>NC_041392.1:396576657-396745708 GCF_002162155.2 Triticum dicoccoides
TCTCCCTCACTCGCTGCTCTCTTTCCCCTCTCCCTCTTCGTTCTTCGCACGAACAGAGAGCCGCCGCCGTCGTTCGCTGCCACCACGCCCACCATGCTCCTCTCGCCTCCCCGTGTAGTCTGCAAACTCCGCCACCGCCTGTTACGTCGCCTCGAGCAAGCCCCGAGCGCTCGGACGCCCCAATTCGACCACATCGACTCGTCTTCAAGCTCCGGTCGCCGGAGATCGCCGTCGCTGTCCCGTCGCCCCAGGACTTCCCCGAGCACGCCGACCGTCTCATCGTGATCTCTGTGAGCCCCTGCTTCGTTTCCCCCTAACCCCATGTCCGATTTCGAGCTCCAGCCGCTCCCTCCACCGGAGCCGAGACGCTCCGCCGCACGGGCTCGTCGCCGGTGAAGCTCCGGTGACCTTTTGGTCCCACGCATGCGTCCGTTGCACTCGTTGCGTCCCGTAGAGTAAAACTAGCGCGACAACCGTCTTGTTTGCACACCGCAGCGCCGGTCCCGCGAACCCCCGAGCTCCGGCCGCCACCGGGGTCGATGCCGCGCTCAACTCCGGCCACCCCACGCCCTCTTGTGGGTCCCCCTAGATGTGCGGGAGCACGGGCTCACTCCTGGTGCCCTCAGCGCGACCAGCCGCGGGCCGTAGCGCCGTCCCGAGCATCTCCGGCGAGGTCTCGCCGTCGCCGTGGTCGCCGGCGTCACTTGCTGACGTGGCTGGCTTAGTTAGCCACTAATCACCGCACCGTGTCACTGACACTGGGCCCCACGCCTTAATTAATCCTAGTTTATTTTCTGTTTAGTTTAACTAACCACATGGGCCCCACCCGTCAGCTTTGACCACGCTGACATGGACATTGACCGACCCCACACGTCAGTATTGACCTGCTGACGTGTCTGTTGACCGGCCCCACCTGCCATTGACACTAAGCACCCCCAGTCACTGACCAGTGGACCCCACTGGTCAGGTTTGACCAGCAGCAGCGTCTGTTGACCTGCTGACGTCATAGTGACGCAATACTGACGCAATAAGTATTTTCTGGATTTATTAATATTCAGGAAATTCCAGAAAATGCCTAAAACTTCTAAAAATCATAGAAATTCAACCGTAACTCCAAATTAAATAAATTATATATGAAAAATTATCAGAAAAATTCAAGGAATCCATCTGTACCATTTACATGCATGTTAGAACAACTTATCACTACTGTTTAGGGCAAATGAAGTGAATGACATTTAAATAACCACATATGGAGTTTGAATTTGAATCTTGGATTCAAACCAACTTCATTTAATCGGGTTTTAGATGCATTAGCCCAAAACACATTCATTTTGCCATGTCATGATCATGCATCATATTGTGCATTGCATTGATTGTGTTCCCTTCTGTGTTGCCGGTATTTGTCCCCTCTCGATAGACGTGATACCGATGATGTGATCGTTGACACTGATGAAGACTCAATGTTATCTTCAGAAGTGCCAGGCAAGCAAAACCCCCTTGTTCATTCCGATACAACCCTACTCTCTCGCTCCTGCTCTCTTTTAATGCATTAGGACAACACCGAATCATCTGTTACTTGCTGCGGTAGCTGAACCCCTTTATCCTTTGCATGACAGGTCATTGCCACAGTAAATAGATGAAACCCACTAGCATGAGTAGGAGTTGTTTGAGCCCTGTTGTGCCTACTCATTCATGCTTGTTTGTCATGCCTGCTACTGCTTAGAGTTGAGTCAGGTCTGATTCATCGGGGATGAATCAGAGGCGTGTGAACATGTCCTACTGTGTGTGAGCTAAGTGTGTGAACACGTTTTGGTAAAGGTAGCGGTGAGAGGCCATGTAGGAGTACATGGTGGGTTGTCTCATTGCAGCCGTCCTCAGGAACTGAGTTCTGTGTTTGTGATCCATGATTCAGCTACTACCACGCATTGGGCCCGAAACCAATGGACCCTCTCGGCTTCTTGATCACCCTTGTCCTCTGTCCAGGAGTTGCAAGTAGTTTCTGGTGTTTGTAGTATGTTGGAGGCCGTGCGCAGCGCTGACCGTAGGGGTGGGCTGTGATGCGGTAGGCACGTGGCCGGGTAAACCGGGCACCCGTTTGGTGTCACGGAACCCTGTTCACATCGTTTGGGGCTGTGAGCGAAACTCCGGCCGGATCTCCTCATGGATGGAACCCGAATAGGCGATAAACCTGGACTAGAGACTCGAGTGTTTAGGCAGGCCGTGGCCGACACCCACGTTGGGCTTCCGCTTGAAGGTTGCCGAGTACATGTCGTGTAAACGGCGGTAAGTGGTGAGAGCGTGTGTGAAGAAGTACACCCCTGCAGGGTTAATATGATCTATTCGAATAGCCGTGTCCGCGGAAAAGGACTTCTGGGTTGCTTATATCAGTTCATAGACAAGTGAAAGTGGATACTCTAAAATACGCAAGATAAGCGTGAGTGCTATGGATGGCGTTCTCGTAGGGAGACGGGAGCGGATCCATAGTGGTGTATTGATATGGTGAATATGTGGACTCGTGTGCGCCACCTCAAAAGAGTCGCTTGCAGTCGTAGTTTAGGATAGCCACTGAGTCAAAGCTGGCTTGCTGCAGTTAAACCCCACCATCCCCTTGTTGAAAATGATGCATATGTAGATAGATCTGATGTAAGTCTTGCTGGGTACATTTGTACTCACGTTTGCCTATTTTATGTTTTGCAGAGAGACTTCAGTCTCACTAGTAGTTCCGCGTGGACTTCGACGTTTAGCTTGTTACCTCAGCTACGATCTTGTGCCCTCGGCAGGATCTGATAGATAGTCAGGCTTCTCAGCCTTTTTCATTTATAGCTGTCTGTACTCAGACATGATAGCTTCCGCTTGTGCTTTGACTTGTATGCTCTGATTGTTGGGTCATGAGACCCATGTTTGTAATATCTCGCTCCTCGGAGCCTATTGGATAAAATACTTGAGTCGTAGAGTCATGTTGTGATGCCATGTTGTATTTGCACATATCGAGCATATTGTGTGTATGTTATTGAAATGCTTGGTATGTGTGGGATCTGACCATCTAGTTGTTTATCTTTAGTAGCCTCTCTTACCGGGAAATGTCTCCTAGTGTTTCCATTGAGCCTTGGTAGCTTGCTACTGCTCCGGAACACTTAGGCTGGCCGGCATGTGTCCTTCTTCGTTCCTGTGTCTGTCCCTTCGGGGAAATGTCACGCGATGAATACCGGAGTCCTGTTAGCCCGCTACAGCCCGGTTCACCGGAGTCCTGCTAGCCCAGTGCTACAGCCTGGATTCACTCGCTGATGACCGACACGTTCGATGCTGGGTCATGGATGCCTGTCCCTGTAAGTCTGTGCCACTTTGGGTTTACGACTAGCCATGTCAGCCCGGGCTCCTTATCATATAGATGCTAGCGACACTGTCATATACGTGTGCCAAAAGGCGCAAACGGTCCCGGGCAAAGGTAAGGCGACACCCGTGGGAATACCGTGCGTGAGGCCGCAAAGTGATATGAGGTGTTACATGCTAGGTCGATGTGGCATTGAGTCGGGGTCCTGACAGCGTTGGTATCAGAGCTTGACTGCCTGTAGGATTACCAAGCCAAACTGGTCGAAGTTGAGTCTAGAAATTCTTTAGTTATATAAGGGAATTGATTGTGGGATGGAACGTAAGGCTCTTTTTACTCCTTATACCTTATGCCTTCTGATCTGAGTCATCTTATCTTTCCTGCGGGGTTAAGGAACTAGGCTTTCTCCTCTTTCTATTAGGATCACGTGTTACTATCAGTGGACTTATAAGATTGTTGGATTTAAGTTTCAGTTCAGTTCCTACTACTTCTGTATGTTAACTGTTGATCTCGAGACCTTGATATTGTGCTTCTGAGTGGTTATGCCACCATATTTTGTGAATGTCTCAAATCTTTTCTGAGCATTTACAGCCGTTATGCTGTCTGAGTCATTCCAGGTTTCTAAATAGTCTGATGCATTTGCAAAATCCTTTCCCTCTGGTTTCGATGTTCCTTTATGCCAGCTCAATCACACTAATTGTTGAGTTGAGGTATTCTATTGCCTTGACATTATGTTGGAGTTACTATTATGACCCTAGGTGTCTCAGGGGATCATCTAGTAGTCTAGCCATGATTTATGTTCCAGTGTGATGACTCTGGCCGTCATTATCGAAAGCATCCCGTGATGCCATTTAGTAGTAGGTATTCTATCCCTGGGTTTTGAACCCGAGATTCACCCTACTTGCTTCATGTTGATAGTTTTGCTCGTTCCTTTAGGTTATTAGTAACCTTTGCATTAGTCCTCGATGTTCGTGGTATTCCTTTCTTCCAAATACTATGAACCGCTTATGGCAGATGTTCCTCGCTGATCGAAAGATCACAATCAGAGTGCTCTCGATGGGTTCTCGATTCTACATTGTGACTCTGCCAGTTCTACCTTTCTGCATGGGTTATCCGGAAGAAATATGTGGAATTCGTTCGACATGCTAAACCATGCATCCACAACTCAGAAAATCGCATGTTCCTTTGAGTTGTCCCTCCTTAGTTGTCTTCTGACCCTCGTCTATCAATTGATAGTCAAGAGTATGCGTGCATTCGTTCGTCGATGCCTATTACTCTTGTGGTCCGCCAAGCCATTCTATCACAGAATGACTAGGAGAAACAAACTCCAGAATCTCATCCATATCTAGGATTGGGTCAAAGCAATTGTATTCCGCAGATCAAAATGCCAATCCAGCTTCTGGTCTGCTCTACCCTGAAGTATTACCTTCTTTATGACAGGAATTTCATGAGAATTGCACCACCTTTTGTGAATTCTTGACATAGTGATACTTCTCGCCATCCTTTTTCATTCCTCGGTTCCGTGTTGTTGCAGCCGGAGTGCCGACAAGTGAATCATGGTGTGTGAAATCAATACTCCCAGCAACCTCGTTGCTTGGTAGCTAAAGGATAATAATTTCATTCTTAGCGTGTTGGTTTTTGAATCATCCTTCTAAGACTGATCATGCTACCTAGTCCTTATTTCGGTGCACCCTTCGATTGATGAGTTAGGATCTTGTCAAGTCCTCACTCATTTGATCATATCGTCTTGCCCTCAAAAGCGAGATTGTTCTCGAGCTTAGTAACATACCGGTGGTTCATGATTTTCTGAATATCTTCTCGGAAGTATCACCAGGTCGTCACCTGACCGTTATGTTGAGCTCGAGATCAAGTTGGTTTCTTGTGAACCACCTTCTCTCCAAGAATCGGTGTTAGATATCCCTGAGCTAGTTGGTTAAGCTAGACAACAACTTGGAGAGTTGGAGGATAAAAGCTTGCCTGACTTAGTTCGTTCCAAAGGGATAATCTTGTGTAGTGTGTGTTGAAGAAAGATGATATCTTCATCGATTGGTCCCTGTGATCAGTTGCTGGACCTATTGTCTTATCAATCCTTTGATTTGAGTGTGGGCTATCGTCAAATCAAATCAGTACCAACGATGCTCGTAATGTTGTCTTATTCATGGTTGATCCCTCGAGCATACACCATTACATCTTTGGTCTGACCAATGCTATCACCGTGTTCACTTAACTATGGAATTCCTTTTAAAAGGAAACCTGGATGAGTTGTTGTTGAGCCCATTGACAACATCCTTATCTCCTCCATGATTTTGTTGAACATTAAGCTAGTGTTGGAAACTTTTGAAAGCATTTGTTCATGCTAGCTCATGAAGCATATGGTTGGATGAAGGTAGTGACTTCCTTTAATTCATGTGCATCTGTTGCAAGTTGCCGCCGTGGATTCGAGAAAGTCAATGTTGCTTTCCTTGGAATCATCCCAAATCAGTCATGCACACGTGCGAAGTATTATGTGGTCTGGAGACTTGCAACCTTCATTCCACATGTGTCCCGAGCACACCAAGCCACTGATTGATTTGTTCAAGGAGAAGAAGTTCCTTCATAAGAGCTAATCATATGACTTATGCAAGGACTTCGTTATCCACGGTGATGGTTCCCACCTGAACTCGGTAGTGTTTTATTGTAAGACTACCATGTGATAATGTTTGTCTAGGACAGCGTGTTCACATGTTGTAGCAGACCCAGCTCATGTTTTGGAGCTTGCTATCATAGTTCATTTCCCGAGAATCTCGCAACGTCATTTCGTCGATTTGTGTTGCAAACTTTTATTTTTCTTCCTAGACTCGATGAGTCTGGAATATCCTAACACCAACCAGATCTGAATCTCAGGCAGATATGATGGTTGGAACATTTTCCAAGAACTATAATATTGGTCCCTCGATAACCGGTAAAGTGGATGTCGTGGCCAACACACCCATCCGGTAGACCTATTATTATAGTATCTTGTTTGAGGAAGTTGGCCACCTCCCCATAGGGATTTCGTAGGATTACTCCCTAGTTGCCCCTATGAATTTCTGTGTTCCGAAGTCCGACCTTTTTACTTGATGTTCTAGATATCAAACCATATCTATGGGTGGATTACGCTAGCACATCAAGGAGAACATTAGAAGCGGAGTGCTAAATGTCTCTCGGTCGATCATCCAGATTTTATTTGCTTGGCCTCGCTAAGATGAAATCTGAGAAGTGTTATCTTCCTTTGCATCTGCATCATCCATCATCATTCATCGTGGTAGCAAGTTGTGTTGCCAGGATCCTTGACACGGATACTGGTAAAACCCTGATGAATATGGAAATGCTCAAGTTCTTGAGAGCACGCACAAGCGCTACGTGTTATCATCGGCACTAACTGGGTTTGCTCTCAGTTTATTCGGCAATGCTATGACCTATTCAAACAGTGAATTCACTCTCTATTGTTGGGTTCTTCCCCAGTTACCAGAATCATTCCCAGCATTTGCATTTTGTTCCTAGCTTGCACCGCCAATGTGTCATTCTACCATGGGTCTCTTCCATTTCCGGTGATAAGCAAAATCATCCATTACGTTGTCTTCAACAAGGTAATCCACATCATCCAAGTCTGAGTATGCCATTCTACCGACCCCCGCCAATCGATTGCTGTGATTTGCCTTAGGCTGATATAGAGAGTCTCAATGATCTCTATATCAAAGGTAATTCTTTTTGCCACTTAAGGGGAGATATCTACGAGTCACGGTTCCGAAGGTGTCTCGTTGTGGTATCATGGCAACTCAACTCCTCACTACGTTGACAACCGTTCACCACCTTCTTAGGTGTGGAATCGTTGTCCACCTAGTGAACCTTCGTCATCCGTTTCTTTCCACCCCTCTTGATGTGTATCTCGTGTCTCAACCCGAGAGATGGTCCTATGTCTCATTCCGTGAGTTGTTCGATCTTCGAGAAGATCGACCCGTCTAGAGTCTCCTTCTTCCCTCCATGTCATGTTGACAGGATATCTCAGAGCAAGACTTCAAGACGATGATGGTGGACGAATCAAAGTCCATTTGAAGTGCAACTGGATCGTGAAGATTATACTAGTTTGCGTTTCCCCTTCACCTTACCCTACACTTGAATCTCAAGACGAGATTCTTGTTTAGTGGGGGTGAGTTGTCACATCCCTAGCTTTACCCTGGCCTTGGACTAGCTTGGTTGCTGCATCATGTTTAAATTCAAATGAAATTTGAATTGAGGAATTTTCAAAGCCTCAGAATCCTTTAAAAAAATGATCAAGATAAAAATTGCTTCAAATAAGTCCAAGAAAATTTTCTTGTTATCCTCTGGAAATATTGGCAAGAGGTAAAATCCAAACCAATATTTTCGGTATCTCAGAAACATTTATTTTGGGTATTTGAATTAAATCAATAGCTATTTGAATTGGACTTATATCTACTATTAAATAAATATAGGTCCAATAATTCTGAAATATTTTTGTGGAGCATTGTTTTAATTCTTTTAGCTCCTAAAAATATTGTCAGAAGTAAAATAAATTGAATTGGTTTCAAAACCAAATTCAAAACAAACCTATAAAATAGAAAACAGAATTAAAACAAAACAGAGAGAAAAAAATAAAAAGAACAGAAGCCTACCTGGGCCACTTACCTGTAGCCGGCCCAGCTGGCCAGCTCCTCCCGCTGGCCCAGCCCACCTCCCCCCCTTGTCCTCTTCCTCCTCTGCCAGGAGGACGAACAGAGGCGAGGCGTGGCGCGCGCCGACGCTGCCTCGGCCACCTCCTGCTTACCTGCTCGCCGCTGGAGGCACCCGAGGGAGCCACGCACTCCCCCTTGCCCCCCTGCACCTCTCTCCTCTCCCTCACTCGCTGCTCTCTTTCCCCTCTCCCTCTTCGTTCTTCGCCCGAAAAGAGAGCCGCCGCCGTCGTTCGCTGCCACCACGCCCACCATGCTCCTCTCGCCTCCCCGTGTAGTCTGCAAACTCCGCCACCGCCTGTTACGTCGCCTCGAGCAAGCCCTGAGCGCTCGGATGCCCCAATTCGACCGCATCGACTCGTCTTCAAGCTCCGGTCGTCGGAGATCGCCGTCGCTGTCCCGTCGCCCCAGGCCTTCCCCGAGCACGCCGACCGTCTCATCGTGATCTCTGTGAGCCCCTGCTTCGTTTCCCCCTAACCCCATGTCCGATTTCGAGCTCCAGCCGCTCCCTCCACCGGAGCCGAGACGCTCCGCCGCACGGGCTCGTCGCCGGTGAAGCTCCGGTGACCTTTTGGTCCCACGCATGCGTCCGTTGCACTCGTTGCGTCCCGTAGAGTAAAACTAGCGCGACAACCGTCTTGTTTGCACACCACAGCGCCGGTCCCGCGAACCCCCGAGCTCCGGCCGCCGCCGGGGTCGATGCCGCGCTCAACTCCGGCCACCCCACGCCCTCTCGTGGGTCCCCCTAGATGCGCGGGAGCACGGGCTCACTCCTGGTGCCCTCAACGCGACCAGCTGCGGGCCGTAGCACCGTCCCGAGCAACTCCGGCGAGGTCTCGCCGTCGCCGTGGTCGCCGGCGTCACTTGCTGACGTGGCTGGCTTAGTTAGCCACTAATCACCGCACCGTGTCACTGACACTGGGCCCCACGCCTTAATTAATACTAGTTTATTTTCTGTTTAGTTTAACTAACCACATGGGCCCCACCCGTCAGCTTTGACCACGCTGACATGGACATTGACCGACCCCACACGTCAGTATTGACCTGCTGACGTGTCTGTTGACCGGCCCCACCTGCCATTGACACTAAGCACCCCCAGTCGCTGACCAGTGGACCCCACTGGTCAGGTTTGACCAGCAGCAGCGTCTGTTGACCTGCTGACGTCATAGTGACGCAATACTGACGCAATAAGTATTTTCTGGATTTATTAATATTCAGGAAATTCCAGAAAATGCCTAAAACTTCTAAAAATCATAGAAATTCAACCGTAACTCCAAATTAAATAAATTATATATGAAAAATTATCAGAAAAATTCAAGGAATCCATCTGTACCATTTACATGCATGTTAGAACAACTTATCACTACTGTTTAGGGCAAATGAAGTGAATGACATTTAAATAACCACATATGGAGTTTGAATTTGAATCTTGGATTCAAACCAACTTCATTTAATCGGGTTTTAGATGCATTAGCCCAAAACACATTCATTTTGCCATGTCATGATCATGCATCATATTGTGCATTGCATTGATTGTGCTCCCTTCTGTGTTGCCGGTATTTGTCCCCTCTCGATAGACATGATACCGATGATGTGATCGTTGACACTGATGAAGACTCAATGTTATCTTCAGAAGTGCCAGGCAAGCAAAACCCCCTTGTTCATTCTGATACAACCCTACTCTCTCGCTCCTGCTCTCTTTTAATGCATTAGGACAACACCGAATCATCTGTTACTTGCTGCGGTAGCTGAACCCCTTTATCCTTTGCATGACCTGTCATTGCCACAGTAAATAGATGAAACCCACTAGCATGAGTAGGAGTTGTTTGAGCCCTGTTGTGCCTACTCATTCATGCTTGTTTGTCATGCCTGCTACTGCTTAGAGTTGAGTCAGGTCTGATTCATCGGGGATGAATCAGAGGCGTGTGAACATGTCCTACTGTGTGTGAGCTAAGTGTGTGAACACGTTTTGGTAAAGGTAGCGGTGAGAGGCCATGTAGGAGTACATGGTGGGTTGTCTCATTGCAGCCGTCCTCAGGAACTGAGTTCTGTGTTTGTGATCCATGATTCAGCTACTACCACGCATTGGGCCCGAAACCAATGGACCCTCTCGGCTTCTTGATCACCCTTGTCCTCTGTCCAGGAGTTGCAAGTAGTTTCTGGTGTTTGTAGTATGCTGGAGGCCGTGCGCAGCGCTGACCGTAGGGGTGGGCTGTGATGCGGTAGGCACGTGGCCGGGTAAACTAGGCGCCCGTTTGGTGTCACGGAACCCTGTTCACATCGTTTGGGGCTGTGAGCGAAACTCCGGCCGGATCTCCTCATGGATGGAACCCGAATAGGCGATAAACCTGGACTAGAGACTCGAGTGTTTAGGCAGGCCGTGGCCGGCACCCACGTTGGGCTTCCGCTTGAAGGTTGCCGAGTACATGTCGTGTAAACGGCGGTAAGTGGTGAGAGCGTGTGTGAAGAAGTACACCCCTGCAGGGTTAATATGATCTATTCGAATAGCCGTGTCCGCGGAAAAGGACTTCTGGGTTGCTTATATCAGTTCATAGACAAGTGAAAGTGGATACTCTAAAATACGCAAGATAAGCGTGAGTGCTATGGATGGCGTTCTCGTAGGGAGACGGGAGCGGATCCATAGTGGTGTATTGATATGGTGAATATGTAGACTCGTGTGCGCCACCTCAAAAGAGTCGCTTGCAGTCATAGTTTAGGATAGCCACCGAGTCAAAGCTGGCTTGCTGCAGTTAAACCCCACCATCCCCTTGTTGAAAATGATGCATATGTAGATAGATCTGATGTAAGTCTTGCTGGGTACATTTGTACTCACGTTTGCCTATTTTATGTTTTGCAGAGAGACTTCAGTCTCACTAGTAGTTCCGCGTGGACTTCGACGTTTAGCTTGTTACCTCAGCTACGATCTTGTGCCCTCGGCAGGATCTGATAGATAGTCAGGCTTCTCAGCCTTTTTCATTTATAGCTGTCTGTACTCAGACATGATAGCTTCCGCTTGTGCTTTGACTTGTATGCTCTGATTGTTGGGTCATGAGACCCATGTTTGTAATATCTCGCTCCTCGGAGCCTATTGGATAAAATACTTGAGTCGTAGAGTCATGTTGTGATGCCATGTTGTATTTGCACATATCGAGCATATTGTGTGTATGTTATTGAAATGCTTGGTATGTGTGGGATCTGACCATCTAGTTGTTTATCTTTAGTAGCCTCTCTTACCGGGAAATGTCTCCTAGTGTTTCCATTGAGCCTTGGTAGCTTGCTACTGCTCCGGAACACTTAGGCTGGCCGGCATGTGTCCTTCTTCGTTCCTGTGTCTGTCCCTTCGGGGAAATGTCACGCGATGAATACCGGAGTCCTGTTAGCCCGCTACAGCCCGGTTCACCGGAGTCCTGCTAGCCCAGTGCTACAGCCTGGATTCACTCGCTGATGACCGACACGTTCGATGCTGGGTCATGGATGCCTGTCCCTGTAAGTCTGTGCCACTTTGGGTTTACGACTAGCCATGTCAGCCCGGGCTCCTTATCATATGGATGCTAGCGACACTGTCATATACGTGTGCCAAAAGGCGCAAACGGTCCCGGGCAAAGGTAAGGCGACACCCGTGGGAATACCGTGCGTGAGGCCGCAAAGTGATATGAGGTGTTACATGCTAGGTCGATGTGGCATTGAGTCGGGGTCCTGACAAGGACGGAGGTCATCGTGGAGCCCAAGTCGGTGTCACCACTAGAGCCTTTGGCAGGCGAGGACTACTTTTGTCAGGATAACTTGTACTAGTTATCTCCCTTCGAATTTGGCCGTTGTGGGATCCCTTCCCGCTCAATATTTGGGAAGAGGACCAGGGCCTTTATAAATAGGACGAGCCACCAGCATAACATGGGACGGATCATCCAGATCATCCTCGACCACACGAGCTCAACAAGCACAAGAACACCTCTCCTCAGGAGGCTGTTCTTCCCTTGTAACTGTTCATCCACATCCCAAGAGGCAAGCCACCACACCACACTGGAGTAGGGTATTACACCACAACGGTGGCCCGAACCAGTACAAATCTTGTGTCTCATGTTCTTTGGGTCTGTGAAGCTAGGCCGTGAGATCGTTGAGTGTGCGAGCTAGAAAGGGGGGAGATCTTCGTGCGCACCGCAGTGTTCGAACCTCAAGGGTTTTGCCATGACCCAAAATCTGACATTTGGCGTGCCAGGTAGGGGTGCGCCGAAGTCTCCCTTTCGCCAGTCGATCCACCGATGCTCCACAGCTCCAATGTCCGGCGACCCCAGGACCTACGCCGACCGGTCGGGAGCTTGGCCGGCCCGGGCGGCCTCGCCTGCCCAAGAAGACCTCAACCCCGTGCCCCAGGTAGCACGCGCACCGCCAAGCGCTATAGGGCACGGGTGGCACGGTCAAGCACCATCCACCCTTACTCCACGCCAAGTACGGGAAGCTGCAAGGGCTTCAGGCCACGGTGCGGCTACGACGCCGCACACCCGACGGGAACAAGCAAACATGAGGGCCACGCTCACGGTGGCTTGTGAGCTGCTGCAATGCCGGCTGATAGAGAGCGGCCGAGATGCACTGTTGGAGCGCGTCGCCGAGCTACTGGACGCCGCGACCTCGGGAGCGCCTCCCTTCTGCTCCATGCTTACACCTCAGGCCACGGCGGGATCACACAGCGGGCCTCGTCGCGCCCGCGCGCCCCCAGGCACGCCTCTGGGCTCCATCGACACTGGCGTGGCCAACGGCACCAGACGCCCAATCGCACCCCCGCCACCTCCAACGAGCGCAGGTACGAGCGTCGCCGCCTATGGCCCCGGTGGGATGCCGCCCTACCATCCTCTAGGTTGTGCACTGGGCCGAGCAAGATGGAGCGTCGGGAACTACGGCGAGGTCTTCAAGGCGGCGGCCTCGGAGGCCTACGTACCCCGCATGATGGACTAGGAGTACGCGCTGGAAGACGACCCAGCTCGTTCCTCGAGCCGTGCTGGGAGGAGGAGATGCTATAAACTAGGGCCTTCCAGGAGCCTCTCGGAAGCCTCACCAACCATGCCAGCAACCACAGCTACAGGGTACCACTAATCTCTCAGGAGCAAGCTTACGCTAACCATGGGTCGCAGGATCAGGTCACGGTGGCGGACAGCAGCCGCAGCTCGGCGGCCCCCCTTCCGCCAGGGGGAACGCACTAGGGACTGTAGGGGAGGAGCCGAGAGCAAGGCCCCTCCCCGCATCGCACGGAGCAAGGCATCCCCCGGAGGTAGGCCCTCTGCTGGGGAGGTGCCAGCGACCCTTCCCCCGGCAGAGGACCCATGGTCGCCGAGGGTGCCGCTGGCGTCCCCTTTGCCCCTGGTGTCCTCCTGGTTGCCGGTCGCCCCCAGTGGTGGTCGAGGGCGGCGCAAGGGGGGACCTCGTCTGGTGATATGAAGTAAGGCTCGCGCCTGTGAAGATCTCCGCTCGTGACAGTCTCACGTAATAATGTGTGGGGTTGTGCACGCCCCAGAGTCTTAGGAGTGCCGCCCTCGGGACTCGGGGGCTCCCTCCCATGACTAGTGGAAGCACTTAGCTCCGTGCTGGTGAGAATACAAGAAGACTAGACTAGGTGCCGGATGCGGCTGTTTGCTTTCAATCTCTCTTTTTGTAGCCCTGTTTCTGGCTTTGGATTTAAGTTCAAGCTGAATTTTTGTTGATAAGCGCGAAGGGTGTCTTTTCTCGTTTGTGCGGTTTCTTGCGATTTGGCTCCCAGCCCTGGTCCGGGGTTCACCCCTGCTGCCTCCCCCCTCGAGAGCTCCTCGCGAGCGGGGGCTGGGCACAGCACGCGCGTGCTGCGCACACATCCTTCGATGGCTAAGCGATTGCTTCTCGCGAGGCCCCCTCAGGCGGATCGACAGGCTCCTCTGGAACTCAAGATCTCGGGCCTGGTCCAGAACTGGCCCGGACAAAGGTAAACTACAGCATTAGGCTCATGGCAGGACTCGCGGATTTATGAAAACACATCTTTAGCCTATCCTAAAGAACAAAATCAATAATCTATTTACATGAGGGGCTTCTCCTCCCAAAATGCTCTTACACCCTTCAGGGCTGTGCCCGAGCTTTCATATGGAGGGTCAATGACAAGGAAGCGCGGGTTCAATCGGACATATCGCTCACAATGTCCTCCTGGTCGCCCTCAGACGCGTTGCTGTCACCATCGCTGACGTCTCCGTCATCGTTACCGGCATCGTCGCCGCCATCGCCGGCGCCACCCTCGCCACTGTCCACCACGTTGCCTTCATTCGCAGCGACCACCATTGCGTCATCCTCGAAGGTGAGGGCCCTGACTAGGGCATACACATTGTCCTCAACCCAGCGCGCTAGGTCGTCCCGGATGGCCTAGGGCATAGGGGCAATGGCGGCGTCAAAGTCCAAGTTGGGGTAGGTGTTATGGAGATGGCTGAAGACGCAGGAGAACGCACGCTTGAGCAGGGCGCGACTCCTCTCCTCGACAAGCATGCGAGCCCTTTCAGATCGATTCTCCAAGCGCGTCACCACGTCGGTGAAGAAAAGGTGGTGACTGGCATAGTCATCTGATACGTCTCCAATGTATCTATAATTTTTTATTGTTCCATGCTATTATATTATCAACTTTGGATGTTTTATATGCATTTATATACTATTTTATATGATTTTTGGGACTAACCGATTGACCTAGAGCCCAGTGCCAGTGCCAGTTTCTGTTTTTCCTCATTTTAGAGTATT
Organism: Triticum dicoccoides; assembly: GCF_002162155.2. NCBI lineage: Eukaryota > Viridiplantae > Streptophyta > Magnoliopsida > Poales > Poaceae > Triticum > Triticum dicoccoides. Next base: position 396,591,436 of record NC_041392.1, read on the forward strand.
GCATAAAAGGAAAATCAAACGAGTCTAATTGACCTGAAACTTCACGGAACTTATTTTTGGACCAGAAGAAGCCCACGGAGTATCAAAGATGGATCAGAAGAGTCCCGAGCTTCCCACGAGGGTGGGGGGCTCGCCCCCCTACCTCGTGTATTGCCAGGAGATCCACCGACGTACTTCTTCCTCCTATATATCCATATACCCTAAAAACTTCGGGGAACACAATAGATCGGGAGTTCCGCCGCCAGAGGCCTTCGTAGCCACCGAAAACCAATCTAGACCCGTTCCGGCACCCTGCCGGAGGGGGAATCCCTTTCCGGTGGCCATCTTCATCATCCCGGTGCTCTCCATGACAAGGAGGGAGTAGTTCTCCCTCGGGGCTGAGGGTATGTACCAGTAGCTATGTGTTTGATCTTTCTCGCTCGTGTTCTTGAGGTGGCACGATCTTGATGTATCACGAGCTTTTCTATTATATTTGGATCCTATGATGTTTCTCCCCCTCTACTCTCTTGTAATGGATTGGGTTTTCCCTTTGACATTATCTTATCGGATTGAGTCATTAAGGATTTGAGAACACTTGATGTATGTCTTGCACGTGCTTATCTGTGGTGACAATGGGATATCACGTGGTCAAAATTATCCTTAGAAGACTAAGGAGATATTTCTCGGTTATGAAGGTGACAAAGTGTTTGTCGTAAAGAGTTACGTCGATGCAAGCTTTTACACCGATCTGGATGACTCTGAGTCAATCTGGATACATATTGTAAGTGGGAGCAATTAGCTAGAGTACCTCCATGCAGAGCATTGTAGACCCATTGACTAAACTTCTCTCACAAGCAAAACATGATCACACCTTAGTACTCTTTGGGTGTTAATCACATGGCGATGTGAACTAGATTATTGACTCTAGTAAACCCTTTGGATGTTGGTCACATGGTGATGTGAACTATTGGTGTTAAATCACATGGCGATGTGAACTAGATTATTGACTCTAGTGCAAGTGGGAGACTGAAGGAAATATGCCCTAGATGCAATAATAAAGTTGTTATTTATATTTCCTTATATCATGATAAATGTTTATTATTCATGCCCGAATTTTATTAACCGGAAACTTAGTACATGTGTGAATACATAGACAAATAGAGTGTCCCTAGGATTCCTCTACTTGACTAGCTCGTTAATCAAAGATGGTTAAGTTTCCTAGCCATGGACATGTGTTGTCATTTGATGAATAGGATCACATCATTAGAGAATGATGTGATGGACCAGACCCATCCGTTAGCTTAGCATAATGATCATTTAGTTTTATTGCTATTGCTTTCTTCATGACTTATACATGTTCCTCTGACTATGAGATTATGCAACTCCCGAATACGAGAGGAACACCTTGTGTGCTATCAAACGTCGGAACGTAACTAGGTGATTATAAAGATGCTCTACAGGTGTCTCCGGAGGTGTTTGTTGAGTTGGCATAGATCAAGATTAGGATTTGTCACTCCGAGTATCGGAAAGGTATCTCAGGGCCCTCTCGGTAATGCACATCACTATAAGCCTTGCAAGCAATGTGAATAATGATTTAGTTACGGGATGATGCATTACAGAACGAGTAAAGAGACTTGCAAGTAACGATATTGAACTAGGTATGATGCTACCGATGATCGAATCTCGGTCAAGTAACATACTGATGACAAAGGGAATAACGTATTTTCTCATGCAGTTTGACCGATAAAGATCTTCATAGAATATGTAGGAACCAATATGAGCATCCAGGTGCCGCTATTGGTTATTGACCGGAGATGTGTCTCGGTCATGTCTACATAGTTCTCCAACCCATAGGGTCCGCACGCTTAATGTTCAATGACGATTTATATTATGAGTTATGTGATTTGATGACTGAAGTTTGTTTGGAGTCCTGGATGAGATCACGGACATGACGAGGAGTCTCGAAATGGTTGAGAGGTAAAGATCAATATATTGGAAGGCTATATTCGGATATCAGAATTGTTCCGAGTATTTTCAAAGTACCGGAGAGTTACGGGAATTCGCGGGGGGGAGTTAATATGCCTTATTGGGCTTTAGTGGAGAGAGGGAAGAAGGGCCACGAGGTGGCGCGCGCCTGCCCCCTTCCCAAATCGAATTGGACAAGGGGTGGGGGCACGACCCCTCCTTTCCTTCTGTCTCTCCCTTCTTCCCTTCTTTCCTACTCCGAAAAGGAAAGGGAATCCTACTAGGACTTGGGAGTCCTAGTAGGACTCCCTAAACTTGGCGCGCCCCTAGGAGGGTCGGCCTCTCTCCCTCCATCCTTTATATATGTTGGCAAAGGGCCCCCGAAAGGCACTCCAAGATTTGTCTTAGCCGTGTGCGGTGCCCCCCTCCACAGTTACACACCTCGGTCATATCGTCGTAGTGCTTAGACGAAGCCGTGCGCCGGTAACTTCACCATCACCGTCGCCGCGCCGTCGTGCTGATAGAACTCTCCCTCATCCTCGACTGGATCAAGAGATCGAGGGACATCATCGAGCTGAACATGTGCTAAACGCGAAGGTGCCGTACGTTCGGTGCTTGGATCGGTTGGATCGCGAAGATGTTCGACTACATCAACCGCGTTACTAAACGCTTCCGCTTTCGGTCTACGAGGGTACGTGGATACACTCTCCCCTCTCGTTGCTATGCATCTCCTAGATAGATCTTGCGTGATCATAGGTATTTTTTTGAAATACTGCGTTCCCCAACACGAACAGCGGCTAAGTAGCAGTGGCTTTTGTGGCCAGGTCGACGTGCTTATGAACAATGGCGTCCAAAGATTCCAGCCGCTGGAAGAAGGCCAACGTCTTTCTGTCCTTGTTGTCCTTGTAGTGGCCTATGTAGATGATTTCCTCGTAGACATGGATGTGCAAGTTGATGGTTTATTTCATGGTGAGGCACTGCGTGGCGAGCGCGGCCTCGAGGTGCACATTCTTCGTCGCGACCTTCGACACTTGCAGGGCCACCAGGGCTTGAAAGAGTTCGTCACCATGGTGGCCTATGAGGGTGGCAAACAATGAGGAGCCTGTGCACGCAGGCTGGAGTAGTATGGAAAGGACATCCGCACGCTTCTTGATGGCGGTGAACTTGCGGATGGAGTGGACCATCATGTCGTTCATGCGAGAGGCGAAGCCGGCGTCGGCGAGGGCTATGACACCGGCGATCGCCAGCACCGTCTGGAAATGCTGCGCGGTGCAGGGCCGCAGGCCGGCATGTTGGATGATTTGGCATAGCCGACTGCCACTCGCGTCCATCGCCTCCATAAGTGCTTGTGGCTTCTGGTCACTTCGTCTTGGATTGGAGTGAGCAGTGTTGCGCAGAGACTAGGAGTAGATGGATTGGAGTGGCGGGGCGCCTTTATATGAGAGTCCAAACTCTGTTGCATTCACATCGTGCTGGCTCTATTTTGCTTCTGCAATTAATTCCCTCCGCATGCTAATTAAGGATGCATCATTGACTATTCAACGTCGCGGGAACCGCTACCCTCTCCCTCCTTGCCATTCAAGCCGTATCAATGTAAATGCGTGTCAGGAGACGTTCCCATTGATGACGAAGTTCCACTAGCGACTTCGTAAATTTCAAGATGATATGCTAGCTAAGTCTTTCAGAGATGCTCATAGGGGTAGGGTGTGCGTGTGTGCATTCATAGGGGTGAGTGTATGCGCGTGTATATGAGCGCTTGTGTCTATACTATGTTAAAAAACGTAAATGCGTGCCAAAAAGAGACTAGTGAGTACTAGTATACTCAATATTGTGCAACGCGACCAAGGCAGAGAGGAAAATGAGAGAACTAATAATTTATTTACGGTGTAGATTCACTCATTTTGCTCCATATGTACTCCGTCTCGGTGTAGTCTAGTCACTTGTTGAAATCTCTAGAAAGGCAAATACTCCTTTCTGGTTTACAAGGCTCACATAGCAATTTTGTCTCATGCAAGAGCCTGGCTATATGCGTGCTCCAAGGTTCGCATCTGCCACGTTCGGGTTGCACTTGGATCTTCGCCTCTTCTAGAAGATGAACAATGATGTTACTACTACTACTACTACTTCTACAGTATCGAATCCACTACTGCATGTCCATCCACCGCGTGCGGAAGGGATAGCTTGTTGCCTGTCCTCGTCTGTGAGCCACCACGCAGATGGGCGAGGGAGAAGGCATGTAGTACTAAAATCATAGCACTGTTCCCACATGGTTGCCTCTAAACTTGGCTGAAAGACCCACAATGTACAATATATTTGCTGCAGCCTCTAACATTTACCCCACCACAATATATTCCTGTGTTGACCAGATGAGCATGCTAACTATAATCACCAGGATGACAGGTAGGGCCAGAAGATTATTTTAATCAAAAAAAGCTTCAAGACAGCCTTATAGCATGGAGCCGACCGCAACGATTTTAAGCTTAGAGGCATGGTACATGCTATTCTAGACTACTCTACACATGAAACTGTCACACGAGCGTCTAGGCTGTGCTTGGCTCTTCGCCTCTTCGGGAAGTCGAACAATGGAGTACTACTGCAGTGGATGAGTACTACAATATGCTTCTGGGCATCTGACACCGAATGAACTGCTGCATGTCCACCGCGTGCGGGAGGGAGAGCGTCTCATGAAAGCTTCTCCTAGACCTGCCAGCCACCACGCTCATGGGCAAGGGAGGGACGCAGCTTCATTGACTTAATGCTCCTGCCTTAGCGTGTATGACAGGTGGGCCCAACAGGTGGGTGGCCCACCTGTCATGCAGCCAAAGGCAGGTGCAGTTAAGGCACCGGAGCTCAGTCCGCGAGGGAGAGGGCGTTGTAGTAACCAAACTTCTCGTTGTTGTACGAGTTAATGCGACACATCAAATCACTGCACTCTATATATTTCAATAATTTGCGTTTACTAATGCATTAATTACAACGCATGCATGCATGCCGTGACTCTCCTTTTGATACTTGCATGTGTTGATTTAATTCACCTTGAAGTAGTATGAATATGTGATGTTAAAGCTTTGTAATGCCCCATCCCTAAAGCGAGAGATGGTTGTGCACGAGGAGGGCGAGGTCATGCAGACAGAACAGTACCCGACGATGGAGCTCTCTATGGTCTCTATGGACCTCACCTTGCTCCACTGCCCCTTGTGCCTCCGCCCCCTTTAAGACTCTAGTGTATCAGGTTCGAATACACCTCGTCTGTTCGGCTGATCGAGCAAGGTGCAGGTTTCTTTACTGATGTGTTGTTCAATTGATCTGTGCAGTGCAAGGGAGGGCACCTGGCCTGCGCGGACTGCCGCGTCGAGCACCCCGGGAACAAGCAGCAGTGCCAGAAGTGTGAGCGCGACGGTGGCTTCGACGTGCGGAACATGGCAGTGGACACCGTCCTCTCCTCGGTGAGGGTGGAGTGCCTGCACGAAGGCTGTGGAGTCTATGTCACTTACCACAAGCTCGCCGATCACCAGAGGGTGTGTCCGCTCGTGCCCTGCAAATTCCCCGTTCCCGTCTGCGGCTACGAAGGCCCGCCGCTGGTGCTCTCCCACCACATCAGCACTGTGCATCCCATGCCCGTGCATAGGATCCGGTACGGCAAGGTGCTCCAGCTGCAAGTGCCACTATCGGAGCCATGTCTCTTGCTGTTCGCAGAGGTGGACAACCGCGCATTTTTCTTGGTCAGCGGCGTGCTCGACATCGGCGCACCTATCACCGTGTCGGTCGTCTGCATCAGAGTGGGGGTGTCCCCACTGCAACACTACATGGCCAAGTTGTGGGTGAACGGCCTGCCGGGGGAGCCCAAAGGCAGGACCGACGCCGTCAAGGTGGAAATGGAGGTGACAAGCAGCAAGGATCCCGGCAACATCTCCATGCAGGAGTTGACCTTCTTCACAGTTCCGCCCAAGCAGCTGGCCAGGGCTAAGCTGGTGTTCCTCCACATTCAGATTGACAAATTCACGTCCTAAATGATTCTACAGTACCTTCTATTTATCCTAGTAATATGCTAATATAGGGGTTAGCTCGGCCTACTTTAGCTTAATATATGGTGGGTTTTGGTGGCGATGCAGCAATTACTTCGACATCAGATCAATAGTTAAAGTAATTCCAACAGTCGAACGTATATTTTGTGTATGTTGGATATAAAGATCGTTTGGGTAAGAAGTATAACGGAAACAACCTATATGCTTGTTTGTTTAGGAAGTGTTGCATACTTGTGTGAGTTGACGCGACACATCAAAGTAGTACTGTACTACTACTAGTAGTACTCCCTCCGATCCTAATTTCTCTGCGCATAAGTCGAGGCGCAGATACCAAGGAGGTCTTGCTTGTGTCTATACTTGGACAACTCATCCGACTGCGCACTAGGCAGACGAAGCTCGTGTCGTGTTGGTGCCGTGTGTCTCCATCTTAGCCTCCGTGTTTTAGACTTCTCAATCTCAAGGCCAAGGAGCAACATGAAACCTATGATAGAGCAAATCGGATGGTTTAGAACACTACAATTCGTAGCTACAGATGCGTGTGTGAGAGAGGACGAGTGCATGCGTCCACCTCTTCTCTTCCTGTATAACATACTAAACTCAGAGTACAAGTGTATGTGGGTGGCATCAACCTGGGGAGCTAGTGATGGTGTGTGCGAGAAGTACCAAGAGATGTATCTAATGTGTCTGAAAAAAAGACTAGTCTATAGCTCGCCATGAGGCTATTCCTGTCGAATGCCCCAATAACCGTAAGATAGGTATCTGATGGTGCCAGTTGTTGCACGTACACAATAGTAGAAAAAGAACTACCATGGCATATACTACACCACGGCCGAGAACACGTGCCCACGTTACGCCATACGGGAATAGTGCCACACTTCGAAACTAGAACCGTTAATAAATTTTGAGCTTGCGTCTCGTCACATTGCAAACTACAAAAAAATTTCCACCACTCATCATCTACCTTGGTTGGTGAGATTTTTAAATTGAGCCCTATAAACCGGAAAGGAGGTACTACTACCACGCTATATTTAACTACAAACCTGTTCACACCGATGACAACCTACATGGTTTCCCACTTAGGAACGTATCAGTACTCGGTTATAAATACTACTATGCCAATATGACGGCATGTTCCTCCTCAACTCCTCATCCACAAAAACAAACAAGTCATTCAGGATCCTTCCCATGCGTCTGCCATGGCCAGCACCAGTTTTGGGCCGAGAGATTACCACCAGGGAGAGGCGAGCATGGAAGCGGAAGCACGAGAGATGTCCCGCCTCGCCGTGAAAGCAGCCTTCATGTCCCGCCGTTCGGAAGTAGCAGCACAGAGGTCCTTTCGCGCCACCGAAGAAGCACGGATGTCCCGTCGTGTCGTCGATGCAGCAAAGTGGTACGGCCGCACCGCGGAAGCAGCAGAGATGTCCCGGCGCACCGTGAATGCAACAGAGATGTCCCGCCGCGCCGCGGCCGCTTGGGAAAATGTCTCATGGGTAGACGACGACTCTTACAGGTGCATGCATGCGACCGTCCATAGCCAGATGGATCAGATCTCCGGCTGGGCGAGGTTGCAGGATGACATGAAAGCCTCATTTGAATAGGCTACCGGCGTCATCCGGCAACTAAGGGAGGGAAATGAGAGGCTCCAAGCCGAGCGCGACCTGTTGAGGGCGAAGAACGTCGGAAGTGCGGAGCAGCAGGAGGAGACCAGTGCCTTGTTGAAGAGGACCAGCGTCATTGTCAAGAAATTTATGGACGAGAATGACATGCTCCGCATCGAGAACCAAAGGATGGTGGATGAATTTGTGGACGCTCTCAAGTAGCGTCTTGAGGACACAACCAAGCTCATCGCTGCTCGCCGCGAAGACTAGTTCCCACGGCCTATAGCAACGCATCAAGAAAGTAGAGATCAGCGAGCCAGATCGTTGTCTTCCTTCTTCTTTTTCCCTTGTGTATTTCAGGCGTAGCCGCATGTGGATTTTTAATTATCTTCTTAATTATGTAAGACAATTATTATCCACTGTCGTCCTTATATATTCGTCAGTCTTACTATAAGTCATAGTAGATGCTATATAGGTCCGTCAGATCTTACATCAAGATCCGTGCAAAATTTTCTTTTTAGATTTTCTTTTTTTTTCTCTCTTAAATCTCAGTTGAGTGAGACATAGCCATGCCATTAAATAGAGGCTCGGGTGCCATTAATGGAGACCTTGGGAGAGAAGTGGACGGCAGATGGACGTCAGAGGGCTCTCCTCCCAATAAGCACGCGCAGGGGTCTGATCGCACGCCTGCTGTACTCAAATAGCTACCCTTACGGAGCCTCCTAGCTAATAAAAAAAGGGGACGCATGGCGGCACGCACATGGTAAATAGAACGCCCATGGTTTCAATAATAGTTGTGTTTCCGATTGTAATGTGACAACACTTGTTCCAAAATGACTTTGTTGATTGTTAATGTGTGCGCCTTCACAAATCGGACAGCAAAATTACCACATCATGTTGGTGCCATGTCATGACACCAGGCCAAGTTTCATGATTTTCATGCATGTTTTGGATTTACAGGAATTAAAAAACCAAGTTTCTCAATGTTTCTCAATGTTTCAAGACGAGCCACGATGCACAGATGTTTGAACTTCATTCCCATTTCTTGCATGTGACCTAGAAATTTACCTGAGGACACACATGTCATTTTTTAACCAATTTTGGTGCACTGGAGCATGTGCTTGTATTTCAAATTTGAATTATGCACACAAAGGTGACACGTTCCCTCACAGAACCACGAGCCTTCTTGAGAGAAGCTCCGGTTTGCAAGAAGCTTATACCAAAATGTGTTCCTATTCGGCCAATTTTTTTACCACGGCATGGTAGTACCATGACATGACACCATGCCAAGTTTCATGATTTTCAGACGTGTTTTGGATTTACAAGAATTTTTAAACCATGTTTCTCAATGTTCTCAGCCGAGCCACGATGCCCAGATGTTTGAATTTCATTCCCATTTCTTGCATGGGACCTAGAAATTGAGGACACACATGTGATTTTTCAACCAACTTTGGTGCACGGGAGCATGTGCTTGTAGTTCAAATTTGAATTATTCACATTAAATGACCAGAAACTCAAAATGTATAAAAAAGGCCAAACGAACCCGGAATAATTCCAAAATTTAACAGGGCATGCATGTAATTCTCTGTTGCCTCTGTAAAGAAACTCATGGGGGGCCACGTATATCGTTTCGCACTCAAAGGTGACACGTTCCCTCTCAGAACCATGAGCCTTCTTGAGAAAAGCTTCAGTTTGCAAGAAGCTTATACCAAAACTTATTCCAAATCGGCTCAATTTTTTTTACCACAACATGTTAGTGCCATGACATGGCACCATGTGAAGTTTCATGACTTCCAGGTGAGTTTTGGATTTACATGAATTTAAAAACCAAGTTTCTCGATGTTCTCGGCCGAGTCGCGACGCCCAGATGTTTGAATTTCATTCCCATTTCTTGCATGGGACCTAGAAATTCACTCAAGGACACACATGTGATTTTTCAACCAACTTTGGTGCACCGGAGCATGTGCTTGTAGTCAAATTTGGATTATGCATATTAAATGTCAGAAACTCAATTAATGTATAAAAATGGCCAAATGAACCCAGAATAATTCCAAAATTTAACATGGCACTCATATAGTTCTACGTTGCCTCTGTAAAGAAAATTAGGGGGGAGGCATCGTATATCATTTCACACACAAAGGTGACACGTTCCCTCTCGGAACCACGAGGCTTGTTGAGAGAATCTCCGGTTTTGCAAGAAGCTTATACCAAAACCTGTCCCAATTCAGCCAAAAATTATACATATGAAAACAGGGTTTAGATTATCCCGAACATCTCTCTACCTAGAGCAATGTACTCTGATTTGAATTCAACATAAAATGGATACAAATATTGTAATTGGAGACCGTATGGTACATGTAGTTCATAGTGAAATATGATTACTGCTATATGCATGTTTTTTATTATCAAGATAATACTTAAAAATGATTGTATAACTTGACAACAATCATATTCAAATTTAGTCCATATGGAAGATGACAATATATATGTTAATAGGGTGGACTAAAATGTTCATATATGATGGAAGATCAAAATGGAGGACTACATCCATTATAAACCGAAAGGTCACCTAGCGACATATTCAAATTCAACATAATGTGGATTCAAAAATTGAAATTCGAGATCCTGGCATTTGTAAGCATATAAAAAGGGACATGACTCTTTATTTTGGTGGGAATTGATTTGTTTTTTCTTTTTGTTGAGGGAAGTGCAAATCGATTTGGTACTGTAGAGGGTAATCTTATTCTCCCGATTTTTTTACATTTTTCTTGTAGTTTTTTCAATGGCATTTATAGCAATATAGTAAAACAGGAGATGACTCTCTTGTGTCTTGTATGAATTTTTTTGTACACGTTAAGTTTGTTCTGCCAAACAAGGAATATGTGCCTTGTTATCCCAAAATTTTCAAGCTCAACTATCTTTTGTCTCATCTGCTTTGAAACTCCCGCCTCTTCAACCCGTGTCGTGCCTTGTTATCCTAAAATTTCGACGCCCGCGAAAACTCCCTCCTCATCTGATATCGGTCCCACAGCCCAGACACGCAAAATCCCCCTTCTACCCCTCAGTCGAAAATGTCGGCTCGACGTCGCGGCATCAAAACCGATGGGCGTACGCTGGTAACTTACCCTACATTTCGGACAAGCACATCCCTAAGACATGGCTCCCCCTACCTTCCCCTTCATCCCCCCATTCATACACCGAGGCCACCAAAACCCGCGAAACCCCATGCTCCTCCGTCGGCCTCCCGACTGCCGCCCAGCCGGAGACTCTTCCCTGACGACGTCGTCCACTGCAGTAGCTCATCGTCCCTCATCCACCGCAGTGGATGAGGATCCATCGTCGATCTCGTCGTCCCGCCGGATCAGCCATCCTGTCCTCCACCTCCAAGTTGATGCCTAGACATTCGCCTTGTATATCGCACCACCTCCATCCCCATAGCGCCATCTTGACCTGCCCCACCATAACTACAGCACCCTCACCAATTCCTCCAATGAAGCCGAGGCCAACTCGGCGCCACCAAGGAGGTTCTGCACTCACCGTTGCATTTGATCTTTTATTCGATCTCACAGGGCTGACGGTGCTCTATACCGAGAAGCCATGGCGGTTCTCCATCAATGGCACTGTCGCCAGCCACTTCATCCATGGCGTCTCTCCCCCATGTTGTTGCTTCCTCGGCGGTGACTTCTACACCGGCTCTACTGCTGCTCCGTCTCTTGCTCGTGCTGCTGCTGCTGCTCCGGCTCTCGCTCGCACTTCGGCTTTGTTCTTGCTGTTGGTCGTGCTACTGCACTGCTCTTGATTTCGTTCGTGCTACTGCTCTGCTGTGCTATTGCGGTCAGTCGCACTGCTGCTCTGCTCTTGCTCTCGCTCGCACTGCTGTTGCTGCACGACCTCCGACAGCTATAGGAGTTGCTGCTTTAGCACTCGCTCACGGTGCTGCTGCATGACTTGCTCTCTGCTAATGTGTTCCCTGCTCGAGCGTTTGCTGATTTAGATCACTTCTTTTCTACTACTAGTGCTCGAATGCCCTAAACATGTATTGCAATGCTCTGCTACTAGTTCAATCAGTTTCTACAGTAAAATTCAGTTTCAACTATAAAGTTCAGTTTCTTGAGTTAAGCTCAGAGTGAACAGTATTTACAGCATCTGTTAGAGTGGCCGTGGCGCGGCTGATGCATTTTACATCTAGCACTTTTTGGTGACGTATTTTACAGTATCTATTGCAGATGATATTAGAGTCCCACTTCAGATTAACGTTGTCCTACTTCAGCCTCGCCGCCGTACACCTTACCAGAGCTGCTCCAACGATGGAACTGTCCATCACAGCGGAGCAGTACCCTCGGCACTGTTTCCAAAGGCCTCAGATCTTCTTCCCCGCCTCCGACAGTCACACCACCATCACCATCCTCCACGTCCAACCCAATGATGTTGAGGTCGACAAGGCTATGCCAGAGAGGTTGTACACTCATCGCATCACTTTGTTACTCTGCATTCATGTTGATCCCTCATGGATCATTTTCTATGGAACTACTATGGTACTACTATTCGTGCATTTGGTTAGAAGGGATTTTTTTTCCTTTGGTGTCTCTTCAAAGAAAAAACAATAGAATTTTAATATCCACTTGGATGTCCTTTTCAAATTAATATGCATGAAGAACATGACTAATTGCATTACTAACATAATTAGATTCTTATTTTTTTCATTTTCACATGGTTTGACTTTAATTTTACCATGTTTCTCCATTCCTGTGTTCCTCCAATTCATGTGAACCAAACACCCAGGTTGACAGAAATCCTATGTTTCCAAATGCTCTATTTTGCACGCGCATTCCTATCCTATTCCCGTGTTTTTCATGTCCCCGCGTTTATAGAATCCTCCAATTCTAAGGAGCCCTTACAGATTTACTTCATTTTCAGATAGGCATCCAAGAAAACTCTGTGTGTTATGTCTTGCTTCTGCCGTGCCGTCATCCACCCCACCTGAGGTGCACCATTTATAGAAGCGTTCACTGCAATAGAGATTCCCCCTGCAGACTTTCTTTCACCGCCTCAGATCATCTTCCCCGTTGCCGGTAGCCACTCCAACTGCATTACCATCATCGACTGAGCAGATGAACCTAAGGACTACATAGTTCTGAAAGAGAGGTCGCAATCTTTTGTGTTTGCTTATGTTATACATCGATTATTATTACCTGCAACTTTATCGTTCAAACTTGAGTTTTAAAATGCCCGTGGGTCTCATATCGAGGAAGCAACAAATAGTATATCTCTACTATTAGGATCATCTGGGGTCTTCTATGTGGTTCATGTTGGGGGGGCAATAAACAGAAGATGATCCATTGTCTATCTTTTTAAACTGAAGCTATAATCTACCTGCTATCATTAGTTTTGGATCTATCCACTTGTTTGGTACCATCAGTCTTGATTTCTGCATGCACCCCTTAGGCCTCACAAAATCTAACTATTTTTTTATTATGCATGTCAGTTATTGTACACAAGCGTACTGAACATGTAGAGAAAAAGACAAGACCGTTGGGTGGGAATATAATGTCATGCAGATGCTGCTCCATGGTGGGCGAAGTGCCCCCCTCCTGCCATTGTAAATTGTATTCCAGAGGAAGATAACTCACTAGTACAACGATGTCCTAAACAAATGGTTTAAAACCCATTTCCGTGACGGCATTTGGAACCGTCGCCAAGTGAGTGTGGGCGATAGGGGGGTCCTTCCCACACGACCCAGAAATCGTCGGGGATAGGCCCTCATGGGACCCAGGCTGGGGCCGTGTGCAATCGGGCGAGGCATGGAAACCCAATCATTTCCGTAGGTATGTACATCCCACACGGTGAGTCCCAGAAATCATTTCCGTAGGTATGTACATCCCACATGGTGAATCCCAGAAATCATTTCCGTAGGTATGTACATTCTACACGGTGAATCCTAGAAATAATTTCCGTAGGTATGTACATCCCACACAGTGAATCTCAGAAATCATTTCCGTAGGTATGTACATCCCACAAGGTGAATCCTAGAAAATCATTTCCGTAGGTATGTACATCCCACACAGTTCTTTGTGTCGAAACGTTTGTGCAAGGTGGGCTAACGCAAACAGTTCACTGCCGGAAGCCGTGTGTGATTGTTAGTTGATCGAACACGCCTACTTTCTAGAAACCGTGCGGGTTGTTTGAGTTCATTGCCCACGGTGCTGTCTAAGTAACCATTTGCAATAGAAAACCCCAATTAGCAGGGTAGTTAGCCTATTATAGATAATCCATGTACTAATCAAACTGATATTTCTTATAAAACACGCCAGATATTTCATATCCGTATAAAAGCAACCAGGATTTCATAATGGAATTACATCAGATATCTTTAGCACTCAGTTACGCCATTACACAACAACACCAAGTTTCACATGAAACATTGAAAACCTTTGGAAAGTAGGATCATACACGGTAAATAGACAGATGAATCTCATCTGGGAAACTACAGAAGCGGAAGGCAAATATTGATCCTTCAGTGATGTTGAATGTCCTTGCAACTTTAGGCCAGTGGCTATGGATAATTGCTCGCCCAACCTTCATCCTCTTCAGCAAGACTTCAATATTGTACCGGGGGTGTTGAATGAATACCTTCCTCGCCTCTTGACCATGCAGGTGGTTTGAGAGGTAATCATAGGTGAACTGCTTTGAAAAGTACTGAAAACAAAGCTATGCATAAATCATTGTTGTAAATTTTGAGATGGCGCAAGGGGTAAAAACAAGGTAAAAGACTTGGTACCATCCTATAGCTGATTGATGTCTTCTTCATTGTGCAAACAAAGATCTTGCTGTTATTCGTCGCAAGCTTCTTCATCCTAAAAATCTTTCTGAGTTTCTTGACTTGACCGATATTCATGGATATCTCATTTCCCCATATGCAAAATGGGTCAAAAAGTGCGTATAAGCCTCTGACAGTAGGACCTACATGTGCAAGAGCAAATTGTAAGAAACCTAAATATTAGAATGATTCCTGCAACTGCACAATAATGTGCTATTAGCCAAAGGACCCTGCTTGAACAAACCTCCATAGAAAACCGTAGTGTCTCCCATTGTTTCCCTGCAGCACACATAAGGAAGATCTTGATCAGGTTAAGTGAGAGTTGCCATACTATCTGTAGAATATGTATTGAGTACAGCCAAATTCGATTGGTGTCACATGCATAACAATACAAAATTGTACCACAACAAATGAAAATCAAATTGCAAAACTGAACGAAACAGTTAAATGGACAGCAGACCAAATGAACCAAAGTAGTTAACTGAGCACAACATTGCAGAGTAGAAACATGTATGAGAAGATAAGACAGTTAACAAAACAAAGAATGCTTGAGAACAGTACTACGAAATGTAGCAATTGTTGGACCAAAGTGTTAACTGAACATTACATTTCGGAGGACCAAACTGTTAATTGAACATCAGATTCCATATTAACATTACAGAGGACAAATCACTAGAAGGCACTAGCGATGGCCTCGAGAAAACATCACGAACTATATTTTAAAGTAGATAACTACGCGGCGGTGTTGACGGTGGCTTCGAAGACGAGGTGCTCCTCCAAGATCTGGCGGTCGACACGCATGTCAGCCATAGCGACCTCGTTCACGCGTGCAGCCGCATGCTACTCAGCTCCATGTTATACTGCATGTAAAATGGTTGTGGGTGTCGCTTAATTGGAGGAGGGGGGCAATGATTTCGGTGGAAGGTGTCACTCTGTCAATCGGGGCATGTGGGACGGGAAAGGAGGAGGATGGTGTGGGTGGGGTGTGGATTACCTGACCATATCAAAGAGGCCGCACAGCAAGAAGAAGGGTCAGCGGCGAGGAGGCTGCGCAGCAAGAGGAAGGGTCACCGGCAAAGAGGCGGCGCAACAAGAAGAAGGGTCGCCGGCGAGGAGGCGTCGCTGCAAGAAGAAGGGTAGCCGGCGAGAAGGCGGCTCTGCAAGAAGAAGGGTCACCGGCGAGGAGGCTGAGCTGCCCGTAAGCAGCAGTGAAGGATTGAACTTGGAAAGCAAGGAGGAACAATGGAAATGTGGCTTTTGGTAGGAGGGAGGGGGCGGGGAGATAGATATTTCTGCGGTGGCAAAAAAATTTCGGTTGCTGCCGCGAGAAACTGGCGCGCAAGTGTGGTTCAAGCGGGGGCGGTGGACTGTAGAGGACGAAGCTTCCTACGTAAGCCAAACAAAACGGTGCGCCAAGATATTTCATATCGCATCCCACATGATTCTTTCTAGTAAACCGTTTGTGGTATACCTGATTTTTTCATTATGTTTTGAAAGACAAAATGGTGTTACAAAGGGAAAGGATGGTGTTTGAATTGCTACAACATTTACGTACAGTGAACATGCAACTAGTACATGAGTGTCGTGTTTAAATTTGGAATAATTCCAGGTTTGTTTGGCATTTTTATGCATTAATTGAGTTTCTGGGCATTTAATGTGCATAATTCAAATTTGAACTACAAGCACATGCTCCAATGCACCAAAGTTTGCTGAAAAATCACATGTGTGTCTTTGGATGAATTTATAGGTCCCATGCAAGAAATGGGAATAAAATTCAAACATCGGGGTGTCGTGGATCGGCCGAAATGATTGAGAAACTTGGTTGTTTAATTCCTGTAAATCCAAAACACGGATAAAAATCATGAAACTTGCATGGTGTCATGACATGGCACCAACATGCTGCAGTAAATTTTTCGGCCGAATTGGGACAAGATTTGGTGTAAGCTTCTTGCAAACCGGAGCTTCCCTCAAGAAGGCTCCTGGTTCCGAGAGGGAACGTGTCACCTCCGTGTGCGAAACGACATACGTACACTGCCTTCTCCCGCCTTAATTTTTTTACACAGGCAGATTAGACCAAATAGAAGTATTGTGCTAAATTTTGGAATTATTCCGTGTTTGCTTGGCCTTTTTATACATTAATTGAGTTTCTAGGCAATTAATGTGCATAATTCAAATTTGAACTACAAGCACAGGCTCTAGTGCACCAAAGTTTTTTGAAAAATCAAATGTGTGTCGTTGGGTGAATTTCTACGTCCCATGCAAGAGATGGGAGTGAAATTCAAACATCTGGGCGTCGTGGCTTGACCGGAAAGATTGAGAAACTTGTTTTTTTAATTCCTGTAATTCCAAAACATGCCCGAAAATCATGCAACTTGGCATGGTGTCATGACATGGCACCAACATGCTGCGATAATTTTTTTGGCCGAATTGGGACAAGCTTTGGTCTAAGCTTCTTACAAACCAGAGCTTCTCGCAAGAAGGCTCGTGGTTCCGAGAGGGAACGTGTCACCTCCATGTGCGAAACGACATACGTACACTGCCTTCTCCCGCCTTAATATTTTTACACAGCCAGATTAGACCAAATAGAAGTACCGTGCTAAATTCTGGAATTATTTTGGGCTCGTTTCACCTTTTTTATACATTAATTGAGTTTCTGGGCATTTAATGTGCATAATTCAAATTTGAACTCCAAGCACATGCTCCAGTGCACCAAAGCTGTTTGAAATCACATGTGTGTCCATGGGTGAATTTCTAGGTCCCATGCAAGAGATTGGAGTGAAATTCAAACATCTGGGCGTCGTGGCTCGACCAGAAAGATTGAGAAAATTGATTTTTTTAATTCCAGTAATTCCAAAACACGTCTGAAAATCAGGAAACTTGGCATGGTCTCATGACATGGCACCAACATGCTGCGGTAATTTTTCTGGCCGAACTTGCACAAGCTTTGGTGTAGGCTTCTTGCAAACCGGAGCTTCCCTCAAGAAGGCTCATGGTTCCGAGAGGGAACGTGTCACCTCCATGTGCGAAATGACATACGTACACTGCCTTCTCCCGCCTTAATATTTTGACACAGCCAGATTAGACCAAATAGAAGTACCGTGCTAAAATTTGGAATTATTCCGGGCTCGTTTTGCCTTTTTATACATTAATTGAGTTTCTGGGCATTTAATGTGCATAATTCAAATTTGAACTGGAAGCACATGCTCCAGTGCACCAAAGTTGTTTGAAAAACACATGTGTGTCCTTGGGTGAATTTCTAGGTCCCATGCAAGAGATGGAAGTGAAATTCAAACATCTGGGCGTCATGGCTCGGTCGGAAAGATTGAGAAACTTGGTTTTTTTATTCCTATAATTCCAAAACATGCTTGAAAATCATGAAACTTGGCCTAGTGTCATCACATGGCACCAACATGATGCGCTAATTTTTTTGGCCGAATTGGGACAAGCTTTGGTGTAAGCTCCTTGCAAACCGTAGCTTCCCTCAAGAAGGCTCGTGGTTCCGAGAGGGAACGTGTCACCTCCGTGTGCGAAACGACATACGTACACTTCCTTTAGCTGCCTTAGTTTTTTTACACAGCCAGATTAGACCAAATAGAAGTACCCTGCTAAATTTTGGAATTATTTCGGGTTCGTTTCGCCTTTTATACATTAATTGAGGTTCTGGTCATTTTATGTGCATAATTCAAGTTTGAACTAGAAGCACAGGCTCCAGTGCACCAAAGTTGTTTGAAAAATCACATGTGTGTCCTTGGGTGAATTTCTAGGTCCCATGGAAGAGATGGGAGTGAAATTCAAACATCTGGGCATCGTGGCTCTGCCGGAAAAATTGAGAAACTTGGTTTTTTAATTCCTATAATTCGAAAACACGCATGAAAATCATGAAACTTGGCATGGTGTCATGACATGGCACCAACATGTTGCGGTATTTTTTTGGCCGAATTGGGACAAGCTTTGGTGTAAGCTTCTTGCAAACCGGAGCTTCCCTCGAGAAGGCTCGTGGTTCTGAGAGGGAACGTGTCACCTCTGTGTGCAAAATGACATACGTACACTGCCTTCTCCATCTTATTTTTTTTACACATCCAAATTAGACCAAATAGAAGTACCGTGCCAAATTTGGAATTATTTCAGGTTCGTTTGGCCTTTTTTATACATTAATTGAGTTTCTGGGCATTTAATGTGCATAATTCAAATTTGAACTACAACCACATGCTTGAGTGCACCAAAGTTGTTTGAAAAATCACATGTGTGTCCTTGGGTGAATTTCTAGGTCCCATGCAAGAGATGGGAGTGAAATTCAAACATCCGGTCGTCGTGGCTCGGCCAGAAAGATTGGGAAACTTGGTTTTTTAATTTCAATAATCTCAAAACACGCCTGAAAATCATGAAACTTGGCATGGTCTCATGACATGTCACCAACATGATGTGGTAATTTTTCTATCCGATTTGTGAATGCGCACACATTAACAGTCAACAAAGTCATTTTGGAACAAGTGTTGTCACTTTACAAATCGGAAACACAAGTATTATAGAAACTGTGGGCGTTCGACTTACCAATTACGTGCGGCCACGCGTCCCCTTTTTTTATTGGCTAGGAGGTGCCGTGCAGGTAGCTATTGGAGTATGAGAGGCGTGCGATCAGACCCCTGCGCGTGCTCATCGGAAGGAGAGCCCTTTTGACAGCTACCTGCCACACACCTCCTTCCCAACGTCTCCATTAATGGCGCCCAAGCACCTGTTCTACGGCGTGGCTATATGTCTCACTGGACTGAGATTTAAGAGAGAAACATGAAAATCTGGAAAGAAAGTTCTGCACGGATCTTGATGTAAGATCCGACGAACCTATATAGCATTGACTGCGACTTATAGCAAGCATGATGAATATAAGGACGATGACATTGGATAATAATTGTATTACATATTTATAAACATAATGAAAAAAGCCACATGCGGCAACGCCCAATATACACAAGGGCAATAGAAGAAGGAAGACAACTAGTCTCCACGGCGGGCGGCGACGAGCTCTTTCTTGTCCTCAAGATGTTGGTTGAGAGCATCCACAGATTCCTCCACCATCCTTCTGCGCTCGATGCGCAGCATGGCATTCTCGTCCATAAGTTTCTCGACGATGACGCCGGTCCTCTTCAACAAGGCAGTGGTCTGCTCCTGCTGCTCCGCACTTCCGACGATCTTCGCCTTCAGCAGGTCGTGCTCGGCCCGGAGCTTCACATTGCTCTCATTTAATTTCCGGATGACATCGATAGACTGTTCAAACGAGGCTTGCAGGTCATCCTACAACCGCGCACACCTGGAGATCTGATCCATCTGCCTAAGGACGAGGGCACGCATGCGCCTGTAAGAGTCCTCGCTTGACAGCGAGGCATTTTCCCAGCCTGCCGCGGCGCGGGAGGACATCTCTACTGCATTCGCGGCGTGGAGGGACATCTCTTCTGCTTCCGCGGCAAGGCCGAACCAGTCTGCTGCTTCAACAACGCAGCGGGTCCTCTGTGCTGCTTCGGCGGCGCGGCAGGACCTCTCTGTTGCTACGGTCATGTGGCGGGACATATCGGTTGCTTTCGCGGCGAGGCGGGACATCTCTTGTGCTCCCGCTTCCAGGCTCGCCTCTCCCTGGTGGCAATCTCTCGACCCAGAACTCACGCTGGCCATGGCGGATGCAAGGGAACAATGATGAATGACTTGTTTGTTTTTGAATTTTTGTGGATGAGGAGTTGAGGAGGAATGTGCAGTCATCTTGGAGTCGTAGTATTTATAACCATGTAGTAATACGCTCCTAAGTGGGAAACCGTTTAGGTTTTGATCGGTGTGAACAGGTTTGCAATTTGGAATGTGACGGGACGCGGCCTCCCTGTTCTTCTAAAAAAATTGTGATGGGACGCATGCTCAAAATTTACTGACGGTTATAAGTGTGGCACTATTCCCAGAAGACGTAACGTGGGCACGTAAGCCTTCTCGGCCGCGTACGTGGCGTTTGCACCATAGGGTGCATCGCAATAGGCAATGTCAGCACCATCGCGCACGGTTCTTTTAATTAGAATGTGTGTGCCCGTCTAGCGCACACACGTTGATCTATCTAACTATTTCAGTTTGTTGTGGCTAATCGCAAACAGTTCATCCATGTGAAGTGTATGCCATCAATCGCAGACACTTTGATCTGGCTGACCCGTTTCTGTTCTGTTGCCTAATCGCAAACAGTTAATCCTCCTGAAGAGTATGCCCTCAATCACACACACCTTGATCTGGCTGACCGTTTCTTTTGTGTTGCCTAATCACAAACAGTTCATCGAAGTGAACCGTATGCTGTGTATCACACACGCCTTCATCTGGCTGCCCGTTTCTTTTGTTGCTCCTCATCGCAAACAGTTGATTGAACTGAACCATATGCCCTTCATCGCACATGCAACTAAAACCTGAACCATGTTTGATGCATCTGTCATCTCAAATGTTTTACACATTTCTGACGGTTTTCATACAGCACCGTTTGCGATTATGGCATCGCACACAGTTTCTAGAAGGGTCTCTGATCGTAGTGTCGCGTTAGCAGCATCCTGCAGTAGTGACTATTCAGATGAGGATTCATAGGGAGCCGACCACTCCTATTTACCACCTGAGGTGTTTGCTCTAACCTGGCATGTTTATGTTGGTCATATCATGCATATGGCGCCTCGCATTACTTACATTATACATCTTGGATGTCATCAACTTAGTTTAGATTTGCTTTGTGTGAATGCCACCTGTTTGGTTTCTATATCATATTCCCACCATTCCTAAATATTTGTATTTTTAGAGATTTCAACAAGTGACTACATACGGAGCAAAATGAGTGAATCTACACACTAAATTATGTCTATATACATCCGTATGTGGTAGTCCATTTGAAATCTCTAAAAAGACAAATATTTAGGAACGGAGGGAGTATATGGGAATTATGCAATGCCATCTTCTTTAGCCAGGCATCATATACGTGAATCATGCAATGCCATCCTGTTTAGCCAGTCATTGTATATGTGAATTGTATCATGCCATATTTTTTCATAATGTATTCCATTTGTCGACAATGTTTATACATTCATCTACTCTTCATGTGCATCAGGCATTTGAGTCGGTCATGTTAAAATTTGGAGTGAAAATAAGGTCTTCTGAGCAGTCAATGCTACTTCTCGATGCATACTTCTTGTTGGTTACAGATAGCTCCTCAGAGGATTCAGAGACAGATGACCAGTCGTATCCCCCCCCCGAGGTGCATGCTCTAACTTGGTAAGGTTATATTGCTCATATCATGCATATGGTGTCTTGCATTGCCATGCCATATTCTTAGGTTAGACATGCTTTGTGTGAATTTCTCCTATTTGCTTTCTATATCAGATATGTGAATTATGTAATGCCATGTTTTTCAGCTAGTTATCATATATGTGAATTATGCACCGCCATGTAGCCAGGCATCATATATGTGAATTATCTCATGCCATCTTTTTCTTTCATTACGTATTCCATTTGTCGATAATCTGTGTATATTGAACTATTTTTCATGTGTATCAGCCATTTGAGTCGGTTATGGAAAAATTAGGAGGGAAAACAAGGTCTTTAGAGTAGGAAATGGTACCTGTTGAAGCATACATCTCGATGGTTACAGGGAGCTCCTCAGAGGAGGATTCAGAGACAGACGACCAGTCCTATATCCCACCTGAGGTGTATGCTCTAAGTTGCAATGTTTATATTTCTCATATCATGCATATGGTGTCTTGCATTGCTTAGTTTAGACATCATATGCACAATATTGAATTCCATCTGCTTAGTTTAGAGATCATACATGCGAGTGCCATCTGCTTAGTATATGAATCAATTATGTCAATTATATCATGCCATCCTGTATTCTTAGACAAGATGTATGTGAATTATTTCATCCCAACCTATTCTAGAAATACATCATATAGTTTTGTCATGTCAACCTGTTTAGATACTCATCATATGTTGAATTTTGCCACTATATCCTGTTAAGTTATCCATCATATATCTGAAACTATGTAATGCTATCCTGTTTAGTTAGGCATCATATATGTGAAATTGTGGCATGCTATCCTGTTTGGTTAGACAACATATATGTGAATTACCACATCTGTCTATCATACAATGTCTGTATGTTCAATTTCTTTTCTTGTTTATCCTCCATTTGAATTGGAGGGGGTGATGGCAGTATCTAAGGGAGCAAAAACCCGTTCTTCACAAAAGATAGTGCTACCCGTCGATGCAGATAGAACCATGGTTGTACTAGCCCACAAAGTAGCCCCACCACACATAATCGAGACTCTTCCAGATTGCACAGTTACACCGTTGGGCAGATAACCAGCTACAACCCATCTATCCCCAACCCCAACGGATAGTAACCCACTTCTAGTTGACAAAGCACCATGTCCACCACAGAGTACCACCACACCAGCAATTTGTAAAGCAACTGCAATGTCCAAAGCATGAAGACCACCACATCGAACCCAAACTCCATGTTTAAAGCAGAAGAGAAATTGTTCTCAGGTCAGATTCCATAGCTATGGTCCATACTCCTTTCCTATTGCATCACTGTATTTACTCATACCAACTACTTTTGAATTTGAATGATCCAATTGAAACTCCAATGGCGCAACAGGTATGTTTTAAACCTATTTCTTTAATTGGATTGCTGTTCTAACTTATTGCTCTATGTTGATTTCAGTTTCAGTTGCATAAACAGTTATGTTCTCACGTGATGCACATTACAAGTGTTGCCAATGTTGTGTAGTTTCTCACACTTGTCTATGCTACTGTGTCTTAAAAATATATGAGTTGAACTATGTCTCTATCTTGATTTGGCAACATAAACTAGAATGATATGGACAATACAGTGACCATAGTACATAGATATATGTTTGTTTCATGCTGTTATCCTGTCCACCTTACTACTAAACCAGTTTACCAAAATGAGTTTCGTATACTACATGCTAAACCTGTGATGTGTCTGATTGTTTCTCTTGTAGTATGCGAACAAAATATTGGAGAAGAGCACCCCACTATGCAATGGTAGAGAAAGTAATGCATATAAGGTTCAAGATAGTGAGACAACCCTTTTGGTCTCCAAGAAAGGTGATAAAAAACGATCTTGTGGACAGTGAGAAAACCCCATAGTCCTGCGTTGATGTAGTGTACGAGTTACTGCCAGTACCGCTGGCACAAGCTCTTCGAACTCGGTGCCTGAATCACTTCTGGTTCTTCAGTCTCAGCTACAAGATGAAAGGCATCAGTCAGCTGTGCTACAGCAAGAAGCCGAAGAACTAAGGAATTCCCTGTAGAATTCATATGCATACTTTCTCATGCAACACCAAGTGCTGGAGGATTTAAGCGCCAAACAAGAGAAAGTTAATAAGCTTGCTAAGCATCTTGCCAACATTATGGGTACCCAGGATATTGTTTCTTGAGCTCTTCTAAAGTGGTTTCAGTTCTGGACTTGTTTTGTTGCGGCGTTTATTTGCACTGGTCGCTAACTTTGACAACCAGTGTATATGATATGCTGCTTTGTTCCCTATATTTGCACTGGTGGCGAACTTTGATGCCTAGTGGACGTAATATGTCTAATAGCCATGATAGCCTAGCCTAAGTTGCTTTCTTATTTATTTCCTTGTTGTCTTGTTTATTTGTTTGCTTTTAGTCCGTGCAGTTCTTTTTCCGCGGTTTGCTAGTGGCCGCAATAACCTATTTTTTAAAACTAGGCCACAATAACCATGGGCTACATATTTACTATAGTTACCATGGGCCTCCTACGGGCCATAGAAACAATGGGCCTTCTAAGGGCCATAGAAACAATGGGCCTTCTACGGGCTGTAGCATCAATGGGCCTTCTACGGGCCATATGATCGATCGGCCAAACATGGGCCAATAACATACCGCATTATGGGCCGTAAACGGGCTAGATTTGGAATCGTCCATTCGTGGGCCGACAATAACGGACCATCGTTAATCGGCCATATTTGATGACACTATGAAAACGTCCCAACGGATTAACGGGCCGCAAATACGCCGATTGTAACCACGGGCTAAGTTTGGCCCAGAAGCAGAAAAGGACAGTAATGGGCCATAAGTAACCGAATGCTGGAAATGAGCCCAAGAATAAATGGGCCCTGAGAAGGCCGAAAGATAACACGGGTTGGAAATGGCCCAATGGAATAATGGGCCATTAATGGGTATAAAGCGGTACAATGTTCATTGCGGGCCAGATTCACCATAGGCCGTTAATGGGCCAACAGTTACAAATGGCCTCGCATGGGCCGAAAGACGTCATGGGCCATACATGGGTCGGAAGTTATAACGGGCTGGAAACATATTGGACGACCTAGATGAAGCTACTAGGCTTAATTCCAATAGGCTGTAACGGGCCGTGAGTTAGCGGGCCGTAAATGGGCTATATACGAACATGCCGTTAACAGGCTTTCCGTGGGTCGGCTCGTTACCTTTTGACCAAGTCAAATGGGCCGGCCTTTTCATCGAAATGGGCCTCTGTTGGGCCTTGCCACTTGTCAACGTATCATAGGTGCCTCCTGTTCAATGGATGGATGACATCTGTCCCAACGGTGAGCCAAAACGTGTTTCCTCCGGCCAATGATAATTTTACATGTGGAAAATCCTCATTGGTCCGGGCTGTTAGCGGGTTATCGGATCCAAAACCGGACCCTATAGCTTAAAGGGGACCCATTACGATGGATGCCACGTGTGGGTCACCCTTGACGAAAGCACTTCCATGACGCACCATTTATCGTCATGGAAGTGGACACTTCCATGATGATAATTTTGGTAATGTCATGGAACACTTCTACAACAGCACAGGTATGACTATCTTAATTCTATCATAAAATCATCATGGATGTACATGCATGACAGAAAACGTGACCTACTATGACAAACATGTATCATCACAAAAGTGTATTTTTTTGTAGTGTGTGGAGCTCCGTGACCCGCTGTGAAGTCGGCTGCAGCTCCCCCATCCCTTTGCCAAGGTAATGGAGGTTGACCAGCTGCTCGATCAGTGGTTGCATGTGAACGGTTGCTGCAACAGCTCCGTTTGGGTGAACATTGAGTTCCCCACCAACGGTGTCATGTACCTCATGCATGGATGGAAATCCTTCGCTCATGACCATTATCTGGGGCAGGGGCATCTCCTCCACTTCAAGCTGGTGGAGTCTGATACGCTCTCTGTGAAGTTCATCGGGACTTCAGGCGCTCGCATGGAGTGCTGCGTGGAGAGCTCTAGCAATAGCGAAAGCTCCTCCTTGAGTGACATCGACAAGGAGGACGATGGTGAAGGAGACAACGACGGGTCCCCCGGCATGAAGACCGAGGATGATTGCTCTGACTCAAGCTGATCGCCGACCGCACAATCATCTCTAGCTGAGCACCGAGAACACCATCATCTCTAGTTGAGTGCCGACAGCACCATCATCTGGTCTGCCGGGAGCGCCCTGCCTAGGCGCCCCTATTTCCCTGGGTTGCACTTTATGTAAACCCTGGGAAGAAAGGGCTAAGAAAAACATTATTGAGCACTTTTCATTTTCAATAAATATATGATATTTGTCCCGCTCAAATGAATGTGTATTGTTTCCCTTATCCATTTTTGTATGATTCAAATCTGACACCCTACGCAGTTTAGAGACTTGCTAGAACACATACTTGTCGCGAGCGCTTTGAAAGACTCATCCTTCGCAGCCTGCTGGAAGTATGGTATCCGGCAAGCAACTTGCCTGTCTTAATGCAGCTACAAAAAATCTTGCCGAGCAGGCTCGAGGCAGACATAAGAGCGCGAATAAACACAATAGATTCCTTTGCGTGCAGGTTTTTCATACATGTACAAATCCGAATCAAGGGAAAAATTATGTAACAAAGAAATTTTTAGTTGAAAAAATTCCAACTTAGCTTTCTTTGCTATACTTCTTGTCATATGAAATGCGCATCAATGCCATCTGAAATGGCACTACATCATCACTCCCTGGGAAACATGCACATGAGGAATCCTTCTGTCTTTGAGAAAAATAAAGAAGAGAAAGAATGGTATGGATATCTTGGAAGTTTGTTAGACATTTCATACAAAAAATGTAATCACAATGTTACGCGTGATGACACATGGGCAAATATGCACAAAAGGTTGTGAAACACTTAGCTTTATTCACATATGCATAGGGTATGCGTCTGGCTTCGTACAAAGGGCTACAAGTCTTTGGAGACAAAGCTTGTACAAAAGGGGGTTGCCAGGGCAAAGCCTGGAAAGCATGTGTATGGCTAAAACCTGCGAAGATGCTCGATATTCCACGACTTTTGCACACGAGTGCCATCTTCGGTCTCCCGATGGACTACGCCAGGTCTGCTGATCAACTTTTTCTACTTGCCCCATTTTTGTCTTGCAAACATCGGATTCCGCCGAGGAAAACCCTGCCTTGTCCTAGGATGGGCTTACCGCTGTAGTCTCCTCATCACCAGCTTCTCTTTGTGCAACTAGCGCAACACTGACCACTTGGTTTGTTGCTGCTAAGCATAGCAGCAATGACTTTCGTGGCCTAGGTGTAACCAACATTGGCGCAGAGGATAGGTACTTTTTCAGATCTTGCAGCACAACCTCCGCTTCAAGAGTCCATTTTACTAGACCTGCTTTTTTCAATATCTTAAAAAATGGCAGGGTGTACTTAGTAGATCTTGAAATGAACCTACTGATAGTGGTAACACAGCCGACAAGACACCATACATCCTTGTGTCAGGACCCCGATCCTAAGTCACACTGATCTAGCATGTAACACATCATATCACTTTGCGGCCTCACGCATGGTATTCCCACGGGTGCCACCTTACCTGGCCCGGGACCGTTTGCGCCTTTTGGCTCACGTATATGATAGTGTCGCTAGCATCCATATGACAAAGAACCCGGGCCGACATGACTAGTCGTGAACCCAAAGTGGCACTAATTTACGGGGACAGGCATACATGAATCAACATCGAGCATGTTGGTCAGCAGCGTGCGAATCCGGGCTGTAGCACTGGGCTAACAGGACTCCGGTGAACCGGGGTGTAGCAGGCTAGGCAGGACTCCGGATGTCACCGCGTGACATTTCCCCGAAGGGACAGACACATGAACGAAGTGAATCACATTCCGGCCAGTCAAGTGTTCTGGAGCAGTAGTGCTGGGCTAGCAGGACTCCGGTGAACCGGGCTGTAGTGGACTACTATGGCTCATGGAAGCACAAGACTACATTTCCCCATAAGAGAGGCTACCAAGGATAAACAACTAGGTTGTCAGATCCCACACATATCAAGCATTTCAATCATACACACAATATGCTTGATATGTGTAAATACAACATGGCATCACAACATAACTCTACGACTCAAAGTATTTATTCATTAGGCTCCGAGGAGCCAAGTATTACAAACATGGTCTCATGACCCAACATACAGAGCATACAAGAAACAAGCACATGCGGAAGCTTAACTTGTCTGAGTACAGACAACTACAAAAGAAGGCTGAGAAGCCTGACTATCTACAAGACCATGCCGAGGGCACAAGATCGTAGCTGAGGTAACAAGCTAAACGTCGAAGTCCATGTGGAACTACTAGCGAGACTGAAGTCTCTCTGCAAAACATAAATTAAGCAAACGTGAGTACAGATGTACCCAGCAAGACTTACATCTAAACTAACTATATATGCATCGGTATCAACAAAGGGGGGTGGTGGATTTTGACTGCAGCAAGCCAGCTTTGACTCAGTGGCTAACCTGAACTACGACTGCAAGCAACTATTTTGAGGTGGCACACACGAGTCCACATATTCACCATATCAATACACTACTATGGATCGGCTCCCGTCTCCCTACCAGAACGCCATCCATAGCACTCACGCTTATCTTGCACATTTTAGAGTATCCACCTTCACTTTTCTATGAACTGTTATAGGCAACCCAGAAGTCCTTTACCGCGGACACGACTATTCGAATAGATGTTGTTAACCCTGCGGGCGTGTACTTCTTCACACACGCTCTCGCCACTTACCACCATGTACACGTCGTGTATCTTGGCAACCTTCAAGCGGAAGCCTGGCGAGGGAGTCGGCCACGACCTGACTAACCACACAAATCTCTAGTCCAGGTTTATCTCCTATTCGAGTTCCATCCACAAGGAGATCCGGCCAGAGTTTCGGTCACAGCCCCAAACAATGTGTGAAGGGTTCCCGAGACACCAAACGAGCGCCCGGTGCACCATGCCACGGTGTATCTACCGCATCATAGCCCACCCCTAGGGTCAGCGCTACGCACGGCCGCCAACACATATCCTATAAACACCAGAAACTAGTTGCAACTCCTGGACAGAGGACTAGGGTAGTAAATAAGTCGAGAGGGTCATCCCAATGAGTGGTAGTAGTTGTTCATGATCACAAACACAGAACTCAGTTCCTGAGAACGGTTTCAATGAGACAACCCACCATGTACTCCTACATGGCCTCTCACCACAACCTTTACCAAATCGTGTTCACACACTTAGCTCACACACAGTAGGACATGTTCATCACCGTTCCAATTCATCCCCGATGAATCAGACCTGACTCAACTCTAAGAAGTAGCAGGCATGACAAACAAACATGTATGAGTAGGCACATTAAGGCTCAAACAACTCCTACTCATGCTAGTGGGTTTCATCTATTTTACTGTGGCAATGACAGGTCATGCAGAAGAAAGGGGTTCAACTACTGCAGCATGTAACAGTTGAATCATTGTTGTCCTAATGCAGTAAAAGAGAGCAGGAGCGAGAGAGTGGGATTGTATCAGAATGAACAAGGGGGTTTTGCTTGCCTGGCACTTCTAAAGATAATATAGCTCTTCATCAGTGTCATCGATCACGTCATCGAAAACACCATCTATTGAGAGGGGATGGTTACCGGCAAATAGAGAAGGACACAATCAATGCAATGCAACAATATGATGAATGATCGTGACATGGCAATATGATTGTGTTTGAGCCAATGCAGCTAGAGTCCAGATTAGATGAAGTTGGTTTGAACCCAAGGTTCAAATTCGAACTTCATATGTGAATAAACAAATGCCACTTACATTGTTTGTCCTAAACAGTGATGTTAACTTTCTCAAACATGCATGAACATGGCATAAACAGATTCTTCATATTTTTCTGATCATTTTTCATATATAATTTATTTCCATTGGAGTTATAGATTAATTTCTATGATTTTTCAAAGTTTTGGATATTTTCTAAAATAAATAAATCATTTAAGATTTATTTAAATTCTAGAAAAGGATTACTGCGTCAGCCTGACATCATCATGACATCAGCAGGTCAACGAGTCACGGTCCAGGTCAAACCTGACCAGTGGGTCCCGTGTGTCAGTGTCTAACTAAACTAACCTAGTTTAATTAGCACTAACCTAGGTTAAACTAATTAAATTTAAACCTAGACTAGATTAATTAGCCGGGCGGAGCCCGCATGTCATAGACCCAGGGGGTCAAATCCCCTGGTCAACTGGGGCTTAACCACCGGCGGTCAAAGCAGTCAACCCGCCGGCATTTAGCCGACGACGACCAACCAGAGCGGCGGCGGCTCGCCGGAGTGGTGCTAGGGGCAGCAGTTGGGCGCGCTGAGGGCACCAGTAGGGAGCCCGTGCTCCCGCACATCGAGGGGAGGCAGCGGCAGGTCGTGGGGAGCCCGGAGTCGATGACGGCGAGCACTTGGGCGGCGGCCGGAGCTCGGCTGTGCACGGGGGCGCGGCTGCAGCGGGCAAAAGCGCGAACTAAAGCACGGGCAAGGCACTACGCAGTGCGGCAGGCATGTTTGGCACATTGGCGCAACCAAATGGTTGCCGGAGCAACGCCGGCGACGAGCTCTTGCGGCGGAGCGTCTCGGCTCCGGTGGGGGAGGCGGTTAGAGGGCGCAAACAAAGCAAAGAATAGGGGGAGGCGGCGTAGAAGCTCACGACGGTTGCGACGGCCGTCGAAGCGGGCACGGGGGAGGTCAGAGCTGAGGAGGGCGGCAAGGTCGATCTCGGCGGACCGATGTTGAGGAAGACGGCGTGGCCGGCGTTCAAGGGCGTCCGACGGGGCATGGCTCGGTGAGGGGGTCTAGGACGACATCGGGGAGCTTGTGGACCAGTCGGGGAAGCGAGGGAGGGCCGGTGGCTACGAGGGAGACAAAGGGCAGCGACAGTGCCGCTCGGCCGGTGAGAGAGAGGGAGCTAGGGGAGAGGAGAGGCTTCGGTGCGCGTGAGAGAGAGAAAGAGAAAGGTCAGGGGGTGCGTGGCGTCGTCTAGAGCGGTGCAGAGCAAGCAGGCATGCTAGAGGTGGCATGCGGTGGCCGTGCGCGCGTCGGGCACGCGCTGTGCATCCGACTGGCGGGAGGAAGAAGACCTCCCTGCTAGATGGGCTGCCAGGTGAGCGCCAGGTAAGTGCGTGTAGGTATTCTGTCTTTTTTCTTTTGTTTCAGTTTTCTATTTATTTCCTCTCTGTTTTGATTTACTTTTAGAACTAAATCATTTTATTAAATTCTGAACATGAATATGGGCACTAACTGAATTAATCCAGAGGACCTCAAGTGACTTCAGAATATTTGGAGCATTTAAAATGTTTATAAAATTCAAATGCCCCAATTCAAATATAGTATGGGTTAATTCAAAAATCCATAAATGGCCAACAATTATGCTCATGATTTTTGGCAGAGGTTTTCACCTTTAAAGAAAATCATGAACATTTTTAAAGGGCATTTTGGGTTCTTGAAAAAGATTTTCTTTCATCCAATTGAATTCTTTCTGGTGCTAGGGTTTAATCGATCCCCATTTCAAGGTTTCATGAATTTAAGCATCATGCATGGATGCTTATGCAAAGACAGACAAGGTTTAAGCTAGGGCTGTGACACCTTGACAGTCTTGGGTGCTTGAATCTGCTCGATAGCTTAAATCTTGTCAGGGTTTGCTTCTATCCCACGCTGAGACAGAAAGAACCCAAGAAGCTTGCCGGATAGGACACCGAACATACACTTCTCTGGGTTGAGCTTCATGTTGATTCTATGCAAGTTCATAGAAGTTTCTTCCAAGTCCTGAATGAGGGTTCATTTGTCCTTGGTTTTGACCACTATATCATCTATATAATATTCTATATTCCTATGCGATAGTGGCTCAAAACCAATCTAGACAGCCCTCACAAATGTTGAACTGGTGCTCTTTAGTCCGAAAGGCATTCGTACAAAACAGTACGTGCCATGCAGAGTAATGAACGCGGTTTTATCCTCATCTTCCTTGTCCATGAATATTTGATGGTACCCAGAATATGCATCAAGAAATGAGAGCAACTCACATGCAGTAGTGGAGTCTACAATTTTATCAATATGCGGCAAGGGGAAAGGATCCTTCAGACATGCTTTATTGAGATCAGTATAGTCAATACAAAGTCTCCACTTCCCATTTGCTTTGGGCACTACGATCAGATTTCCCAATCAAGTTGGGTGTAGCACTCCTCTAACCAGACCTGCTGCTTCAAGTGTCTTGATTTCTTATGCAATAAACTGATACCGTTCCCATCTAAATTCGGCCACAGGAAGGCAATGAGCACACTTTCCTATTTTTTGTCAAGAGTGGCACTGACGGTGAAAGTATCGGCAGCGCCGTCCTCCTTTGCTGGCACCTTCTTTGTAGCAGGTGGGTGATATGTCTTCAACATATCTATAATTTTTGATTGACCCATGCTATTATATCATCTATTTTCGTTGTTTTATATGCATTAATATGTTATTTTATATTATTTTGGGACTAACCTATTAACCTAGAGCCCAGTGCGAGCTTCTATTTTTTTCTTGTTTTTGAGTTTTACAGAACAGGAATATCAAACGGAATAAAACTTTACGATGATTTTTCTTGGAACAGAAGACATCCACGAAACTTGGAGAGGGGGTCCAAAGATGGCCAAGGAGGCCACAAGCCTGGCAGGCGCGCCCTTGGGGGGCGCCCTGAGGGCTTGTGGGCCCCTCGGGGGTCCTCCAACCCTAATTCTTGCACTATAATTCCCAAATATTCTCCAACCACCAGAAGTGTCCACCAAAATACTTTTCCGCCGCTGCAAGCCTCTGTTCTCGTGAGATCCCATCTTGGGGCCTTTTTCGGCACCTTGTCGGAGGGGGATTCGATCATGGAGGGCATCTACATCAACCTTATTGCCATTCCGATGAAGCGTGAGTGGTAGAGCACAGACCTACGGGTCCATAGCTAGTTGATATATGGATTCTTCTCTCTTTGATCTTCCATACAATGTTCTCCTCGATGTTCTTGGAGTTCTATCCAATGTAATATTCTTTTGTGGTGTGTTTGTCGAGATATGATGAATTGTGGATTTATGATTAGATTATTTATGAATATTATTTGAGTCTTTTCTGAAATCTTTTATGCATGATTATATATCTCTGTATTTCTCATCGAATTATCGGTTTGGTTTGGCCAACTAGATTGGTATTACATGCAATGGGAGAGGTGGTTAGTTTTGGGTTCAATCCTCACCCAGTGACATAGTAGGGGTAGCAAGGCATGTATTGTATTGTTGCCATCAAGGGTAAAAAGATGGGGGTTTTCATCATATTTCTTGAGTATATCCCTCTACATCATGTCATCTTACTTAAGGCCTTTACTCCGTTCTTATAAACTTAATACTCTAGATGCATGGTGGATAGCGGTCGATGTGTGGAGTAATAGTAGTAGATGCAGGCAGGAGTCAGTCTACTTGACATGGACGTGATGCCTATATTATGATCATTGCCTTGGATATCATCATAACTTTGCACTTTTCTATCAATTGCTCGAAAATAATTTGTTTACCCAACATGTGTTTTCTTTCAAGAGAGAAGCCTCTAGTGAAACCTATGGCCCCCGGGTCTATTTTCCATCATATATTTTCAGATCAATAAACCAAAAAACCCAAAAATATCTCGCTGAAATTTATTTATATTTACTTTAGTTTTCCTTTCTATTTACCTTTTATACCTATCTTTATTGGATCTCAATCTTGTTCGAGACCGTGAAGGGATTGACAAACCCTTTTTCGCATTGAGTGCAAGTATTTGTTAGTTTGTGCAGGTGTATAGATTGGAGACTGGCTTGTGCCTCCTATTGTATTGATACCTTGGTTCTTAACTGAGGAAAATACTTATCTCTACTTTGCTGCATCACCATTTCCTCTTCAAGGGAAAATCAATGCAAGCTCAAGAAGTAGCAGGAAGAATTTCTGGTGCCATTGCTGGGGAGGCTGTACATCAACCCTACCAAGTACCCATCATAAACTCTCATCTCTTGCACTTACATTATTTTCCATTTACCTCTCATTTTCCTCTCCCCAAATTCTAAAACGTTTTTAGAAAAACAAAAAAATTACTTGCCTTTTCATCCGCCCTCCTTTCCGTTCGTCTTTTCGTTTGACTTTATGTCTTACTTGGTTAGTTTGCTCGTTCGGTTGGTATAATTGTGTGCTTATTGAAAATTGAAAAGAAAAAAGTTTATGGATCCTCATCCACTTGCTAATATTTTTAAAACATCCAATTATGATAAACCAATTGCTAGTGAGTTGAGTGCACTAGATTATATTTATGAAGTTTTGCTTGAAATTCGTGAATCTGAAATTTGTGATGAAGTGTTAAAAGAAGAAATTTATGAAGTGATTCACGATAGCTCCTTGAAAGAAAATCATGATTGCAATGATGTTATTATAAATTATATTAATGTCAATTGTGCTAATAATATGCAAACCCCCAAGCTTGGGGATGCTAGTTTTGCTATATCCACTACTTATTGTAATGATCATGATTGGGGTTATAATGCTTCTTACGATCTTGAAAATTTATTTAACCCTCATGATGAATATGTTTGCTACAATATTGAAAGTGGTTTTGTAAGAGCGTCAACTTTAGTAAATAATGGTCCCACTACTTTGGATAATGATCAATCTTATGATTTTTTTGATAAAAGTGGGCTGGGAGAGGTCATGACTTTATTTGATGACAATCTCACTATTTTGGAAGAGTGTTAACTTTGCATGCATGTGGATCATGTAGAGAATAAGTTATGTGATAGATATATTTGAATTTGAATATGATCCCACATGTAATTATTATGAGAGAGGGAAATATGGTTGTAGAAGTTTTCATCCATACCAACTTAAAAAGACCCAAAGAGGCAGATCCAATTAATCTCGGCCATCAAATCATGTCAATCCAATGACCTAGACCGCTTCAATGTCGAGCGCTCAACATGTTTTGCATGCAGTTAATTTCATGCCAAATATAGTGCTTGACTTGATAATTTGTTTGCCTATAAGATGCCTATGCATAGGAACTATGTTAGATTTAGATGTGTTTTTCACATGCTATATGATGCTCTCTTTGTGCATCAATTCTTGTGTTTCATGTGAGCATCATTAAAATTATCAATGCCTAGCTAAAATGCTTTAAAGATAAGTGCTTGTTGGGAGATAACCCAATATTTTTATTTTCTGTTGTCATGAGAATACACATTATTACCTATGTAGTAATTTTGTTTTGGTGTTTCAATTAGTGTTTGAGCCAAGCAAGACTAGTTGATTTGATCTTGCTGAAAAACAGAAACTTCTACGCTCATTGCTAGAATTTTAAAAAATCATAGAAAAGTTTTGATCTGAATTTGTAACACAAGATTGATATACAAATTTCATAGATTGTCCTATTTTTTAAGAATTTTTGGAGTTAGAGAAGTATACGATGCTTTCAGATTGCTATAGACTGTTCTGTTTTTGACTAATTCTGTTTTCAATGTGTTGTTTGCTTATTTTAATGAATCTATTGGTAGTATCGGGGGTTATGAACCATGGAGAAGTTGGAATAAAGTAGATATAACACCAATATAAATTTTGAATGAGTTCACAACGGTACCTAAAGTGGTGGTTTATTTTACTATACTAACGGATCTCATGAGTTTTCTGTTGAGTTTTGTGTTGTGAAGTTTTCATGTTTTGGGTGAAGATTTGATGGACTATGGAATAACGAGTGGCAAGAGCCGAAGCTTGGGGTTTCCCAAGGCACCCCAAGGTAATATTCAAGGGCAACCAATCATCTAAGCGCGGGGATGCCCCGGATGGCATCCCCACTTTCATCTTCGTTCATCGGTAAATTTAATTGAGGCTACACTTTTGTTCACCACAAGATATGTGTTTTGCTTGGAGCGTCTTGTATGATATGAGTCTTTGCTTTTTAGTTTGCCACAATCATCCTTGCTGTACACACCTTTTGAGAGGGACAAATATTAATCGTGAATTTATTAGAATACTCTATGTGCTTCATTTATATCTTTTGAGCTAGGCAGTTTTCTCGAGTGCTTCACTTATATCTTTTTAGAGCAAGGCGGTGGTTTTCTTTTATAAAAATTGTTGAACTCTCATGCTTCACTTATATTATTTTGAGAGTATCTAAACAGCATTATAATTTTCTTAGGTTGAGAATTTAGTCCTAATATGATGGGCATCCAAGAGGGGTATAATAAAAACTTTCATATAAAGAGCATTGAATACTATGAGAAGTTTGATTTTTTTATGATTGTTTTGAGATATAAAGATGGTGATATTAGAGTCATGCTAGTGAGTAATTGTGGATTGTTATAAATACTTATGTTAAAGTTTGTGATTCCCGTAGCATGCACGTATGGTGAACCGTTATGTGATGAAGTCGGAGCATGGTTTACTTTTTGATTGTCTTCCTTGTGAGTGGCGGTCAGGGATAAGCCATGGTATTTTCCTACCAACCTACCCCCTAGGAGCATGCGTGTAGTGTTTTGTTTTGATGACTAATAAATTTTTGCATTACACCCACCATATACCTTCCTCAGAACAGCCACCATGCCTACCTATTATGGCATTTCGATAGCCATTCCGAGATATATTGCAATGCAACTTCCACCATTCCCTTTTACTATGACACGCGCCATCATTGTCACATTGCTTTGCATGATCATGTATTTGGCATAGTATTTGTGGCAAGGCCACCGTTCATATTTTTATACGTATCACTCTTGATCAGTGCACATCCCGGTACACCGCTAGAGGCATTCATATAGAGTCATATTTTGTTCTAGCGTCGAGTTATAAGTAAACAAAAGTGTGATGCTCATCATTATTAGAGCATTGTCCCATGTGAGGAAAGGATGATGGAAGCTATGATTCCCTCACAAGTTGGGATGGGTCTTCGGACTTTATAAAAAAACAAAAATGGCCTAAGAAGCCCAAATAATAATTAAAAAGAGGCCAAAGAAGCCCAGACAAAAAAATAAAAAATAAGAATGAGATAAAAAGAGAGAAGGGACAATGTTACTATCCTTTTTCCACACTTGTGCTTCAAAGTAGCACCATGATCTTCATGATAGAGAATCTCCTATGTTGTCACTTTCATATACTAGTGGGAATTTTTCATTATAAGAACTTGGCTTGTATATTCCAATGATGGGCTTCCTCAATTTGCCCTAGGTCTTCGTGAGCAAGCAAGTTGGATGCACACCCACTTAGTTTCTTTTGAGCTTTCATACACTTATAGCTCTAGTGCATCCGTTGCATGGCAATCCCTACTCGCTCACATTGATATCTATTGATGGGCATCTCCATAGCCCGTTAATATGCCTAGTTGATGTGAGACTTCCTCCTTCTTTTTTGTCTTCTCCACAACCACCATATTCTATTCCACCTATAATGCTATATCCATGGCTCACGCTCATGTATTGCGTGAAAGTTGAAAAATTTCGAGAACGCCAAAATTATGAAACAATTGCTTGGCTTGTCATTGGGGTTGTGCATGATGAAATACTTTGTGTGATGAAGATGGAGCATAGCTAGACTATATGATTTTGTAGGGATAACTTTCTTTGGCCATGCTATTTTGAGAAGACATGATTGCTTTATTAGTATGCTTGATGTATTATTGTTTTTATGTCAATATTAAACTTTTGTTTTGAATCTTATGGATCTGAATATTCATGCCACACTAAATAATATTACATGGATAAATATGTTAGGTAGCTATCCACATCAAAAATTCTGTTTTTATCATTTACCTACTCGAGGACGAGCAGGAATTAAGCTTGGGGATGCTTGATATGTGTCCAATGTATCT
This sequence comes from Triticum dicoccoides, assembly GCF_002162155.2. NCBI lineage: Eukaryota > Viridiplantae > Streptophyta > Magnoliopsida > Poales > Poaceae > Triticum > Triticum dicoccoides. Next base: position 396,629,002 of record NC_041392.1, read on the forward strand.
ATAATTTTTGATTGTTCCATGCTATTATATTATCTGTTTTGGATGTTTTATATGCATTAGTATGAAATTTTATATTATTTTTGGGACTAACCTATTAACCTAGAGCCAGTGCCAGTTTCTGTTTTTCCGTGTTTTTGAGTTTTACAGAAAAGGAATATCAATTGGAGTCCAAATGGAATAAAACTTTACGATGATTTTTCTTGGACGAGAAGACATCCACGGAACTTGGTGACGGGGGTCAGAAGATGGCCGAGGAGGCCACAAGCCTGCCAGGAGCACCCTTGTGGGGGGCCACCATGAGGGATTGTGGCCCCTCGGGGTTCCTCCAACCCTTATTCTTGCACTATAAATTCCCAAATATTCCCAAACCACCAGAAGCGTCCACCAAAATACCTTTCTGCCACCGCAAGCCTCTATTCCCATGAGATCCCATCTTGGGGCCTTTTTCGGCACCCTGCCGAAGGGGGATTCGATCACGGAGGGCATCTACATCAACCTTATTGCCCTTCCGATGAGGCATGAGTAGTTTACCACAGACCTACAGGTCCATAGCTAGTAGCTAGATGTCTTCTTCTCTTTCTTAGATCTTCAATACAATGTTCTCCTCGATGTTCTTCGAGTTCTATCCGATGTAATATTCTTTTGTGATGTGTTTGTCGTGATCTGATGAATTGTGGACTTATGATCAGATTATCTATGAATATTGTTTGAGTCTTTTCTGAACTCTTTTATGCATGATTAAATATCTCTATATTTCTCTTCGAATTATTGGTTTGGTTTGGCCAACTAGATTGGTATTTGTTTCAATGGGAGAGGTGCTTAGTTTTGGTTTGAATCTTACAGTGTCCTCACCTAGTGACATAGTAGGGTTAGCGATGTTGGGGAACATAGCATGCAATTTTTAAAAAATTCCTACGATGACGCAAGATCTATCTATGAGATGCATAGCAACGAGAGGGGAGAGTGTGTCCATGTACCCTCGTAGACCGAAAGCGAAAGCCTTAGGTTAACGCGGTTGATGTAGTCGAACATCTTTGGGATCCAACCGATCAAGTACCGAACATACGGCACCTCTGAGTTCAACAGAGGTTTAGCTCGATGACGTCCCTCGAACTCTTGATCCAGCAAAGTGTCGAGGGAGAGTTATGTCAGCACGATGGTGGGGTGATGGTGATGGTGATGTGATCCGCGCAGGGCTTCGCCTAAGCACTACGACAATATGATTGAAGGAGTAAACTGTGGAGGGGGGCACTGTACATGGCTAAGAAACAACTATTGTTCCTTGGGGTGCCCCCCTGCCCCTGTATATAAAGGAGGAGGGGAGGAGGCGGCCGGCCCTAGGGGGCACACCACGGGGGGAAACCGAATGGGACTCCAAGTCCTATTCGACCCCTTCCTCTCTTACGGTAGGGGAAAGAGGAAGGGAGAGGGAGGAGGAGAAGGAAAGGGGGGCGCGCCCCCTCCCCTAGTCCAATTCGGACTCCCCATGGGAGGGGGCGCGGCCACCCCTTGTGGGCTGCCTCCTCTCTCCCCTATGGCCCATGTAGGCCCATTACTTCCCCGGGGGTTCCGGTAACCCCTAGGTGCTCCAAAAAATACCCGAACCATTCCGAAACCATTCCAGTGTATGAATACCATCTTCCAATATATCAATCTTTACCTCTCGACTATTTCAAGGATCCTCGTCATGTCCGTGATCTCATCCGGGACTCCGAACAATCTTCGGTCACCAAAACACATAACTCATAATACAAATCGTCATCGAACATTAGGTGTGCGGACCCTACGGGTTCGAGAACTATGTAGACATGACCGAGACACATCTCCGGTCAATAACCAATAGAGGAACCTGGATGCTCATATTGGTTCCTACATATTCTATGAAGATCTTTATCAGTCAAACCGCAATGACAACATACGTAATTCCCTTTGTCATCGGTATGTTACTTGCCTGAGATTCGATCGTTGGTATCCTCATACCTAGTTCAATCTCGTTACTGGCAAGTCTCTTTACTCGTTCTGTAATGCATCATCGCGCAACTAACTCATTATTCACATTGCTTGCAAGGCTTATGATGATGTGCATTACCAAGAGGGCCCAGAGATACCTCTCCGATACTCGGAGTGACAAATCTTAATCTCGATCTATGCCAACCCAACAAACACCTTTGGAGACACCTGTAGAGCATCTTTATAATCACCCAGTTATGTTGTGACGCTTGATAACACACAAGGTGTTCCTCCAGTATTCACGAGTTGCATAATCTCGTAGTCAAAGGAATATGTATAAGTCATGAAGAAAGCAATAGCAATAAAACTTAACGATCATTATGCTAAGCTAACGGATGGGTCTTGTCCATCACATCATTCTCCTAATGATGTGATCCCGTCCATCAAATGACAACACATGTCTATGGTCAGGAAACTTAACCATCTTTGATTAATGAGCTAGTCAAGAAGAGGCATACTAGGGACACGGTGTTTTATCTATGTATCCACACATGTATCAAGTCTCCAGTTAATACAATTCTAGCATGAATAATAAACATTTATCATGAAATAAGGAAATATAAACTTTATTATTGCCTCTAGGGCATATTTCCTTCAGTCTCCCACTTGCACTAGATTCAATAATCTAGTTCACATCGCCATGTGATTTAACACCAATAGTTCACATCACCATGTGATTAACAATCATAGTTCACATCGCCATGTGACCAGCACCTAATTGGTTTAGTAGAGTCAATAATCTAGTTCACATCGCCATGTGATTAACACCCAAAGAGTAGTAAGGTGTGATCATGTTTTGCTTGTGAGAGAAGTTAAGTCAACGGGTCTACCACATTCAGATCCGTATGTATTTTGCAAATTTCTATGTCTACAATGCTCTGCATGGAGCTACACTAGCTAATTGCTCCCACTTTCAATATGTATCCAGATTGAGACTTAGAGTCATCTAGATCGGTGTTAAAGCTTGCATCAACGTAACTCTTTACGATGAACTCTTTATCACCTCCATAACCGAGAAATATTCCCTTAGTCCTCTAAGGATAATTTTGACCGCTGTCCAGTGATCTACTCCTGGATCACTATTGTACCCCTTTTCGAAACTCATGGCAAGGTACACAATAGGTCTGGTATACAGCATGACATACTTTATAGAACCTATGGATGAGGCATAGGGAATGACTTCCATTCTGTATCTATTTTCTGCCATGGTCGGGTTCTGAGTCTTACTCAACTTTACACCTTGCAACAGGCAAGAACTCCTTCTTTGATTGTTTCATTTTGAACTACATCAAAATATTGTCAAGGTATGTACTCATTGAAAAAATCTTATCAAGCATCTTGATCTATCTCTATAGATCTTGCTGCCCAATATGTAAGCATCTTCACCGAGGTCTTTCTTTGAAAAACTCCTTTCAAACACTCCTTTATGCTTTCCAGAAAATTCTACATCATTTCCAATCAACAATATGTCATTCACATATACTTATCAGAAAGGTTGTAGTGCTCCCACTCACTTTCTTGTAAATACAGGCTTCACTTCAAGTCTGTATAAAACTATATCCTTTGATCAACTCATCAAAGCGTATATTACAACTCCGAGATGGTTGCACTAGTCCATAGATCGATCGCTAGAGCTTGCACATCTTGTTAGCACCTTTAGAATTGACAAAACCTTCTGGTTGCATCATATAAAATTCTTCTTTAATAAATCCATTAAGGAATGCAGTTTTGACATCCATTTGTCAGATTTCATAAAATGTGGCAATTACTAACATGATTCAGATAGACTTTAAGCACCGATACGAGTGAGAAAATATCATCGTTGTCAACACCTTGAACTTGTTGAAAAACCATTTTGCAGTTGAGATTTGTAGATAGTAACCCTACCATCAGTGTATGTCTTCCTCTTGAATATCAATTTATTCTCTAAGACTTGCCGATCATCGGGTAAGTGAACGAAAGTCCATACTTTGTTCTCATACATGGATCCTATCTCAGATTTCATGGCCACAAGCCATTTACCAAAATCTAGGCTCATCATCGCTTCCTCCTAGTTCATAGGTTTGTCATGGTCTAGTAACATGACTTCCAGAATAGGATTACCGTACCACTGTGGTGCGGAACATGCTTTGTTTGACTTACGAGGTTTGGTAGTAACTTGATCTGAGGTTTTCATGATCATTCTCATTAACTTCCTCTCTACTTGGTGTAGGCATCACTGGAACTGATTACTATGATGAACTACTTTCCAATTCAAGAGAAGGTACAATTACCTCATCAAGTTCTACTTTCCTCCCACTCACTTCTTTCAAGAGAAATTCCTTCTCTAGAAAGGATCCATTCTTAGCAACAAAGATCTTGCCTTCGGATCTGAGATAGATGGTGTACCCAATAGTTCATTTTGGGTATCCTATGAAGACACATTTCTCCGATTTATGTTCGAGCTTATCAGGCTAAAGCTTTTCCACATAAGCATCGCAACCCCAAACTTTAAGAAACAACAGCTTAGGTTTCTTGTAAAACCACAGTTCATATGGTGTAGTCTCAACGGATTTAGATGGTGCCCTTTTTAACATGGATGCAGCTGTCTCTAATGCATAACCCCAAAATGATAGTGGTAAATCGGTAAGAGACATCGTTGATCGCACTATATCTAATAAAGTATGGTTACAACGTTCGGACACACCATTACGCTATGGTGTTCCAGGTGGCGTGAGTTGTGAAACTATTCCACATTGTTTTAAATGAAGGACAAACTCGTAACTCTAATATTCGCCTCCGCGATCAGATCGTAGAAACTTTATTTTGTTGTTACGATGACTCTCCACTTCACTCCGAAATTCCTTGAACTTTTCAAATGTTTTCAGACTTGTGTTTCATTAAGTAGATATACCCATATCTGCTCATATCACTTGTGAAGGTCAGAACATAATGATACCCGCTGCGAGCCTCAACACTCATCAGACCACATACATCGGTATGTATTATTTCCAATAAGTCAGTGGCTCGCTCCATTGTTCTGGAGAATGGGTCTTAGTCATCTTGCCCATGAGGCATGGTTCATAAGCATCAAATGATTCATAATCAATTGATTCCAAAAGTCCATCCACATGGAGTTTCTTCATGCGCTTTACACCAATATGACCTAATTTGCAGTGCCACAAATATGTTGCATTATCATTATCAACTTTGCATCTTTTGGCATCAATATTATGAATATGTGTATAACCATGATGGAGATTCAACAAACCATTCACATTGGGTGTATGACCATTGAAGGTTTTATTCATGTAAAACGAAAAAAATTATTCTCTGACTTAAATGAATAACCATATTGCAATAAACATGATCCAATCATATTCATGCTCAAGGCAAACACCTAATAACATTTATTTAGGTTCTACAATAATCCCGAAGGTAGAGGGAGTATGCGAAGGTGATCTTATCAACCTTGGAATCACTTCCAACACACATCGTTACCTCACCCTCAACTAGTCTCTGTTCATTTTGCAATTCCTGTTTCGAGTTACTAATCTTAGCAGTAGAACCGGTATCAAATACCTAGGGGTTACTATGAACACTAGTAAAGTACACATCAATAACATGTATATCAAATATACCTTTGTTCACTTTTCCATCCATCTTATCCGCCAAGTATTTGGGGTAGTTCCGCTTCTAGTGACCATTCCCTTTGCAGTAGAAGCACTTAGTTTTAGGCTTAGGTCTAGCTTTGGGTTTCTTCATGGGAGTGGTGAAAGGATCGAGAAGAGGTGTCTAGAGGGGGGGGGTGATTAGACCCTCAACAAAGAAAAGTAGCAGGCTTTAATTTCTTTAAGTCAAGGTGGAGTTTTGGCACAAGTTTAAACATCCACAATACATTTCAAGCAAGCATGGCAAGAGTATATGAGTAGCAGAAAATAAAGCATGACACTTGCAGGAAAGTAAAGGAATGGGATTAGAGTGTGCAAACGCAATTGGAGACACGGAGATTTTTGGCGTGGTTCCGATAGGTGGTCCTATCGTACATCCACGTTGATGAAGACTTCAACCCATGAAGGGTAACGGTTGCATGAGTCCACGGAGGGCTCCACCCACGAAGGGTCCATGAAGAAGCAACCTTGTCTATCCCACCATGCCCATCGCCCACGAAGGACTTGCCTCACTTGGGTAGATCTTCACGAGTAGGCGATCTCCTTGCCCTTACAAACTCCTTTGTTCAACTCCACAATCTTTACAGAGGCTCCCAAGTGATAGCTAACCAATCTAGGAGACACCACTCTCCAAAAGGTAATAGATGGTGTGTTGATCATGAACTCCTTGCTCTTGTGCTTCAAATGATAGACTCCCCAACACTCAACTCTCTCTCTCACAGATTTGGATTTGGTGGAAAGATGATTTGAGTGGGAAGCAACTTGGGGAAGGCTAGAGATCAAGATTCTTGTGGTTGGATTGGAATATCTTGGTCTCAACACATAAGTAGGTGGTTCTCTCTTACAAAATGAATGCTGGAAGTGTAGGCATGTTCTGATGGTTCTCTCCACGAATGGAGGAAGGGTGGAGGGGTACATATAGCCTCCACACAAAATTTGACCGTTACACACAATTTACCAAACTCGGTGGGACCGAATTGAGAAACTCGGTCAGACTGATATGGTTCAAAATGTTAACGTTAGAGTTTTTGGTGGGACCGATATGATCAACTCGGTGGGACCGATGTGCTGGGGTTAGGGTAAAACCTTAACTCCATTTGACCAATTACATAAACTCGGTGAGACCGATTTTAGTAATGAGCAAAACAGAGAGTTGGTCAGGCAAACTCGGTGGGACCGACTGCATATCTCGGTGGGACCGAAATGATTGCAATAGGCAACAGAGAGTTTTCAAGCCCATCTCGGTGAGACCGAGATCCCATCGGTGAGACCGAATTGATTAGGGTTTATAGAGTGGCTATGTCAAGTGAACTCGGTGGCGCCGGATAGATCAAATCGGTCGGGCCGAGTTTGACTTTACGTTTGGGACATCTGTGGAAATGAGAAAGTGGTTGAGGGATTTGGAGCATATCACTAAGCACTTTTAGCAAGCAAGCCATTAAGAAACACCTTGCCCCTTTTTAATAGTATTGGCTTTTCCTACGGACTAAATGTGATCTTGGATCACTAAAATGAAACTGTATAGTCTTGAGCTTTTGCCAATGTTTGTCCTTAGCATCTTGAAGGGGTTCCACATCCTCTTGTCCATGCCACGCCTTTGTTGAACTTTCTGAAATATACTAGATAAAAGTATTAGTCCAACAAGAGATATGTTGATATTAATTACCAAAATCACCCAGGGAGCACTTGTGCTTTTAATCTCACCCTTTTTGGTCATTGATGAGAACATACATCAAAGCTTTAGATAAAGATATGAAGGATAACAAGTAAAGCTTTGGAAAGACATGTAACATGCATATGCTCCCCCTACATGTATGCAATCATGTGAATATGAATATAAGAGCATGTGAATGCATGCCCATGACCGATCAAGCGAGTTACATGTATCTTGGCTATATGCATCAGAGCAAATGATGTAGCTATAGGAAATGTACCTCCATGTTCATGATTTCTTCTTGCAAACAATATGTATAGTAGCAAGAAATCATCATGCACATGGATGTGATGCATGTAATTACCTTCTGGTCTTGAGGTGGATTGGGTATAGGTGAACCTGAGTAAACAAGGTTAGATAACACACGAACACCTACATGATAAAGCAATTTGAGAAACCACAAGAGTACCAAGATTGGGATGACATGTAGAGAGTGAGTACTTAGTACTCTATTGGATATAGAGATGTCCCCAAGAGTAAAGATATGCAATGAATTCAAAGATTTCCTTCCCTTAGACGTCTTTCTCCCCCTGAATCTGATATTGGATAATGGGAGAAGATAGGGAAAAGAAAATCAGAGAAAAACAAACATAACAAACTTAACACATGCTAGCATGTCTTTCCCCTCTTGAAGACATGTGACTTCTCTCCTCTATCGATAAAAAGCATTTGGAGAAGCTTAGTGTCGGATTGTGGGTTCCGGCAAACCTTGAGGTTCGAACACTGGGGTCCGCACGAAGATCTCTCTCTCTCTCTCTCTCCCTAGCTCGTTCTCACAATGATCTCAAGGCTAGCTCACCGAAGCCATGGAACAAGCGACACGAGAATTAATACTGGTTTGGGTCACCATTGTGGTGTAATACCCTACTCCAGTGTGGTGTGATGGCTTGCCTCGTGGCCTGAGGATGAACTAGTACAGTGGATGAACAGCCTCCCGAGGCGAGGTGTTCTTAAGCTCGATGAGCTGGTGAGATGGCCTAGGTGGAGTGGATCCGATGCAAGATGAGCCGATCCCTGACTATGGTGGTGGCTAGCCCTATTTATAGAGGCCCTGGTCCTCTTCCCAAATGTTTAGGCAGGAAGGGATCCCACAATGGACAATTTCGAAGGGAGACAACTAGTATAAGTTATCCTGACAGAAGGTGGTCTTCGCCTGCCAAAGGCTCTGGTAGTGACGCCACCGTGGGCTCCGTGGTGACCTCCGTCCTGCCATCCTGCTGGTCTTGGTCTTGCTGCGCCGATATGGAAACCTTTGCCTCATGCCTCGGGACTCCTCGCCTGTGCCCGCCCCTTTAGCACCAAAGAGGAAACTAGCACCCTACGCCCGCTGGCGCCCGCCTGGCCTTGGTCGTCATGGCTCACGTCATGCGGACCTCGCGAGGTGCCCCTTGCATAGATATCTTTGGTCCTCAGGAGCCAGCCTAGCGAGGCTGCCCCTGGGGAGGCTTGGCCCCTCGCGAGGGTCTTGAGTGGTTGCTGGTGAAGGTGGGCCGTACCAGGCCGTTGGTGGAGCCACAGCCTGGGCCATAGGCAGGCAAGTCTGGGTACCCCCATTCCCAGGACGCCGACAGTAGCCCCTGGGCCTAAGGTGCACTCGGACTTGGCTTCGAGGCAAAGCCAAAGGGCAAGTGCGGAGCGCCGTGGGCCCCAACCGCCTGTGGCCTTGATTGATGCGTGGCGATTGATAGGTCGTGGGCGTCTTTGCTTCCCCATGCTGCCTCGGCAACTGCCCGACTTGACGACCCATCTGCATGGAGAAGAAAACCATCATTACCTTAGATCATGGAGGCATGTGGTTGGCCTCTCTCTGGCTATAAATAAGGAGAGGGGCGGAGCCCCCGTTGGTCATCTCTTCCTCTATTCCGCTTGCTTATTCTTCCCCTCCTTGCGGCGACACCCATGGCGCTGATACAGAGGTTCTCCGCCGCTGAGAAGGGGAAAATCCCCCGCGAGGAGCTTGGGCGACTCCCACCAAACAAGAGGTTGGTCCGCTCCCGCGACATCGTCGTGAGGCTGGAGGTGACAAGGCCTTGGTATGAGCAGCCTCCCCCGTCTACCCGCTGCCCTTGTATGCTCGGGCAAAAGGCTCCAGAGGAGGAGGCGGCGACCGACGCCGCTCGCGCCATGGCCACCGTGGCCCTACTGTGGTGGCGCGCGCCGCCGCCCCGCGAACCCACGCCGAGGGCTCCTCACGAGAACTCGTTGTGTGGGCAGTGATGCCGCCGCGCACGTGGATATGATTCCCGCCGTTATTTGCCAAAGTAATGCCTCCAAGGGGACCGCTCGAGTTATGGTTGCAGCACGCCGAGTGCGGCACCCCGGCGATGGGAGCAGAGGTTGAGGCCGTCTCCCAGGGCAAGATCTTCATGACCCACGGATGGGGCGAGGTTGCCCGTGTATGGCACGCGGAGGGGGCCCTCGCCATCCATTTTGAGTACGAAGGTGCCTCCACGATGTTCTTCAAAGTCTTCTATGAGGAAGGCTGCCACCTGGAGTGTTGTCCTGAAGGGGATCGCCAGGACAACGCAGGGGCAGGCGCCTGGCCCGCCCACGGTCCTGCCGACATCTCCTCTAGCAACAGTAATGGTTCATGGGAGGCCAGCGACTCTCCCGAGTCTGACGAGACTCCGAAGACGAGCGATGACAGCTATGTGCCCCTGAGCTATCGTCGCGCTCAGAGCGCAGCAGCGATGTCCGCTCATCATCGCCGCCAATCTGGATGGGGTTGGCGCCGACCCCTCGTGGCCAATTGTTGGTGATGGCTCCGGCGGCGATACTTGTAGATAGGGCTCCTAGAAACTTCCTGCTTTTGTTCCCTGCGAGGAATCAAGACGAACCCCGTGGGTGTGTGTAAAGAATCTGTAATGCTTTTGCATCAATATTATTTTCATTGCGAAATCCGTGATTGCACGTCTTGCTCTAGCACTGTCCCCATTTTCGTCCCTGCGGTAGCTTAGTTCTCTACGCCGACAGGTCCTAGTCCCCAGGCAGGCTTCAGCCATCGCTGGTATGCCAGGTCGTGATGCCATGGTCAAGGCCAGGAGGTGAGCGGCCCGAGGTCCAGTAAGAGCTCCCCCTTGGCGTGCAAGTAGCTCCCTAAAGGTAGAAAAGAAGGCGGCATTGCGGGAGCAAGGCTGCAAGAACTGAAAATCCTAAGTCATGAGCTGGGCTGCCTTGGATGAGTGACTTATCTTAACAATCATGGATCGGTTCCTTGCATGGTGCCCGGTTTGCGGGCCGCTGACGGCGATGCTGCCAGGTTGTGTCCGTGCCAGCTTCCACCCCTCAAACTCTCCTGAGTGCTCTGCGTCCTTGGGGCCCGACCCTCGAGCGAGCTCAGCCACCGTTGGTATGCCAGGTCGCGATGCCATGGTCAAGGACAGGGGTGAGGGCTGAAGAGCCAGTAAGGCCTCCTGAGGGGCGATGCTCAGGAGCCCTCCCTTTAACGCCCGAGCGAAAAGCGTGAAAGGGGGCAGCTAGTGGGACCACCTGTAGCTCGGCTCCGGAGGTTCCTGTGGATTAGTGCGAGAGGGAGTAGCCCATAGCTGTGCTTGCCTCAGGACCCCGATTCCAAGTCACATAGATCTAGCTGGTAACACCTCATATCACATTGCCGCCTCACGCACGGTATCCCCACGGGTGTCGCCTTACCAAGGCCCGGGACCGTTTCCGCCTTTTGGCTCACGTATATGATAGTGTCGCTAGCATCTATATGACAGAGAACCCGGGCCGACATGGGTAGTCGTGAACCCAAAGTGGCACTAACCTATGGGAACAGGCATACATGAATCACATCGAGCTTGTCGGTCAGCAGCGTGTGAATCCGGGCTGTAGCACTGGGCTAACAGGACTCCGGGAACCCGGGCTGTAGCAGGCTAGGCAGGACTCCAGATGTCACCGCGAGACATTTCCCCGAAGGGACAGACACAGGAACGAAGTGAAACACATGCCGACCAGTCAAGCGTCCTGAGCAGTAGTGCTGGGCTAACAAGACTCCGGTGAACTACTGTAGCGGACTACTATGGCTCATGGAAGCACTAGACTACATTTCCCCATAAGAGAGGCTGCCAAGGATAACCCACTAGATTGTCGGATCCCACACATACCAAGCATTTCAATCATACACACAATATGCTCGATATGTGTAAATACAACATGGCATCACAACATAACTCTACAACTCAAGTATTTATTCATTAGGCTCTGAGGAGCGAGATATTACAAACATGGGTCTCATGACCCAACAATCATAGCATACAAATCAGGGCACAAGCGGAAGCTTAACATGTCTGAGTACAGACATCTACAAATGAAAAAGGCTAAGAAGCCTGACTATCTACCAGATCCTGCCGAGGGCACAAGATTGTAGCTGAGGTATCAAGCTAAACGTCGAAGTCCATGCGGAACTACTAGCGAGACTGAAGTACTAGCGAGACTGAAGTACTAGCGAGACTGAAGGACATAAATTAAGCAAACGTGAGTACAAAGGTACTCAGCAAGACTTACATCAGAACTAGCTACATATGCATCGGTATCAACAAGGGGGGTGGTGGAGTTTGACTGCAGCAAGCCATCTTTGACTCAGTGGCTAACCTGAACTGCGACCGCAAGCAACTCTTTTGAGGTGGCGCACACGAGTCCACATATTCACCATTGAATACACCACTATGGATCCGCTCCCGTCTCCCTACGAGAAGGCCATCCATAGCACTCACACTTATCTTGCGAGTTTTTGAGTATCCACTTTCACTTGTCTATGAACTGTTATAGACAACCCGGAAGTCCATTCCGCGGACACGGCTATTCGAATAGATGATGTTAACCCTGCAGGGGTGTACTTCTTCACACACGCTCTCACCACTTACCGCCGTTTACATGACATGTACTCGGCAACCTTCAATCGGAAGCCCAACGAGGGTGTCGGCCACAGCCTACCTAAACACTCAAGTCTCTAGTCCAGGTTTATCGCCTATCCAGGTTCCATCCGCAGGGAGTCCGGCCGAGGTTTCCACATACGGCCCCGCACAATGTGTACAGGGTTCCGAGACACCAAACGGGCGCCCGGCATGCCCGACCATGTTGTATCTACTGCATCATAACCCACCGCTAGGGTCAGCAGTACACACGGGCCGCCAACACATATCCTATAAACACCAGAAACTAGTTGCAACTCCTGGACAGAGGACAAGGATGATCAAGAAGCCGAGACGGTCCATTGGTTTCGGGCCCAATGTGTGGTAGTAACTGTTTCATGGATCACAAACACAGAACTCAGTTCCTAAGAACGGTTTCAATGAGACAACCCACCATGTACTCCTACATGGCCTCTCACCGCTACCTTTACCAAATCGTGTTCACACACTTAGCTCCTCCGCAGTAGGACATGTTCATCACTGTTCCAATTCATCCCCGATGAATCAGACCTGACTCAACTCTAAGCAATAGCAGGCATGACAAACAAGCATGGATGAGTAGACACATCAGGGCTCAAACAACTCCTACTCATGCTAGTGGGTTTCATCTATTTACTGTGGCAATGACAGGTCATGCAGAGGAAAGGGGTTCAACTATCGCACCATGTAACAGTTGAATCGTTGTTGTCCTAATGCAGTAAAAGAGAGCAGGAGCGAGAGAGTGGGATTGTATCGGAACGAACAAGGGAGTTTTGCTTGCCTGGCACTTCTGAAGATAGTATAGCTCTTCATCGGTGTCATCGAACTCATCGTCGAAACCACGTTTATCGAGAGGGGACTACTTCCGGTAATAAAGAAGGAAACACAATCAATGCAATGCAACAATATGATGCATGCTCATGACATGGCAATATGTTGTTGATTGAACTAATGCAACTAGCAACCATATTAAATGAAGTTGGTTTGAACCCTAGGTTCAAATTCAAACCCCATATGGGCTTTCTTAAATGACATTTAATTGAATTTTCCTAAACAAAGGATATAAGTTGCTCTAACATGCATGAAAATGCCATAAATAGATTCCTTGAATTTTTCTGATAATTTTTCATATATAAATTATTTCATTCTGAGCTACAGTTGATTTTCTATGAATTTTTAAAGTTTTAAACATTTTTTGGAATTTCCTGAATTAAATTAAATCCAGAAAATGTATTACTGCATCACCATCAGGTCATGCTGACATCAGCAGGTCAACAGGGGCTGGTCCGGGTCAAACCTGACCAGTGGGTCCCGTGTGTCAGTGTCATTAGACTAACTAATTTTTGTTAGTCCTAATTCTAGGGTAATTAGCAGGGCGGGCCCGCATGTCAGTGGCTCATCTAATTAGCTAAGTTAATTAACACTAACTAAACCTAACACTAATTAAACAGGTGCCTCGGCCCACACGTCAGGGGAGGTCAAACCCTTGGTCAACCGGGGCTAAACCACTGGCGTTTAGCCGCCGGCGATGACGAGACACGGCGGAGGGCCGCGGGAACGGGCTCTGTGGCCCCGTTCGTAGCGTGGTTGGGCTCGTTCGAGAGCCCAGACCAGCGTGCGTTGGATGGTGGCACCAGCCGGGCCTGGGGCGGCCGAAGGCAACAACGGGGAGCTCGGCCGCGCCGGCCGGAGCTCGGGCGTGCTCGGGTTTGGCGCTGGGATGCACAACAGGGGCGTGGAGAGGGGCTACGGCCTCCTGGGAGTGTGGCAAACGCGGTGACGCGCTCGGTTTCGAGCCCGCATGGTTGTGGCCACGACGACGGCTTCGCCGACGGAGCAGAGTGCTCGGGCTCGGTGGAGATGGCGGCTAGGGGGCGTAACTGAGGCATAGAGGAGCGGGGTTAGGGGCAGGGGCTCACGGTGGATGTAGTGGAGCGGACGGCGAGCTCGGAGGAGGTCGGAGTAGAACGAGGCGGCGAGAGGGATCTCCAGCAATGAGAGGTCGAGGACGATGTTGGTGAGGGCAGAGGAGTGCGTCCGGCGACGTGTGGCGACGCGAGGAGGTCGAAGACATCGAGGCGGAGCTCGAAGGGACGGCGAGGGGTCGGGGGGAAATGTGGTGCCGTCAACTACGGCGACGGCGGCTTACGGGCGCGTCGGCCATAGCGGGAGAGGACGAGGGAGAGAGAGAAGGGGGAGAGTGGTGTCCAGGGGGTCGAGGCAGCACTAGGGAGAGGACGCGAGGCGTCGCGGTGGCCAGGCGAAGCAGGCAGGCAGCCTGGTGGGGTGGCGCCCGCGCGCGCGCCGTGTGTTGTCCCTCCTCTACCTACTGGCAGAGGTGGGTGACGACGGGCATAGGCCAGGTGGGCCGGCCCAGCCGGGTAAGTGGCCCTGGGGTCCTTCCTCTCTCTCTCTCTCTCTCTCTCTCTCTCTCTTTTGTTTTTTATTTATTTCCTCTGTTTTGATTTAGTTTTAAAACTAAACCATTTTTGTTGCTGCCGAAAATTATTGTATGGACTAGAGATATCACTCCAGAGCCCCACAATAATTTCCAAAATAATTGGACATGTATTTCTTTTATAACAGAAATAAAGCCAATTCAAATACATTATGGTTTAATTCAAAATGCCCAAATTAATTACCCTTAATGCCCTAAAATATTGGTTTGGATTTTTACCTCTTGCCAATATTTTCAGGGATTAAAGTGAACATTTCCTTGGTCTCATTTGAAGAAATTTTTAGATTGCTCATTTTTAAAAGATTTCTGAGGCTTTGGGAATTCCATCAATTCAATTTTCCTTTGAATTTAAACATGATGCAACAACCAAGATAGTCCAATGCCAAGGTAAAGCTAGGGATGTGACATTGCCAGCCCGCCATTGCTCTTTCCGCGAGAAGATGGGGGCACTGAGGATCTGTGAGGTGGCGTACACGGAGCGGGCCGCGAGCCAGAGCTCGATCACACATGTTTATCAGTGTTGCAGGGACGGACCTGAGCACAAGCACCGTACCAGCATGTGAGTCTCCCGATGCGGGATGAGCAAGTGACCGATCAGCAGCACGGGAGGCCGCGTTGAGCAAGCACGAGGTGAGCGGTTATTATAGAGCAATTCATGCGAGGAGGCAAATTAGTTCAGATAGATGCAAGAACGACACATGCCACTGGGACGGACCCGAGCGGCCTCGGGATGATGCAGCCCATGAGGCGCTCCCAAAAGAGTAGGCTAAAGATGCAAAAGGATACACGCCGCAGGGACAGGCCCATGCGACTTGGGGATAATGCTGCCCGAAGGGCGCCCCTCACTGAATGAATTGGAAAGAGTCACCTGATGCCTAAGGTGACAGGGAGGCGGACCTGCACTATCGGGGTGGTGGAGCCGTCGATCACTCCTGAGAATGGCTTGGTAGGCTGGAGCTGATCGTATGGCACTTGGAGGCCGTCGAATGTCTCGACAGACAAGACATTGAGCCCTGAGCCACCATCGATGAGGGTCTTGGTGAATTGAACATTGCTGCTGACAGGTGAGTAGAGCATCGGGAGGGCGCCGACAGTCGCCGCGCACTTGAGCTGGTCCGCCGAGCTGAAGGTGATGGCGCACTTGGACCACCTGAGCGGGCGCGTGGCCTCGAGCCTGGGAAGGGCCGCGTTCACCTCGCGACAAAACTGCTAGAAGACATGTTGAGAGGCTGGGGCTTGAGCACCACCCAAGATACATGCGATGGCACGTGGCTCATGGAAGCCCCCAGCCCCCTCGTCCTGATGGTGGTTGTCGGTGTCAAAACCGGCGGATCTCGGGTAGGGGGTCCCGAACTGTGCGTCTAGGCCGGATGGTAAGAGGAGGCAAGGAACACGATGTTTTCCCAGGTTCGGGCCCTCTTGATGGAGGTAAAACCCTACGTCCTGCTTGATTAATATTGATGATATGGGTAGTACAAGAGTAGATCTACCACGAGATCAAGGAGGCGAAACCCTAAAAGCTAGCCTATGGTATGATTGTTGTATGATGAAATTGTCCTACGGACTAAACCTTCCGGTTTATATAGACATCGGAGAAGGTTAGGGTTACACAAAGTCGGTTACAATGGTAGGAGATCTTGAATATCCGCATCGCCAAGCTTGCCTTCCACGCCAAGGAAAGTCCCATCCAGACACGGGACGAAGTCTTCAATCTTGTATCTTCATAGTCTTGGAGTCCGGCTGAAGGCATAGTCCGGCTACCCGAACACCCCCTAATCCAGGACTCCCTCAGTAGCCCCTGAACCAGGCTTCAATGACGACGAGTCCAGCGCGTAGATTGTCTTCAGCATTGCAAGGTGGGTTCCTCCTCCAAATTCTTCATAAAAGTTTGTAAACACCAAGAGTAGTGTTCGGCTCTGCAAAACAAGTTTCCACGTATTGCCACAGAGAGAATAATATTAACACAAATCTAATCTGCTGACGTATTCCGCAGCGTGACATCACACTACGGCCAAGCCTTTATTCGAATCGTTTTCACTTTTCCACCTCAGCGTGTTTTGCGAGGCGGTTTCCTTGGCACGTCTTGTCAAAGCAGAGATCGTGTCCCCCATTTACGGGATTCTCATCAATACGGACGTGGGTAACCCAACCACGCCATTTATCACGGCGCTTGGGAGGCAAGCGAGTTTTACTAGGCTGGTGCGGACGCATAGTCGCATCCGCTCATATAAGGGGATAAGGATCCACCTTTTTACCTACGTCTTCTTCCTCCTTTGCCTATCCATCTTCTGTGCACCCGAGCTCCAGTGCCCAAGCCCGCACTTCCTACCTCAACCTTCTCCAACAATGTCCGGAGCAGGAGGCAAGTGGATGGTCCCCTCCGTCATGGAGGGCCATGTCAAAAGGCTAAGGAAGGCCGGATACCTGTCCAAAGACATCACGCACCGGCTTCCTGAGGAGGGGCAGCTTCTCCCCACCCCAAGGCCCCATGAGAGGGTAGTATTTCTTCCCCACTTCCTCCGCGGACTGGGTTTTTCTCTCCACCCTTTTGTCCGCGGGCTCATGTTCTACTATGGCCTAGATTTCCACGATCTGGCCCCGAACTTCATCCTCAATATCTCAGCGTTTATCGTCATGTGCGAGGCTTTCCTCTGCATCCGCCCCCATTTCGGCCTCTGGCTCAAGACCTTCAACGTCAAGCCAAAGGTGGTGCGCGGCAACTAGGCGGAGTGCGGAGGTGCCATGGCGGGCAAAATAGCCAATGTCCTATGGCTCGAGGGCTCCTTTGTGGAGACCTTGAAGGGGTGGCAGTCAGGGTGGTTTTACATCACCGAGCCACGCGATCCGAAGTGGATCGCAGCCCCTGATTTCCGATCCGGACCCCCTACGTGGCTCACGTCCTGGAAGGAGACGGGCTTATCATGGGGAGACGAAGAAGAGGTGACCGGACTGCAAAAATGCATCTAGTCCCTGGTGAACAAGCAGCTCAAGCTTGTCAACGTAGTCCAGGTCATGCTCGTCCACCGGATCCTTCCGTGTCAAGAACGGGACTTCAATTTGTGGGAGTTCAACCCGGCGCAGCACCAAACTCTGAGCAGGCTCTTTGACACGACGTACGCAGATGTCTGGAAGGGGCTAACCAAAGGCGCCGAGGCTCCCACATCCACCTCCGAAGACCGTGGATTCGGCTCGCAGCGTCCTGCTGGCGAGGTAAAATATTTTCACCTTTTACAGGATGTTAAGTTTTATTCATAGTTTGATTCTATGCGGGATCTAAACTCCCTCACCTTTGACAGGATTGGCAGGCGAAGTCCGGACTGATTAATTGTCCGGCTCCCTTTCCCGAAGACCCAGCCCCTGCTCTCTTAGTGAAGCTGCTGGTTCCGGCACCTTTTGTGGTGCTGGAGAAGAAGGCCATGGGGACTCGAAAGATTTCCCGGCATATGGTGGTGTCGGACTCGTTGTCTGATGAGTCCGAGACGCACTCCTCCCGTGAAGCCGAGGAGGAGGAAGAACAGACCTCTCCCCCTCCAGCAGGGGGAGGAAAGAAGAGGAAGGCCGCCCTAGTAGGGGAGGCCAAAGGGTCCAAGAAGAGGAAAACCCCTTCGCCGGACTACGCCCCCGACGCCGACGAGGACGAAGAGGAGTGGCCGGACAGGGCCAAGCGTCCGGTGAAATCGTAAGTGTTCGGATACCAGAGTAACTCATGATATTCTTTTTGTTGCGCAGCTTTCCCTAATGTCGAATATAATCATGCAGCCCGCCCAAGGACGTGAATTCAGTTCCGCCGCTGCCTCCCCCTGTGCTGCGGATGACGCCGAAGTGGTGTCGCGACAAGCTCCGGGGCAAGAGGAGGTTGTCCAGGAGGAGCCGCGAGGCGACCTCCCGGACTCCAGGAGTAAAGGGGACAAGACCCCCCCAGGGCTCCAAGTCTGGCTTTAAGCTGGACACCGCGCCGGAATCATCAACGGTTCCGTACCACGGCAGGCCTATTGAGCCTGCATCCTCCGTCCAACCGGAGGCGCCGGACAATCTGCTGGGGGTGCTTAAGGGCGCCTCCATCGACGAGGAGCACCGTACCATCATGAGTACGGTGGTCCAGAAGGTTCGGTCCACCAAAAGCGGACTTACTGAAGCTTGTGCTAGCCTTCTAACAGGCTTCGAGGTAAGTAGAAATATGTAAAAAAATTACCGCATAGATAGTAGCCCCTGATGCTCTATTTGGCGTTCAGAAAGAAAAGCCGAATAGAGGATCTATTAAATATCACAGGAGTCTAACTAAAAAGTAGTCAATATACGTTTGCAGGCTTCGCTGCTGGCCACCGCCGCACTGACTGCGGAGGTGGGTGCCCTGAAGTAGGGCCTCGAGCGGACCAAGCAAGAGCTCGACCTTGCCAAACGGCAGCTCGAGGAGAAAGAAGGTAAGAGAGACCTTATAGAAAAAATGCCTATAAGAAGACGCAATTGCAAAAAATGACAGGAGTATACTGCTTATTGTAGGGGCCACAACTGAGGTGGCGACCCTCAAACAGGCGCTATCCGAGGCCAAGAAGAGAGCGGCCACGGAGCACACCGAGCGGGAGACATTTGAGGCGCAGGTCGGTGAGGTGCAGCAGGAGCTTCAAGCTCTCATGAAAAAACATGAGAGTTTGGAGCTCGACTCGAAGACGCGAGCGTCCGAGCTTGCTGCGGCCCTTAAAACTGCCAAATCTGCCAAGGACGAAGCCCAGAAGGCCCTCCAGGAATTGGATGCGGTGAAAAAGATAGCGGCGGGTAAGCCATTCTCTATGCAAAGCAGACATATAAAAGTAAACTACTTGTTACTTACCCGAATCCGGAGCTCTCCAGGGGCATTCACAGATATTCCCCGCAGCGTATCCGTTGCCACCGCATTCTACCGAGTCGAGGAGGGAAGCTCGACGGAGAAGGTGTTCTGGTCTCAGTACGCTGAGGCCAGACACCCTGTGCCCTTGAGCGACCAGCTGAAGCAGCTGGTCGAGCTCCACAAGGCGGCCGAACAGGCCCTGAAGGGCTTCATAGTTCGGCTGTGGCCTGGAGAGGCCCTGCCTGGGAGCTACTTCGGACTGGTGCGGTGGCTGGTGGAGGCTTGTCCAAGGCTCGAGGTCATCAAGCACTCCGTCTACATCGAAGGTGCCTGTAGGGCCCTTGCCCATGCAAAGGTGCATTGGGGTAAGCTGGACGGTGAGAAGCTTGTGAGGGACGGGCCGCCGCCGGGGAAGGAGCATCGCAAGCCCGAGAACTATTACAAGGATGTTCTGGCCGGTGCCCGCCTTATGGCGGATGAATGCACCAAGGATGTAATTTTTGAATGAACTCGCTCGTGTTATCCTGTGCGCTGAAAACTTGTTCATATGCGCTAAGCAATGGTTGAATTTAAAATATTACTTTCTGTCCGGCCGTTTATCAAAAAATTGAGAGATGGCCAGTCGTCGGCTTCTGCCCCCATGCCACTAGTGCTGGGGTATTCGGGATAAACTTGAGCGCTCTTTTTCCCATGATTGGGTCCGTCGAACAAGGCAATCGGACTATAATGCTTGAACACTCTCACTTAGCCATAGAACTCTATAATTTTAAATTTCGGCGAAGCCCCTAGTATTCGGAAGACCGTGTTCGGGGCGCTATCCACGCCTTGGCCGGACAAAGCCAGTTCCTCGCTCGAAGCGGCATAAGTCTTTAAAGACTCGAAAAACCTCTCGAATAGTGACCGGTCTCTCGCCTCATCATGATAGTCAGTTTTAGCTTTCTCTACTAAGGTGCTCAGCCCAGCTCAACTGGGGCACAATCGCAGTAGTTCTCCTAGTGCTACCTTAGCCGATATAGCGGAACGTAAGGCACCAAAACATAGGAGCCGGGCAAACCCAACTATTGACCCAAATCATGATTCGGAGCCGATGCATATAGTGCTATAAGTTCGGGGTGCCGCACTTGTGAAAGTGTATGGACTTCTCACGCCATATTGATGGGTACTGAAGCCCCTGGCATATTTTTGCCGTACCACAGTGTACGGATGTAACATGTTATTGATAAACATATATATAAAAAGAGGATAATGCAAAAAATAGACAAAAAGTTATGCATTGTTTATAAGAAGGCTGGTAGGAAAGCGGAACGATACAAATAGTGCGATAAGCAAAAGAAATTGGACTATTTGACATGTCCTGGCCAGGGGCAGGCCACGGAATTGTATTAAAAACAAGTATACTGCTCGTAATAGAGACCACCTAGGAGTTCAATAATGTGGCGTGGCTAGTCTGCTTTCCTGGATCTTGCATCGTTTGTGCGGCAGTTGAATTGCCGAACGGGTCATCCGAAGTATGGAGTCCTGAGAGTAAGAGAAAAAAGGAAAAAAAGGAATCCGACAGCCCCTGGTGCGTTTTAAGCCGTATTTCGGGCGTGCCATGATAGTGCCCCTTCCCCTGTGCCCATGGTATTTCAAGAGCGTAGTTATGTACGTGAAGCACTGGTTTCGCTATATCACGAGGGCTAGGGTTGGGGCCGCATTGCTACGCTAGCTCAGAACGTGCCAGGCGGTCTTGTTGTAGGGTACTCCGGGCGCGCTTGACAGTGTCCGGCTTTTTGAAGTCCGAACTGGAGAACTGCCTAGAGAGGCTACTTTGTACTTCTGCTGCGAGCGCTGCCGTGTGCTCCTCCGGAGATCCGAAGACCACTTCCAGTGTGACTGAGCCTGTACGGTTGGCTTCTACACCTGGTATGACGCCTTTAAAGGTTGTTTTGGTGGCCTTGATCCTTGAGGGATCTATGCCCATTTTTCGCACTGTATCCTGGTAAAGCAGGTTCAGGCTGCTGCCGCCGTCCATGAGGACTCTTGTGAGATGGAATCCGTCAATGATTGGGTCTAGAACCAATGCGGCGAAGCCGCCGTGACGGATGCTAGTGGGGTGGTCCCTTCGATCAAAGGTGATCGGGCAGGAGGACCATGGGTTGAACTTTGGGGCGACTTGCTCCATCGCATATACGTCCCATAATGCACGCTTCCGCTCCCTCTTGGGATGTGGGTTGCGTATATCATGTTCACCGTCCGCACTTGCGGGGGAAATCCTTTCTGTCCACCGTTGTTTGGCGGCCTGGGCTCCTCCTCGTTGTCGCTATATAGCCCCTTGTCTTTGTTTTTGGCTCTTAACTTGCCTGCCTGCTTGAACACCCAACAATCCCTGTTGGTGTGATTGGCTGGCTTTTCGGGGGTGCCATGTATCTGGCACAAGTGGTCGAGTATTCGGTCCAAACTGGACGGCCCCTGAGTATTTCTTTTGAATGGCTTTTTTCGTTGACCGGATTTGTAGCCTCGGAATCCGGCATTAACTGCCGTATCCTCGTTGTTGTCGCTGTCAACGCGGCGCTTTTGTTTGTTCCGATGCGACCTGTCCCTTTTGTCCTTGGTATTCGAATTACCAGGGTTCTTGGTTAAATTGTTGTTGTGAGCTAGCCAACTGTCTTCTCCCGCGCAAAAGCGGGTCATGAGTGTCGTGAGGGCTGCCATAGATTTCGGCTTTTCCTGTCTGTAACACCATCGATGCGACTATATCTCCCACGTGTCGAGGCACGACTTAGAGGCATAATCGCATTGAAGGCATATGTCGCAAGTTAGGCAATCTTCACAACATCCCATGTAATATAGATAATAAAAGGGGAGATCCGAAAATTCGGGGGGAGACACATATTTATAGGTAGAGGGAGCTAGGAAGCTCCAAATGAGGTGCGGTTTTCGGCCACACGATCGTGATCGAACACTCTAGATGATGGAGAGGGTTTAGGTGGGTTTTGGCCCAAAATGGAGGGGTGTTGGGTTGCAACACACACAAGGCCTTTTCGGTCCCTCGGTAAACCGTTGGAGTATCAAACGAAGTCCAAATGATACGAAACTTAACAAGCGGTCTACCGGTAGTAAACCAAGGCCGCTTGGCAAGTCTCGGTCCAATCCTGAAATGTTTAATCCCCACACACGAAAGAAAGCTAGAAATGACCACCGGAGGAGAACAAAGCGCCGGAATGCAAAACGGACAACGGGGAAAATGCTCGAATGCATGAGATGAACACATATGCAAATGCAATGCACATGATGACGTGATATGAGATGCATGACAACGACCACAACATATGGAGACAAAAACCTGAACCCGAGAAAATAGAATAACTTAACGCCGGAAACGACAAGAGTTGGAGTACAAATTGGGAAAGTCATATCCGGGGTGTTACAACACTCCACCACTACGAAAGGATCTCGTCCCAAGATCTAGGACTGAATGAACACCGGGTACTCAGAACGGAGGTGATCCTCGCGTTCCCAGGTAGCTTCACGGTCGGAATGGTGTGACCACTTGACTTTGAGGAATTTGATTGCATTGTTGCGAGTCTTGCGTTCAGTCTCTTCAAGAATAGCAACAGGGTGCTCACGATAGGAGAGATCTTCTTGGAGCTCAATGTCCTCGAAGTTGACGGTGCGGTCAGGAGTCTTGAAGCACTTTCAAAGCTGAGAGACATGGAACACATCATAAACATTTGCAAAGTTTGAAGGAAGCTCGAGTTGATAGGCGAGGTCGCCTCTCTTGCTGACAATCTTGAAAGGTCCCACGTATCTAGGGGCAAGCTTCCCTTTGATACCGAAGCAACGAGTACCTTTCATAGGAGATACGCGGAGGTAAACATGATCTCCGATCTCGAAAGCCAAATCACGGTGCTTACTGTCATAGTAGCTCTTCTGGCGGGATTGGGCTGCTTTGAGGTTATCTCGAATGACTTTGCACATTTCCACTGCCTCTGTGATTAAGTTATTTCCCAAAAGCTGACGTTCACCGGTTTCAGAACAGTTGAGAGGGGTACGGCACTTCCTGCCATACAGAATTTCAAATGGGGCCTTGCCCGAACTTGCTTGAAAACTGTTGTTGTAGGAGAATTCAGCATAAGGAAGACAATCCTCCCACTTCATGCCGAAGGAGATCACACAAGCCCTAAGCATATATTCAAGAATCTGGTTGACACGCTCGACTTGACTGCTAGTTTGAGGATGGAAAGCTGTGCTGAAGCGGATGTTGGTGCCCATGGCCTTCAGAAAAGAATCCCAAAACTTGGAGGTAAAGATGCTGCCATGGTCTAAAGAGATCACCTGTGGAATACCGTGAAGAGAGACAATCTGAGAGGTATAGAGTTCCGCCAATTGAGCTGCAGTGATTGACTCTTTGATAGGCAGAACATGAGCCACTTTGGTGAGTTTGTCGATGACAACGAATATAGCATCATTGCCACGCTTGGACTTTGGAAACCCAGTCACGAAGTCCATTTCAATGTGGTCAAACTTCCATTCTGGAATGGCAAGAGGTTGGAGGAGACCCGCTGGCCTTTGGTGTTCTGCCTTCACTCTTCTGCAGACATCACACTCATTCACGAATTGAGCAATCTCGCGCTTTATTCGAGTCCACCAATAAGCCTACTTGAGGTCCTGATACATCTTCGTGCTCCCAGGGTGGATGGAGAGGAGAGAATTGTGAGCCTCGTTCATGATCACTTTACGGAGCTCACCTTGGGTTACAACAATACAATCCTCGAAGAAGAGAGTGTCCTTGTCGTCAAGGCGGTAGCACTTGTACTTGGGTTGACTCTTGGCAATCCCAATCTTCACCTTTTTCACCATAGCATCAAGAAGCTGGGCCTGGCGAATCTAGTCTTCCAAGGTAGGAGAGACTTGAAGGTTGGTGAGGAAACCTTGAGGAACAACTTGCAGATTAAGTTTGCGGAAAGCTTCACAAAGCTCGGGTTGATAAGGCTTGAGAATCAGACTGTTGCAGTAAGCCTTTCTGCTCAATGCGTCAGCAATCACATTGGCCTTGCCTGGAGTATACTCGATACTCGGATTATACTCTTGAATCATTTCAACCCATTGAGTTTGCCTGAGGCTGAGATTAGGCTGAGTGAAGATGTACTTGAGACTCTTGTGGTCAGTGAAAATGTCCAATTTTCTTCCCAATAAGAGATGTCTCCATGTCAAAAGAGCGTGCACAACTGCCGAGAGGTATAAGCAACAACTTTCTTCTCTTGCATCAACACTGCGCCAAGACCTTGGAGAGAGGCATCACAAAAGACCTCGTACGGCTTGGATTCATCAGGCGGAGTCAGAACTAGAGCAGTGATCAATTTCTCTTTCAAAGTATTGAAAGCAATGTCACACTCCGGAGACCAAACGTACTTGACGTGCTTCTGGAGAAGATTAGAGAGAGGCTTCGTGATATTAGAAAAGTTTTCAACGAATCTTCGGCAATAGCTTGCGAGACCGAGGAAGCTACGGAGTTGCTTCATGTTCTGAGGAGGTTCCCAATTCACAATTGCAGACACCTTCTCAGAATTCGCTGCAATGCCCTTGGCAGAGATGATATGACCAAGATAAAGAACCTCATCGAGCCAAAATTCACACTTGGAGAACTTGGCGTAGAACTGATGTTCCCTCAGCTTATCAAGAACCAAATGCAAATGCTTGGCATGATCTTCCTTGTTCTTCGAGAAAACCAGAATGTCGTCGAGATAGACCAAAACGAAGTCATTGGTGTAGGCGTTGAAGATGAAGTTCATCATGCGAGAGAAAGTCGGAGGAGCGTTGACGAGGCCAAAAGACATGACAGTGTATTCGTATGAACCATAGCTTGTCCTGAAAGCCGTCTTGGGAATATCTTGCTCACGGATTCGAATCTGATGATAACCCATACGAAGATCAAGCTTGGAGAATACTTGGGCACCTTTGAGTTGTTCGAACAGCTCGTTGATGTTGGGAAGTGGGTATTTGTTCTTGATGGTCTTCTTCTTCAATGGACGGTAATCAACACAAAGTCGGTCCGTTCCATCCTTCTTCTTCACAAAAATAACACCACAACCCCATGGAGAAGAACTAGGCTGGATGAGACCCATTCTCTCTTGAATATCGAGTTGCTTCTTCAGCTCCTTCAACTCTTCAGGTCCGAGCTTGTAAGGATGCTTCCACACAGATTCCGTGTCGGGCTCAATATCAATAACGAATTCAACTGGCCGGTGCAGAGGCATTCCTGGAAGCTCTTCTGGAAAGACGTCTTGATATTCGCAAACGACTGGAATTTGCGAGATGGCATCGAGTTCACCCTTCTCATTGAGAGAAAACAGACGGATGGTATTATCCCGAGCGGCAAAGAAAATTACATCCTCAGACGAATGAGTCAATTGAATCTGTCTGGCAGCACAATCAAGCTGAGCCTTGTGCTTAGAGAGCCAATCCATCGCGAGAATAAGATCAATATCCAAGTTACCAAGAACCATTGGAGAAGCCAGAAACTTGAAATCACCCATCATGATAGAAATATCCGGAATCTCGTGGTTAGCGAGCAAACATTTACCCGGAGGGACAACTGCTAACGGATTATGCATAACTTGGGAAGTCAACTCATGCTTAGATGCAAAAGTTTTCGAGATGAAACAATGCGATGCACCCGTGTCAAAAAGAACTTTTGCAGGAACATCGTTAACTGGAAGGTTACCCATGATGACATCTGGTGAATCCTCTGCCTGAGCTGCATTCATCAAGTTGACCTTGGTGTGCTTGGGGTTATGCTTCACCACAGTTGTACTTGCCGATCTCACAAGAGGAGGAGGAGGAAGATGCCTCTGGTTGAAGCATTTGTTGGCATAGTGACACTTCTGTTGGCACTTGTTGCACGTGACCTCTGAAAGCGGACGGTGATACGGAGCACTCGATCTTGGAGCTTGAGACGAAGTCTTGTTCTGAAAGCCAAGGTTGGGTGGGTGGGAAGATCCACTGCCACCTTTGCTGTTCTGCTGATACGGCTGACGGAACGGAGGAGGAGGAAGCCAAAACTTCTACTGCTTGGCCACTTGAGTAGAGGAAGAAGGAGTAGCATCTCTGACTCGCTTCTTGGAAGCATCACACTTCAATTGAGCGGCCTCTTGCTTCAATGCCATGTTGTAGAACTCATCGTATCTCAAGGGCTCAAAGAGAACAAGAGCGAGCTGGATTTCTTCTCTGAGACCACCCCTGAACTGGTATATCATGCTCTTCTCATCAGGGACGTCCTACTTAGCAAAGCAGGCGAGCTTCTGGAACAACTTGTTGTAGTCATAGACAGACAAAGAGCCTTGCTTCAGGTTGCGGAATTCCTCACGCTTGCTTTCAACCACGCTCTGAGGAATATGGTGAGCTCTGAAATTTTGACGGAATTCATCCCAAGTGATAACACGTCCGCCTCTGGAATCCTTGTACTGCTGGAACCATTCTGCAGCTTGATCTTTGAGTTGGAAGGAAGCGAATTTGACAAAGTCCTCAGGCCTGACATTACTGCACTCGAAATGCTTGCACAGATCCACAAGCCAATTGTCAGCATCGGTTGCCTCAACACAATTGCTGAAAGTCTTTGGCCCAATAGCAAGGAACTGGTTGAGTGTAGCAAAGTGATTCTGATTGTAGCCTTGGTTCCCTTGGTTGCCTTGATTGCACTCTTGAAGAATTTGCATGATCAACTGTGTGTTTGCATTGGTTGCGGCCATCACAGCTTGCCATGCCTCCGGAGGAGGTGGAGGTGGTGGCGGATCAGGATTCAGAGTCGTGCGCGTTGGAGGAGCCATCCTGAAGAGGTTGACATCCATTAGCACATTGATAGACAAATATTGAAGCTGAATCCAACGGAATGAAAATTGCAACATATAGTATTCACATCCGAACAAAATGAACGAATGCATTCCTCTTGAAATGGTCACATATCCATAAATTGAGAAGCCACTTAGAATTTAGGTAGAGAAATAAATCAACAAGGTACGGATCAAGAATGAATAATCGGTAAGAAATCCCAATCTCAAACCAACTATCCGTGGAAGAAGAACTAGAGCTACTAGAATTCCCACCTATGAAACTCCCGAACCTTTGCGGTTATGCAATCAGGTGTTGGGGATACAGGGGAAGCATAATATCTCACCCAAATCTAGCAAATCCTACATCCAGCTGTATCCATCCTTCAACACATAACCGAGAAAAACTTCAGAAACCATCTACCTCAACCTTCGAAAAGCATCCGTTATACAAGTTATGGCGATATTCCCGAACTCCCGCCCCAGGACTGGGTGGCGTCGAGGTTATCTCACCAACGAACTGCATAAAAGAGATTTTCGATGTCTGCGTACTAAACTCAGGTATTCCAGAACTGCAACGATAAAATTATGACGACAACACCTCAGAGCTCAACTCCCCGGGAAACTTCCACAAAACCCCTGACAGGAGGCACCAAGACAATGTTCTCATCATAAAACCATCGGAACGATTCCAAGATACCCGCGTGATCCTAAATTTTTTTTTAGTGAAATTTGAGAAGAGAAGAGTCAAAACTCTACATCAGGATGCCTTACCAGAGCGATGAGGAGACTGGGAAGTAAAAAGAATTCCTAAACTCTCCGATATATAATTTCTAAATGACTCAAAACATTTTTCTAGACACAACTCGGCCGCTAATAACGATGAAGCAATGGGGCTCCTAAGGTCGGGGAAGGCTCTGATTGCCAACTTCTAACACCCTTGATGCGACTATATCTCCCACGTGTCGAGGCACGACTTAGAGGTATAATCGCATTGAAGGCATATGTCGCAAGTTAGGCAATCTTCACAACATCCCATGTAATATAGATAATAAAAGGGGAGATCCGAAAATTCGGGGGAAGACACATATTTATAGGTAGAGGGAGCTAGGAAGCTCCAAATGAGGTGCAGTTTTCGGCCACGCGATCGTGATCGAACGCTCTAGATGGTGGAGAGGATTTAGGTGGGTTTTGGGCCAAAATGGAGGGGTGTTGGGCTGCAACACACACGAGGCCTTTTCGGTCCCTCGGTTAACCGTTGGAGTATCAAATGAAGTCCAAATGATACGAAACTTGACAAGCGGTCTACCGGTAGTAAACCAAGGCCGCTTGGCAAGTCTCGGTCCAATCCGGAAATGTTTAATCCCCACACACGAAAGAAAGCTAGAAATGATCACCGGAGGAGAACGAAGCGCCGGAATACAAAACGGACAACGGGGAAAATGCTCGAATGCATGAGATGAACACGTATGCAAATGCAATGCACATGATGACATGATATGAGATGCATGACAACGACCACAACACATGGAGACAAAAACCCGAACCCGAGAAAATAAAATAACTTAACGCCGGAAACGGCAAGAGTTGGAGTACAAATTGGGAAAGTCATATCCGGGGTGTTACACTGTCCCAGGTGCCGGGCAAGCCACTCGTCACGGATATTATGCTTGAAGGCCGCTAGGGCCTTTGCGTCCGGACAGTCGACTATCTGGTTTTTCTTTGTTAGGAACCGTGTCCAGAATTGCCTGGCCGATTCCTCTGGCTACTGAATTATGTGGCTTAGGTCATCAGTGTCCGGTGGTCGCACATAAGTGCCCTGGAAGTTGTCAAGGAATGCGGCTTCCAGGTCCTCCCAAGAATCGATTGAGTCTACTGGCAAGCTGTTAAGCCAATGCCGGGCCGGTCCCTTAAGTTTGAGTGGGAGGTATTTGATGGCGTGTAGATCATCACCGCGGGCCATGTGGATATGAAGGAGATAATCCTTGATCCATACCACAGGATCTGTTGTGCCATCATATGATTCGATGTTTACGGGTTTGAAGCCCTCAGGGATTTTATGATCCATTAATTCATCTGTGAAGCATAGTGGGTGTGCGGCGCCTCAGTATTGGGCTATATCACGATGCAGCTCGAAGGAGCTTTGTCTGTTGAGTTCGGCCCGGCCGGATTTATTGCATCTGGAGTGACGATCACCGTCACGTGCCGTGGGGCGCCTGCGCGATCCGTAGATCGATCTTGTTTGCCTTGCCTTGTCCTCCAGTATGTCGTGCAGGTCGGGCGCATTTTCCCGTGCCTTAGTATGCTTGACGCGGCGTCGGGGCATGGCTTGAGTGGAGGGCCAAGAGGCCTCTCTGTCGCTGCCACGAGGTGGCCGGTCGGCCATGTCATGCGCTGGTGATGTAGGTGCTTCCTCCTCTAGTCGGGGTAGCAGCCTGCGCTTTGGGTAACTCTTGGAGGGGCGTTTGAGTTCATGCTCTTCGGCCGCAAGGACTTTAGTCCATCTGTCAGCTAGCAAATCCTGATCAGCTCTAAGGTGTTGCTGCTTTTTCTTGAGGCTGCTTTTCGTGGCCATAAGCCTGCGTTTAAAACGCTCTTGTTCCGCGAGATCCTATGGCACGACGAACTCGTCGTCGTCGAGGCTTGCCTCGTCTTCGGAGGGAGGTGTATAATTATCATCCTCAACCTCTTTGTCCGCCGCCCTCTCATGAGGGCTGGCTTCTCTGTCCTCCTGTGCTGAATCTTGCTGGAGGGGGTGTTCTTCGACGCTATCCGGAGTAGTATTATCTCCCGTGCTGGAATCACCGTTTTTGCTTTGGCGGGATTTAGAGCGGCGCCGCTGACGCCGGCGCTTGGGCTGTTTCTTAGAGGTATCGTCCACCGTTGTTCCGTCGCCATCTCCATCCTTTGGAGTGTCCACCATATATATGTCATATGACGAGGTGGCCTTCCAGCGCCCTACAGGTGCTGGTTCTTGTTCATTTCCTGCATCGTCGTCCATGCCGTCGATGTCTTCGGAGTCGAAGTCAAGCATGTCGGTTAAGTCGTCGACATTGGCTACGAAGTGGGTGGTGGGTGGGTTTTGAATTTCTTCATCGTCCGTATCCCAACCTTGCTGACCATAGTCCGGCCAGGGCTCTCCTAATAAAGAGAGAGACTTTATAGAATTCAGGATGTCACCGAAGGGCGAGTGCTGAAAGATGTCCGCGGCGGTGAACTCCATTATCGGCGCCCAATCGGATTCTATCGGCAGGGGCACGGGGGGCTCAGAGTTCGGAGAGGAATCCGGCTCCTCGGAGTCACGGGCCATGCGGAGTGCGGGGCTGGAGTTCGGCTCGATCGCCTCTGAGATTGCAGC
Organism: Triticum dicoccoides; assembly: GCF_002162155.2. Lineage (NCBI taxonomy): Eukaryota > Viridiplantae > Streptophyta > Magnoliopsida > Poales > Poaceae > Triticum > Triticum dicoccoides. Next base: position 396,659,717 of record NC_041392.1, read on the forward strand.
CCCTGAGTCAGTGTCCAACCGCTGATCCTCGATCGGCGCAGTAGGCTCCGAATCAATGGTCGGAACCGATGCGTGTGCGGCCTCCAAGGCGCTGTTCGGCGGCAGAGCTATATCATGCCCATCGAGACAGTGCGGCGCGCTTGGCTGTGGCTCGAATCCGTCGAAGATCAAGTCCCCGCGGATGTCAGCCATGTAGTTTAGGCTTCCAAACCTGACCTGATGGCCAGGGGCGTAGCTTTCGATCTTCTCAAGGTGGCCAAGCGACTTGGCCCGTGGTGCGAAGCCGCCGTAGACGAAGATCTGTCCGGGGAGAAAAGTCTCACCCTGGACTGCATCGTTGTTGATGATCGAAGGAGCCATCGGGCCTAAAGGCGACGACACAGAGGAACTCTCGATGAAAGCACCAATGTCGGTGTCAAAACCAGCGGATCTTGGGTAGGGGGTCCCGAACTGTGCGTCTAGGCCGGATGGTCACAGGAGGCAAGGAACACGATGTTTTACCCAAGTTCGGGCCCTCTTGATGGAGGTAAAACCCTACGTCCTGCTTGATTAATATTGATGATATGGGTAGTACAAGAGTAGATCTACCACAAGATCAAGGAGGCTAAACCCTAAAAGCTAGCCTATGGTATGATTGTTGTACGATGAAATTGTCCTACGGACTAAAACCCTCCGGTTTATATAGACACCGGAGAAGGTTAGGGTTACACAAAGTCGGTTACAATGGTAGGAGATCTTGAATATCCGCATCGCCAAGCTTGCCTTCCACGCCAAGGAAAGTCCCATCCGGACACGGGACGAAGTCTTCAATCTTGTATCTTCATAGTCTTGGAGTCCGGCTAAAGGTATAGCTGGCTACCCGAACACCCCCTAATCTAGGACTCCCTCAGTGGTCGTCATTTCTCCTTGGTGGCGGTGGCAGCGGAGGGAAGGCAGTGTTACCCTGAGGGCGGTCCTCACAAGGCTGCTCCCTCCAAGGGCCCTCATGAGGCTGGTCCTGCTAGTGGTCCTCACGAGGCCGGTCACGCCACTCCTGGTGGGGGCCGCGGTCGTCCCAACGTCCTCCACTTCATCCACCTCCTCGGCCATAACCTCGGTTGATGCGCTCGGGGCATCGACCGAAACACCCATCTCGGATGGCCCTGAGTTCCTGGCAATCGCTGGTGTTGTGGCTGTGAACATTGTGGAAGGCGCAGAATGGGCGGTTGGCCCTGGATGATTCGGGGTGGTCGCGGCCACACTTCATCTCTGGCTCCGCCGTGAGAACGGCAGGCCCCTTGCGCTTTACGTCCTTGATCTTCGCCATCTTGTCCTCCTGGTCAGCAGCTGGAAGCTCGAGGAGAGAAAGGCACCCTTCCTCAGCCCTTGTGCACTTGGTTGCCATGTTGAACATCTCTAGGGCCGACCATAGCTCCTTGTGGATCGCGAGCTCCTCCTTCATCTTGACATCGTGGACACCATCGGAGAACGCGAAGATGATGGCCTCATCCATCACCTTGGGGATCTTGAGGTGGATGCTATTGATGCGCTGGATGTACTTCTGCAGGGTTTCCCCTGGTTGCTGCTTGATGCGCCGCAGGTCACCCGCGGCCGCCTACAGTCACGAGTGCCCTAGAAATTGGCAACGAAGAGCTCACGCATCTTGCCCGAGGAGGAGATCGATCCCGCGGGGAAGTTCAGGAGCCATAAGCGCGCGCCATCCTTGAGGGCCACGGGAAACCAGTTCGCCATGACCCTTATCATCCCCGTTGGCTGCCTCGATGCTCAGCTCGTAGAGCTGCAAGAACTCCACGGGGTCGTGGGTGCCGTCGTAGTGTGGAGGCAGGTCTGGCTTGAACTTGCTTGGCCAGACGACGGTGAGCAGCTCAGGAGCAAAGGCACGGCAGCCTGCTGTGGTCATCGGAGCCCGTCATGGTGGGGGAGCCTGATCCTGATATCCACGCACCACCGCCGCAGGCAGCACACGGTCTAGGCGCAATGGCAATGGGAGTGCAGGAACGTTTTCTTGCAGCCTCGGGACTTCTTGGCAGCTTCCTTCTTCATGTGCGGGCGCCCGGCGTGGCGGGCCATGCTGCGGGACTGGGCGTCTTGGTGCGAGGGCGTCGTATTGACGCGGAGGCGACGGAGGCGCTCCGTCAGCCGTGTGCCTTGGTGCGAGGGCGCCATCTTGATGCAAAGGTGGCGGAGGCGCTCCATGAGCCACGTCGCCCATACCGGGAGGTGGGCGAGGCAGCAAGAGGGATGGCGCAGGAGAGCCCTCGGCAGCGCTGACGAGCTCGGCGATGCTATCCTGCCACTCGTCGTAGAGATCGTTTGACCGTGATGAATCCTCGAGGGCCTGGCATCTTGAGCTTGAGGTATGCGTATTGCGGCATCGCATTGAAGTTAGCAAATGCGGTTCGCCCGAGCAGTGTGTGATAGCCACTGCGGAATGGGACTATGTCGAAGATTAACTCCTCGCTTCGGAAATTATCCGGAGATCCGAAGACCACTTCAAGTGTAACTGGGCCTGTACAGTTGGCCTCTACACCTGGTATGACGCCTTTAAAGGTCGTTTTAGTGGGTTTAATCCTCAAGGGATCGATGCCCATTTTCTGCACTGTATCCTGGTAAAGCGGGTTCAGGCTGCTGCCGCCGTCCATAAGGACTCTAGTGAGGTGAAATCCATCAATAATTGGGTCTGGAACCAATGCGGCGAATCCGCCATGACGGATTCTAGTGGGGTGGTCCCTTCGATCAAAAGTGATCGGGCAGGTAGACCATGGGTTGAACTTTGGGGCGACTAGGTCCATCGCGTATACGTCCCTTAGCGCACGCTTCCGCTCCCTCTTGGGGACGTGGGTTGCGTATATCATGTTCACCGTCTGCACTTGTGGGGGAAAACCTTTCTGTCCACTGTTGTTCGACGGCTGGGGCTCCTCCTCGTCATCGCTATGCAGCCCCTTGTCTCTGCTTTCGGCATTTAACTTGCCTGCCTGCTTGAACACCGAACAATCCCTGTTGGTGTGATTGGCTGGTTTTTGGGGGTGCCATGTATCTGGCATGAGCGGTCGAGTATTTGGTCCAAACTGGACGGGCCCGGAGTATTTCTTTTGAATGGCTTTTTCCGCTGACCGGGTTTAGAGCCTCTGAATCCGGCATTAACTGTCGTATCCTCAACATTGTCGCCGTTAATGCGGCGCTTTTGCTTGTTGCGACGCGACCTGCCACTGCTGTCCTTGGTATCCGAATTACCAGGGCTCTTGGTCATGTTATTGCTGCGAGCTAGCCAGCTGTCTTCTCCCGCGCAAAAGAGGGTCATAAGTGTCGTGAGGGCTGCCATAGATTTCGGCTTTCCCTGTCCTAGGTGCCGTGCAAGCCACTCGTCGCGGATGTTATGCTTGAAGGCTGCTAGGGCCTCTGCATCCGGACAGTCGACAATTTTTTTTCTTGGTTAGGAACCGTGTCCAGAATTGTCTAGCCGATTCCTCTGGCTGCTGAATTATGTGGCTTAGGTCATCGGCGTCTGGTGGTTGCACATAAGTGCCCTGGAAATTGTCGAGGAATGCGGCTTCCAGGTCCTCCCAACAACCAATTGATTCTGCTGGCAAGCTATTAAGCCAATGCCGAGCTGGTCCTTTAAGCTTGAGTGGGAGGTATTTGATGGCGTGTAGGTCATCACCGCGGGCCATGTGGATATGAAGGAGATACTCCTCGATCCAAACCACAGGATCTGTTGTGCCATCGTATGATTCGATGTTCACGGGTTTGAAACTCTCGGGGATTTGATGATCCATTACTTCATCTGTGAAGCATAGTGGGTGTGCGGCACCTCTGTATTGGGCTATATCACGACGCAGCTCAAACGAGCTTTGTCTATTGTGTTCGGCCCGGCCGGATTTACTGTATCCGGCGTGACGTGTACCGTCTCGTGCCGTGGGGCGCCCATGTGATCCGTAGATCGATCTTGTTTGCCTTGCCTTGTCCTCCAATATATCTCGCAGGTCTGTTGCATTTTCCCATGCCTTGGTATTTTTTGAGCGGCGCCGGGGTGCGGCTTGAGTGGAGGGCCAAGAGGCCTCTCTGTCGCGGCCACGGGGTGGCCGTCGGCCGCATCATGCGCTGCTGATGTAGGTTTAGGTTCTTCCTCCTCTAATTTGGGTAGCAACCTGCGCTTTGGGTAGCTCTTGGAGGGGAATTTGAGTTCATACTCTTCGGCCGCAAGGACTTCAGTCCATCTGTCGGCTAGCAAATCTTGATCAGCTCTAAGTTGTTGCTGTTTTTTCTTGAGGCTGCTCGCGGTGGCCATAAGCCTGCGTTTGAAACGCTCTTGTTGGACGGGATCCTCCGGCACGACAAATTCGTCGTCGTCGAGGCTTGCCTCGTCTTCGGAGGGAGGCATATAATTATCGTCCTCGACCTCTCTGTCTGCCGCTCTCTCATGAGGGCTGGCTTCTCTATCCTCCTATGCTGAATCATGCTGGAGGTGGTTGTCTTTGGCACTGTCCAGGGTGTTATTATCTCCCGTGCCGGAATCACCGTTTTCGCTTTGGCGGGATTTAGAGTGGCGCCGCTGACGCCGGTGCTTAGGCTGCTTCTTGGAGGGGTAATCCTCCGCTGTTCCATCACCATTGCCTTCTTTTGGGGTGTCCACCATGTATATATCATACGACGAGGTGGCTTTCCAGTGCCCTATAGGCGCTAGTTCTTGATCGTCTCCTGCATCTGCGTCCATACTGTTGATGTCTTCGGAGTCGAAGTCGAGCATGTCGGTTAAATCATCGACAGTGGCTATGAAGTGGGTGGTGGGTGGGCTTTGAATTTCTTCATCATCCGCATCCCAACCTTGCTGACCATAGTCCGGCCAGGGCTCTCCTGATAAATAGAGAGACTTTAGTGAATTCGGAATATCGCTGAAGGGCAAGTGCTGAAAGATGTCCGCGGCGGTGAACACCATGATCGGCGCCCAATCGGGTTCGATCGGTAGGGGCGCGGAGGGCTCGGAGTCAGGAGAGGAGTCCGGATCCTTGGAGTCAGGGGCTTCGCAGAGGATAGGGCTGGTGTTCGGCTCGATCGCTGTAGAGATTGCAGCCCCCGAGGCGGTGTCTAACCACCCATCCTCAATTGGTGTGATCGGCTCCGAGCTAGGGGTCGGAGCGGACATAGATGCGGCCTCCAGGGCACTGTTCGGCGGCAGAGCTAGATCATGCCCATCGTGACAGTGCGGCGCGCTCGGCTGTGGCTCGAATCCGTCGAAGATCAAGTCTCCGCGGATGTCGGCCGTGTAGTTCAAACTTCCAAATCTGACCTGATGGCCAGGGGCGTAGCTTTCGATCTGCTCCAAATGACCAAGCGAATTGGCCCGCAGTGCAAAGCCGCCGAATACAAAGATCTGTCCAGGGAGAAAATTCTCACCCTGGATCGCATGGCTGTTGATGATCGGAGAGGCCATCGGGCCTAAAAGTGACGACACAGAGGAACTCTCAATGAAAGCACCAATGTCGGTGTCAAAACCGGCGGATCTCAGGTAGGGGGTCCCGAACTGTGCATCTAGGCCAGATGGTAACAGGAGGCAGGGGACACGATGTGTGTCATGATAAACGGAACGGTGGAAAGTTGCATGGCAATATATCTCGGAATGGCTACGGAAATGCCATAATAGGTAGGTATAGTGGCTGTTTTGAGGAAGGTATATGGTAGGTGTATGATACCAGCGAAAAGTGCGCGGTATTAGAGAGGCTAGCAAAGGTGGAAGGGTGAGAGTGTGTATGATCCATGGACTTAACATTAGTCATAAAGAACTCATATACTTATTGCAAAAATCTAGAAGTTATCAAAGCAAAGTATTACGTGCATACTCCTAGGGGGGTAGATTGGTAGGAAAAGACCATCTCTCATCCCCGACCGCCACTCATAAGGAAGACAATCAATAAATAAATCATGCTCCGACTTCATCACATAACGGTTCACCATACGTGCATGCTACGGGAATCACAAACTTTAACACAAGTATCCTTTAAATTCACAACTACTCAACTAGCATGACTTTAATATTATAACCTCCATATCTCAAAAAAATTATCATGCTTCAATCTTTTCTTAGTATTCAACACACTCAAAAGAAAGTTTCACAAATCTTGAATACCAAGCATATTATTATTAAGCAAATTACCATGCTATTAAGAGACTCTCAAAATAATTTAAGTGAAGCATGAGAGATCAATAGTTTGTTTAAAACAAATCCACCACCGTGCTCTAAAAGATCTAAGTGAAGCACATAGAGAAAAATTATAACGCTCAAAAGATATAAGTGAAGCACATAGAGCAAAATTAACTAGCTCAAAAGATATAAGTGAAGCACATAGAGTATTCTATCAAATTTTAATTCATGTATGGCTCTCTCAAAAGGTGTGTACATCAAGGATGATTGTGGAATACTAAGACACAAAGACACAAATAATACAAGACGCTCCAAGCAAAACACATATCATGTTGGTGAATAAAAATATAGCTCCAAGTAAATTACCGATGGAAGTGGACGAAAGAGGGGATGCCTTCTGGGGCATCCCCAAGCTTTTACTTTTTGGTGTCCTTGGATTATCTTGGGGGTGCCATAGTCATCCCCAAGCTTAGGCTCTTTCCACTCCTTGTTCCATGATCCATCAAAAGAATTCACCCAAAACATGAAAACTTCACAACACAAAATTCAAAATAGAAAACTCGTGAGCTCCGTTAACGAAAGAAAACAAAAGACCACTTCAAGGTACTGTAATTAACTCATTGTTTATTTATATTGGTATTAAACCTACTGTATTCCAACTTATATATGGATTATAAACTATTTTACTAGCCATAGATTCATCAAAATAGGCAAACAACACACGAAAAACAGAATCTGTCAAAAACAGAACAGTCTGTAGTACTCTGTAGCTAGCGCAAGATATGGAACCCCAAAAATTCTAAAATAAATTGCTAGACGTGAGGAATTTATCTATTAATCGTCTTCAAAAAGAATTAACTAAATAGCACTCTTCAAATAAAAATGACAGCAGTTCTTGTGAGCGCTAAAGTTTCTCTTTTTTACAGCAAGTTCAACAAGACTTTCCCCAAGTCTTCCCAACGGTTCTACTTGGCACAAACACTAATTAAACACAAAACACAACCAAAACAGAGGCTAAATAATTTATTTATTACTAAGCAGGAGAAAAAAGAAAGGAATAAAACTAAAATTGGGTTGCCTCCCAACAAGCGCTATCGTTTAACGCCCCTAGCTAGGCATAAAAGCGAGGATAGATCTAGGTATTGCCATCTTTGGTAGGCAATCCATAAGTGGCTCTCATGATAGTTTCATATGTAATTTTATTTTCTTTCTAGGAAAGTGTTCCATGCCCTTTTTTAATGGAAATTGAAATCTAATATTCCCTTCCTTCATATCAATAATCGCACCAACCGTTCTAAGGAAAGGTCTACCAAGAATAATAGGGCAAGAATGATTGCAATCTATATCAAGAACAATGAAATCTACGGGCACATAATTCCTATTTGCAACAATAAGAACATCATTAATCCTTCCCATAGGTTTCTTAATAGTAGAATCCGCAAGATGCAAGTTTAGAGAGCAATCATCAAAATTACGGAAATCTAGCAAATCACATAAAGTCTTGGGAATAGTGGAGACACTAGCACCCAAATCACACAAAGCATAAAACTCATGATCCTTAATTTTAATTTTAATAGTTGGTTCCCACTCATTATAGAGTTTTCTAGGGATAGAAAGTTTCAACTCAAGTTTTTCTTCATAAGATTGCATCAAGGCATCAACAATATGTTCGGTGAAGGCTTTATTTTGACTATAAGCATGTGGAGAATTTAGCACGGATTGAAACAAGGAAATACAATCAATTAAAGATCAACTTTCATAATTAAATTCCTTGAAATCCAATATAGTGGGTTTAGCAACATCTAGATTTTTATTTCTTTCAATCCCACTTTCATCAATTTCATCATTAAGATCTAAATACTCCGAAATTTTAGAACGCCTTCTAGGTAAAGGAAGATCATATTCAGTTTCATCAAGATTCATATTGCAAAACAAAGATTTAATAGGGCACACATCAATAACTTTTAGATCTTCATCTTGATTTTCATAGGAATTGGAAGAACACGCTTTAATAAAGGCATCTTTGGAAGCACACATCCTAGCGGTTCTTTCCTTGCACTCATCAATGGAAATTCTCATGGATTTGAGAGACTCATTGATATCATGCTTAGGAGGAATAGATCTAAGCCTTAAAGAATCAATCTCAAGATAAATTCTAGCAATGTTTCTAGCCAAATCATCAACTTTAAGCAATTTCTCTTCAAGCAAAGCATTAAAATTCTTTTGTGAATTCATAAACTCTTTAACACTATTCTCAAATTTAGAGGGCATCTTATTATAATTTCCATAAGAGTTGTTGTAGGAATTCCCATAATTATTAGAAGGATTACTAGGATATGGCCTAGGATTAAAATTCCCTCTATAAGCGTTGTTACCAAAATTATTCCTACCAACAAAATTCACATCCATAGATTCATTGTTATTCTTAATCAAAGTAGACAAAGGCATATCATTAGGATCAGAAGAAACACTCTTAGTAGCAAATAATTTCATAAGTTCATCCATCTTTCCACTCAAAACATTGATTTCTTCTATCGCATGCACTTTTTTATTAGAAGATCTTTCAGTATGCCATTGAGAATAATTAACCATAATATTATCTAGGAGTTTAGTAGCATCTTCTAAAGTGATTTCCATAAAAGTGCCTCCCGCGGCCGAATCTAAAAGATTTCTAGAAGCAAAATTCAATCCGGCATAAAAAATTTGTATAATCATCCACAAATTCAAACCATGAGTAGGGCAATTACGTATCATTAATTTCATTCTCTCCCAAGCTTGTGCAACATGTTCATGACCAAGTTGCTTAAAATTCATAATATCGTTTCTAAGAGAGATGATCTTAGCGGGAGGAAAATACTTAGAGATAAAAGCATCTTTGCACTTGTTCCATGAATCAATACTATTCTTAGGCAAAGAAGAAAACCAAGCTTTAGCATGATCTCTAAGCGAAAAAGGAAATAGCTTCAATTTAGTGACATCATTATCGACATCTTTTTTCTTTTGCATATCACGTAAATCAACGAAGCTATTCAGATGAGTAGCGGCATCTTCACTAGGAAGGCCGGCGAATTGATCTTTCATAACAAGATTCAACAAAGCAGTATTAATTTCACAAGATTCAGCATCGGTAAGAGGAGCAATCTTAGTGCTAAGGAAATCATTATTATTGGTATTGGTGAAGTCACACAATTTAGTATTATCTTCAGCCATCGTGACAAACAAGCAATCTAACACACGAGCAAACAAAAAAGCAAGCGGGCAAAAGAGGCAAATAGAGAGGGAGGATAGAGAGAGAGAGGGCGAATAAAACGGCAAGGGTGAAGTGGGGGAGAGGAAAACGAGATGCAAATGGCACATAATGCAATGCGAGAGATAGGGATTGTGATGGGTACTTGGTATGTTGACTTTTTGCGTAGTCTCCCCGGCAACGATGCCAGAAATCCTTCTTGCTATGTCTTGAGCTTGCGTTGGTTTTCCCCGAAGAGGAAGGGATGATGCGGTAGAGTAGCGTAAGTATTTCCCTTAGTTTTTGAGAACCAAGGTATCAATCCAGTAGGAGGCCACGCTCAAGTCCCTCGTACCTGCACAAAACGATAGCTACTCGCAACCAACGCGATTAGGGGTTGTCAATCCCTTCACGGTCACTTACGAGAGTGAGATCTGATAGATATAATATTTTTGGTATTTTTGGTATAAATATGCAAAGTAAAAAGTAAAAGCAAAGTAAAAATCAAAGCAAGATTAAAGTGATGGAGATTGATATGATGAGAATAGACCCGGGGGCCATAGGTTTCACTAGTGGCTTCTCTCAAGAGTGTAAGTATTCTATGGTGGGTGAACAAATTTCTGTTGAGCAATTGACATAATTGAGCATATTTATGAGAATATCTAGGCATGATCATCTATATAGGCATCACGTCCGTGACAAGTAGACCGAAACGATACAATACTATTACTCCACTCATCGACCGCTATCCAGCATGCATCTAGAGTATTAAGTTAAAAATAGAGTAACGCCTTAAGCAAGATGACATGATGTTGAGAGATAAATTCATGCAATATGAAATAAACCCCATCTTGTTATCCTCGATGGCAACGATACAATACGTGCCTTGTTGCCCCTTCTATCACTGGGAAAGGACACCGCAAGATCGAACCCAAAGCTAAGCACTTCTCCCATGGCAAGAACTACCAATCTAGTTGACCAAACCAAATGGATAATTCGAAGAGACTTGCAAATATAACCAATCATACATAAAAGAATTCAGAGAAGATTCAAATATTATTCATAGATAGACTTGATCATAAACCCACAATTCATTGATCTCAACAAACACACCGCAAATAGAAGATTACATCGAATAGATCTCCACAAGAGAGGGGGAGAACTTTGTATTGAGATTCAAAGAGAGAGAAGAAGCCATCTAGCTACTAACTATGGACCCGAAGGTCTGAGGTAAACTACTCACACTTCATCGGAGAGGCTATGATGATGTAGAAACCCTTCGTGATGACGGCCCTCTTCCGGCGGAGCTCCGGAACAGGCCCCAAGATGGGATCTCGTGGATACAGAAAGTTGCGGCTGTGGAATTAGGTTTTTGGCTCCTCCCTGATTGTTTTGGGGGTACGTAGGTATATATAGGAGGAAGGAGTACGCCGGAGGAGTACCGAGGGGCCCACGAGGCAGGGGGCGCGCCCTAGGGGGGGCGCCCCCACCGTCGTGATCGCCTCTTTTGTTCCTTGGAGCAGGGTCCAAGTCTCCTGGATCACGTTCGATGAGAAAATCATGTTCGCGAAGGTTTTATTCCGTTTGGACTCCGTTTGATATTCCGTTTCTTCGAAACACCGAAATAGGCAAAAAACAGCAATTCTGGGTTGGGCCTCCTGTTAATAGCTTAGTACCAAAAATAATATAAAAGTGGAAAATAAAGCCCAATATAGTCCAAAATAGTAGATAATATAGCATGGAGCAATCAAAAAATATAGATACGTTGGAGACGTATCACTCAACAATTTGTTGGGTTTGCTACAGCTGCTGACGTTGCTGCCGGGGCTTTTGTAGTGGAGGCGATCGCACCGTTGGTGCACCGCCTACAACAAGTCCATCAGTCTGAGCTACTGGTCCTGCTTGCTGGCACTGTGAGGGTTCTACCAACTGGGATTTGTTTGCTTCTGCAAATGCAATTAAACATTGGATGGTGGCCCGCCACTCATCCATCTTGTCTGCTGTTGGAGGAAAGTTCAACAGCATTTGGGCTCCCGCCATTGCCTCTGTTGCCGTCGAAGGCATGTTGGAGCAAGAAGAACATGACGTTGTTCAACTCCTGGCAGAGCCAGCAAGAACGCCGTTGCGATCATGCCGTTGTACTACCGGTGTGACAGAAGGTTGGCATGGCGGGAGAGGCACCTGAGAATCTTGGGCCTTATACACATGCGTCTTGCCATGTGGGTGCTGCTGTGCATGATCAAGAGCGCCGCTTGGAGTCACGTCATGTCCATCTCGTGATGGACATGGCGTGTGCTTCGATGTTGCTTCCCTCGTTGCCACTGTTAACGTTGTAGTGGGAGGATCTTGGCTTGCGCCTGACCAGATGGTGTTGCTCCGATGGCTGCGCTCACCGGTGCGCTAGGGAGGCCACTGTGCCATTGTTGTTATCTTCACCAGAGGGTCGAGAGAGGTGACCGCCCTCAGTGCCTCCATCGCCCATCCCAACATAGTGGGTACAATGACCGTGCTGCCTGCACTTGTCGTGCCTACTGCAACATTCGCACCCTCCGGGGCAAGAGCGCTGCTTGCGCCGCCCGTAGAGATGTGGGAAGGAACCTTGTACATGGAAGGTCTCGTCACCATGGAACCCTTCTTAGGCACCATGGATGATGAAGATGGTGAGGAATCTAGATGAAATCATCATGCCATCTGCTATCCAGGTTCATACCAGTGACCCCCCTACGTGGCGCGCCAAAGATGTCGGTGTGGAACGATGATCTATGGGGCAATCCATCCCCTTTGTGGTTCCGTGAGGGGAATGCACAAAATGCACAGAGTAGGACTAGTAGAGGGCACATGGATCTTTACCCAGGTTCGGACCACCTTTGAGGTGTAATACCGTACTCCTACTTTGATATATTGGATGTGCGTAAGCACAAGTGCAAGGAGCGCTCTCCCCTAGCAAGGCACAAGGAGAGGGCAACTACACGTGCTTGTGTGCATGGAGTTGCAATGGGTTGGAACCCTTGTAAAGGTTGCCATGGCCCTACTTTTATAGCTTAAGGGGTAACCATAGTGGCAAAAAGGTAATTACATGTTAATTAGACTGCAACCATGCTAACATACCTAACTCTGTCGAGTGCTGCTTCTTGAGCTTGCGTTGGTTTTTCCCTTGAAGAGAAAAGGGTGATGAAGCACAGTAGAGATATGTATTTCCCTCAGTTAAGAACCAAGGTATCAATCCAGGCAAAACACATATCATGTGGTGAATAAAAATATAGCCTCAAGTAAATTTACCAATAGACGAAGACGAAAGAGGGGATGCTATCCGGGGCATCCCTGAGCTGACGCTCTTGGTTGTCCCTGAATATTACCGTGGGGTGCCTTGGGCATCCACAAGCTTTGGATATTGCCACTCCTTATTCCATAGTCCATCAAATCTTTACCCAAAACTTGAAAACTTCACAACACAAAACTCAACAGAAAACTCATGAGATCCGTTAGTATAAGAAAATAAATCACCACTTTTGGTACTGTTGTGAACTCGTTCTTTATTTATATTCGTGTAACATTTACTGCATTCCAACTTCTCCATGGTACATACCCCCTGATACTACCCATAGATTCATCAGAATAAGCAAACAACACATAGAAAACAGAATCTGTCAAAAACAGAACAGTTTGTAGCAATCTGTAAACTTAGAATACTTCTGTAAGTCCAACAATTCTGGAAAATTAGGATGACATAGGCAATTTGTATATCAATCTTGTGCAAAAATAATCAGTATTTTATTGCGCTCCTGTTAAAAATGAGAATTATTTTACTGGGCGCAAAAGTTTCTGTTTTTCAGCAAGATCAAATCAATTATCACCATAAGCCATCCCAAAGGTCTTACTTGGCAGAAACACTAATTGAAACACCAAAACACAATTACTATAGAGGTAATAATGTTTATTTTATTCAAGAACAGTAGAAAAACAGAAAACACAAGAATAAAATTGGGTTGCCTTCCAACAAGCGCTATTGTTTAACGCCCTTAGCTAGGCATAAAAACATAGATCTAGGTATTGGCATAATAGTAAGGGAGATCATCCATGCTCATCTCATACTCCCTTCTTCAGCAGCAAGTTTCCTTTGTGGTATGAAAAAATAATCATAAGGGCTAAATTTAATACGGTAAGGATCCCTAAGATCGAGTGTGGAAGGAATAGGTTCCTCCTTCAGCCCCTTATAGTTTATAATCAACTCATCATTATAAGCTTTTCTTTGGTGAAACGTCATAAGCTTATCTCCTAACACAAACCCTAGTCTGTTGTTTTGTGTAGAAAAATTATCATTAAGTTCCGAGATCTTATCAACCAAAACCTTGGTAGGGACCCTTTTTCTCAAATTTTCATTATAGGCAACAAAATCAGGAGATTGCAATCTCATTATTTCCTCTTGATTAAAAAGGACCTCCTCTATGGGAGGACATCCACCATTAATTCTATAATGAGAAAAATTTTGGCTAGCTTCTTTCATAATAAATCTAAACTCGTGAGCTAAAAATATAGTAGCGACACAATTAACGGGAGCATGCTGAATATTAGAAAACTCTAGAAAAATCCTTTTATGCAGGGATGCATGCAAACGAATTGTCTTTCGAGTTCAATTATGAGCAAAGTTATAACATCCACAAGACTATTGTTTTATTAAGAATAGGTCCTCCTAACATAGGTAGTGTGCCAGCACAAGTAAAGAAATCTTGAATAACACCTTTTCCAATAATATTACAGCTACCTATGCGGAATTTTTTGTATGCATGATAGTAGGTTCTTCATGGGGACCATCATTAGCAAAGTCACCAAAATTTTCCTCGAGATTACTAATATCTTTTTTGATAAAAACCTCCTCAGATTCAGACATGCTGGCAACAAACCAATCTAGCAAACGAGCAAACAAAAGGCAAGCGAAAAGACGGACGAAAGAAGGGCGAATAAAAAGGCAAATCTTTTTGTTTTTTCTGAAGATCATTTTAGAAGTGGGGGGGGGGGGAATGAGAGGCAAATGGCAAACAATGTAATTTAAGAGATGAGAGTTTTATGATGGATACTTGGTAGGCTTGACGTAGATCTCCCTGACAACTGTGCCAGAAATTGGCAAGTTGACGGGAGACTAGTATTGACTTGGTGTGAATTTCCCCAGCAACGGCGCCAGAAATTCTTCCTGCTACTTCTTGAGCTCGTGTTGCTTTTTCCCTTGAAGATGAAATGGTGGTGCAGTACAGTAGAGATATGTATTTCGCTCAGTAAGAACCAAGGTATCAATCCAGTAGGAGAAACAAGCAAGTATCCAATAGATACACCTACACAAACAATCAAACACTTGCACCCAACACCATAAAGGGGCTGTCAATCCCTTCACGGTCACTTGCACAGGTGAGATCTGATAGAGATAGATAAAACTAAACAAAAGATAAAATATTTTTGGGATTTTTGGTTTATAGATCTGAAAATAAAAGATTATAAAATAGTAGATCGGAAACAAATATGATGGAAAATAGACCCTGGGGCCATAGGTTTCACTAGAGGCTTCTCTCTTGAAGGAAAATAATGTAGTGGGTGAACAAATTACTGTCGAGCAATTGATAGAAAAGCGCAAAGTTATGACGATATCCAAGGCAATGATTATGCATATAGGCATCACGTTCGTGGCAAGTAGACCAACTCCTGCCTGCATCTACTACTATTACTCCACACATTCAATGCTATCCACCATGCATCCAGAGTATTAAGTTCATAAAGAACGGTGTAACACCTTAAGTAAGGACATGATGTAGAGGAATAAACTCAAGCAATATGAGGAAAGCCGCATCTTTTTATCCTCGATGGCAACAATTCAATACGTGTCTCGCCACACCTACTTTCCACTAGGTGAAATCACGCAAGATTGAACCCAAAGCTAAGCACCTCTCCCATTGCAAAAAAAACCCAATCTAGATGGCCAAACGAAACCAATAATTCGAAGAGAAATACAAAGATATCAAATCATGCATATAAGAATTAAGAGAAGATTCAAATAATATTCATAGATAAGCTGATCATTAATCCACAATTCATCTGATCTCGACAAACACACTGCAAAAGAAGATTACGTCGTATAGATCTCCAAGAACATCGAGGAGAACATGGTATTGAGAATCAAAGAGAGAAGAAGCCATCTAGCGACTAGCTATGGACTCGTAGGTCTAAGGTAAACTACTCATGCTTCATCAGAAGGGAAATAGGGTTGATGTAGATACCTTTTGTGATCGAATCCCCCTCCGGCAAGATACCGAAAAAGGCCTCAAGATGGGATCTCGTGGGAACAGAAGGTTGCGGCGGCGGAAAAGTGTTTTCATGGCTTTCTTTGAGGGTTTTGGAATATATGTGAATATATAGGACGAAAAAGTAGGCCAAGGGATCCTCGAGGGGGCCACAAGGCAGGGGGCACCCCCTTAGGGCGCGCCCTCCACCCTTGCCGCCGTCTCGTGGATCTTCTGGCTTGGACTCCAAGTCCCAGGGTGTCTTCTGGTCCAAGAAAAATCATCGCGGAAGTTTTATTCCGTTTGGACTCCATTTGATATTCCTTTTCCACGAAACTCAAAAACAAGGAAAAAACATAAACTTGCACTGGGCTCTAGGTTAATAAGTTAGTCCCAAAAATAATATAAAATAGCATAATAATGCATATAAAACATCCAAAACAGATATTATAATAGCATGGAACAATAAAAAAAATTATAGATACGTTGGAGACGTATCATTGGGCTAGGAGAAAAGCATTTAATGCTCATTTAGGTGTTGAGAGAAGGAGCCTCGGCAAAACTGCTGCACCGCTAGCCTAGCCGCCTCCTATTATCATGATACGCCTATTGGACAGGTGTCATTAAAGGTAATTTTCCCTCCAGCAAGCTGCCACATGCCTGATAGACTCCACCAAACCATGTGTAGCCTTGACACCTCATCAATTGGTGACTAGCTGGTCTATGAGGTGGAGCACTGGTGGTTGGCAAGAGCTTGCTGGCCACGGAGGTTTGCCGGGCCTTCATCTTGTTGGCTCGGCCTTGAAAGCAGGGGCTGCTTCTAATGCTCTATCTTGTTCTTCTCTACAAGTCATTTCAGCCCTAAATCTTGGTATTCTTCATGCACTCTTTGATCTCTCAAAGGGTGGTTCTGTTTGTTTGGGAATCTTCTTCATAGCTTGTTGACTTTGGTTTGGGTCAATCCTTGGTAAGTCCTTTGGCCGGTAAGGGAACTTCTACTTGTCTGTGCATAAGTCAGGGTGTAAAACACCCATGTTTTATAAAAATTAAACATGATTGATATACAAATTGCCCATCTTGTCCTAATTTTGCAGAAGTTTTGGAGTTATAGAAGAATGGTCATTATTCGAATTACTACAGACTGTGCTGTTTCTAACAGATTCTGTCTTTGATGCATTGTTTTGCTTGTTTTGATGGAACTATGGATTGTATCGGGGGTATAAGCCATGGAGAACTTAGAATACAGTAGGTATAATACAAAAATAAAATAAGAATACGTTTGCAACAATACTTAAAGTAGTGATTTGCTTTGTTGTACTAACGGATCTCACAAGGTTTTATTGAGTTTTGTGTGATTGAAGTTTTCAAGTTCTGGGTGAGATCATGGTGGATGAAGGAATAAGGAGTGGCAAGAGCTTAAGCTTTGGGATGCCCGAGGCAACCCAAGGTAATATTCAAGGATTCCCAAGCAGCGAAGCCTGGGGATGCCCCAGAAGGCATCCCCTCTTTCTTCTAACGACCATCGATAATTTTACTTGGAGCTATATTGTCACACCCAGCATTTTGTAGCATTTCATTTGCATTAATAAAGCATGAAAATTTGGACCAACAAAAACTTTTGCATTATTTGGCTTTTTATTTTTGGAGTTGGTTTTCTCTCTGCGATTTTCAAGTGCTCTTTAAAGTCACCTACTCCACCTTGTGTACTTCATCTCCCTGCTCCAGACTTCTGCCCAATGATCATGCCATGTGTACAGTGCAATATAGTATTTTCTTACAAAAATAATTTGGCCAAATAGTATTTTCAAAAATTAGTTTCCAAAAACCCCTGAATTGAGGTTTGCACTACAAGTAATTGATTTGGGTTATGAAAAATATTTCAAAGAGTTTATTTGAAACCTATTAGATATAGGATTCCCATAAACCACAAAAATATAATTTTATATGTTATTTTCCTATTTTACTTAAAAGCTTTTTCTTAAGGCCAGAAATGGTCTTTAATAGGAAAAAATTATTTTATTGTTTCAAAAATATTTGAAAAAAATCAGGGAAACTCAGTGGACATATATTTTCCATATATAAGAGTTTCAACACATGGTCATGTTCAAAATATTGGACAAAACCTCCAAAACTATTTCTGCCCATTTCAAGGATTTGAAATATTTCTACAGGAAATATATTCATAAAAATCCAAGGAAAATCTAGCAAGTCACAAATGCATATTGTGATCACCTTGCAAAGCCTCATATCAATCAAGGTCATTTTGGCTCACCAAAATGCCCCAAAACCCTCTCTGACCAGAATCAAATCTGAACAAGTTTGTACTACCAACTTTCACTCCTTGATCCCTACTTTTGTGAGAATGTTCACATGACCAAATGAGGCCACTACACCAAGTGGAGCATCAAGGGGTAGTGATTTGCTCAACTAGATCTACACAAGTCCATTTCTGCTAATTTCTAGGGTTTACGGAAGTTGCACTGGCAACTTTGCCCAAATGAGCTCAAATTTGGTGGCACACCCTATTTCTAAGTGTCATTCCATCCTGTTAAGTATCATAGCAATTGGAGTTCATTTTCTTGCCCAAACCAAGAACAAACACCTTCTGCCATTTTTCTAAAAACACCATTTTTACCCCTTCCACTAATCTCCATGGGCTCAAAGTTTTACCACAGCCCCTCCTAGTCCCCTTCCACCTCCAGTAACAATGGCAAATCCACAGTTCAATTACTGGATGGGTAAAACCCCACTTTCTCTCTCTGGACAGCCCATTTCTCCCTCTTCTTCTACCTCTCTCCTCTCCTACTGGCCACCCAGGGCATCCAAGGCCATCTCCTACTTCTTTACTCCTCCCTAGAGCTACCAGACACCTTTGGCCGCGCCCACATTGCATAAAAAATGGCCATGCCGGCCATTTGGGCCCTCTGGAGCACGCTACAGTGCGCTCCCGCACTGTAGCTGCCCCCTTCCAACCGCCTCCGGCCACATCGGGCCTCCCCAGCGCGCCCGACGAGACGCCTCGACATCCGCAACACGGCAGCTGGTCGGCCCCCTCCTCCTTCTCCCTCCTCTCGCCCCAGCTCGCACGCGCGACCGGCCGAGCGCACCAGTGAGTGTGCTCACACGCGCGGTGCCTCTGGCCCCCTGCTCCCTGTCTCTCTTCTTTCCCTCGCTCTGGACCAAACCCACGAGCACCCCAGACATGCCCACGCGCGCCCCCATGACCCACAGCAACGGCAACAACCTCGCCGGCGCACGGGTCTACGGTGACCCGTGGCTCGCCTACTTAAAGGCCTCCCCGAGCTCTCCTCTCCTCACCACTCGCTCTCTGCATCACCAAATCACCCCCTGCACCCCCAGTTCTTCTCCAAAGCTGCCCGAGCTCGAGATCGAGCTCGAGCTCCGCCGCTTCGGCTCACCGGAGTTCGCGAGGTACAGGCCTCCCCCGCTCCTCCTCTGCCTCGATCTGGAACCCCCGAGCACCCCTGATCATTTCCCCTTTCTCCCCCGCTTCTTTTGCAGCCGGAAACGGCCGGGACCGACGACGCCCGAAGGTCCTCCACCGCGAGACCTTATCACCGGCGAACCAGGCCACCCTGGTGACCGCAACCACCTCCACCCGAATGGTGACTCGACGCTGAGTCCATCTGTACCCTCGCTCGACCTCGCCATGCCCTACATCGACGTCGGTGAGCTTGCCGGCCCTCTGTCACAGGGTTAGGGATGACAGGCGGGCCCCGCCTGTCAGCCTCTCCTCTCCATCGCCCCTCTCTCTCGCTGACGCTTGGGCCCCGCCCGTCAGGTTTAAACCTGGCGCGCGCGCGTGCACCAGTGCGCTGGGCCGCCTCTCTGACTGGGCCTGCTGCGCAGCGGCTGTTCTGGCCCAGCAGGCAGAGAGCCCTTTTTCCTTTTCTTTTTCTATAACTTTTCCAAAAAATCCACAGGATTAAATAATAATCCAAATGCAATAATTCCAACTCCTAAATTCTTGTAATAATCCCACCTATTTATTGGTGCAATTTTCATTCATATCAAACCAACTTTTCTTCATTGTTCAAATTTAAATTTGAATTTAAGCATTTATGCCTGTCGTTTAAAATTCCTAGCACTGTTTCCATGACTCCAAATCCAAAACTAGGAATCTTCTGCTTCTTAGTTTTCACCCTATTATTTAACAAAAATGAGTTGACATTTTTCTGAGCACTTTGGTTTTTCTGTTTTATTATTGCCTTATTTTCTCGTTATTATTTTGCGACGATAGATTGCATTGCTGACGAAGGGGTTGGACCAGAAGACTTTGTTGAGCCAGGCAAGCAGCCCTTTGACCATGTCTATGAAACCCTTTTTATGCATATCATATAGCACTTATTAGTGTTGCATCGGAATCATGATGAGATGGTAACCACTTTTATGGGCTGCCTCTCTTACTTCCTCGTTGATACTTGCATTGTGCATGACCCAACCTCCTTATAAGGGTTATGCCGGTGGGAGTAGATAGGATGCTAAAGTAGATGCTACGCGAATGGGGCGGGTATATGGATGGTGATGGAGACAAAGTATTTTCAAAAGACTTTTCGAAAACCCCGTCGGGTGCCACTTATGCTCGAGGGAGATAATGAGATGGGTAACCACTTGATGACGAAGTGGTGTACCGAAGGAAGTGTGTGTGTTGTTTTCGAAAATGGATTAGATTTAAGATTTGTCGACTGTCCCAACCTTACATGCGCAACCACTCTACCCTTGTATGGGAAAGGGCATTATTGATTACCTAGGCTGATACTAGCTTGGAGCCCGCATTACTAGTGACGAGGGAGAGTTGGTGCTCTCTCTCGGGACGGGGTCGTGCCAGGTAGGGCGGCCATGACTGTTTCCACAGGGCACCGGATACACCGTTGTGTCCCCTCTCGGATGTTACGATCTCGAGTAAGTCTCGTACGATGTACATCGTGAGGATATGGAACAACGAGTGGACTCCTTGTTAGTGTCATCTAGGGAAAGATAGTGATTGGGTGCTTACCCCGGGTACTTTAGGTACCGTGGGTCGTGGATGACATGGAAGTTCCTCGGTTCTTGTGGGTAAAGTGTGCAACCTCTGCATAGTGTAAAACTATTCGAATAGCCGTGTCCACGGTCAAGGACAGTTGGGCGGCACTGCTTAAACTATGCCCAGAATTTTACAAACCACGTGTGTGTGTGTGGGTGTGTTGAAGAAGCTAAATGGCTTAAGTCAGATGACTTGACACGATGATCAAGTTGGATTGGTGTCTAACTCTGATAACTGTTACTTGATCATACGGATGTCTGTACTCTCATGATGCATACTTTACATGTTGATAGATCATGTCATTGCACTCAAAACTAGCTTTCTGCAAACTACCTACTTAGTGTTATATCATTGCATCATTGTGCCCTGTTCCAATCGTGGGTTGCTTGCGAGTACATTCAAAGTACTCATTGGCTTGCTACTGGTTATTTATTCGGCCAGGCATGGAAGAACAAGAGTTCGAAGAAGAGTTCTTTGGAGACGAACATGTGAACTAGGACGTTTCCCAGTCAGAATGCCTGTAGGGTTAAGGCAGATGGCATGGGTTCTACTTATCAACGAAGATTTCTGCTGCTTAAGTTTATTTGGTATTCAGCCCTTGTGGCTTTATCTATGTAAGACTTGACCATAATGGTCATAATTTGTGTAAGACGATATGTATGGATGTAAGACTCTTGTTATTCAACTTCTGTGTGTTCAGTGAGCATTGATCTCTGGGATCACTGTACACGTGCATTCGGTGATCTCGACTTATGAGTCGGGGTCCCCACAGAGCTGGTATCAGAGCCATCCTGACTGTAGGAAGCCTTAGTTAGCATGGACATTAGTTAGCTTGAGACCATCTAAACTTCTCTTCTTTTCTAAAGCTTACTCCACCCTAGATATATTTCCCTTATTGACCTCTCCCATTCAACCCTTGTACATGGCTGCCGTACCCGAAGACTTCCTGACCACCGGATTTCCCGTGCTTCTCGAGGATAGCCTCAAGAAGTGCCAGTTTCATCGAGCCCCCATTTTCACCTACCATGAGCACTGGATCAATGACACTGAGACAGAGTATCATGTGGAAGTGATCATGAAGGCTAATGACTCTCCAACAAGCTGGTTCTTCGAGGGACCCCAGATGTCAACACTGGTTCTTGCCGTCGAGACGGCAACCCTCAAGGCACTCACCCGCCTCCGAGACCTTCTTCCAGAGATGGCAGACGAGTTGGCAACCAGCTTCTTGCCTTATCGGAAGGAAGGTGAGGATGAGAGCAGTGCGCCAGCTCCACCATTAGAAGAAGGACTTCCACTCCGATTCCAGACATACTTCAGCCTTTGTGTAGATAGTTTGGCACAACACTTGGCCTCGGAATCAATGGAGCTCCGAAAGGAACTTCATGAGACCAAGGCACTTCTTCGTCAAGCACAAGGGAAGACGGATAGGATCAAGAAGGAAGGTGCTCCCCCTGGTCAGCCTGCAATCGCATACCGAGGCGGAAGACCCCCAAAGGATGGGGAACCACCACATCAGCACCGCATGAGCGCAAGGGATTACCGCAAGCTCTTCACACCACCGGCAAAGCAACGCCGTGTTGAGATCCTCCACTCCCCCACCACTTAGAGCAATGAAGGAAGTCAGGCCACCGATGACGAGGAGGAAGACCCAGAAGATCCAGACTACGCGACCGAGCATTCCACCACTTAGGCATCATTCGCAACCAGGATATGCCCGTTAGTAACCCCTACAGTAGGATAGGTCATGTACCCCTATGCGAAGTCGAGTCCTTGTAATGGTTCATATGAAACCATGTAGTGTTGTGTTTGCCTTTGATGTGTTTGATGGACGTCGTGCTTTCCTACGGGAACTTGTAAGTGACTACATCACCCATTTGGATTTTAATGAATGTGTTTGGCCTTTTGGCCCTTGCATGAAAACAATTAGTGTCATACCAACCCCCTTACTAGGCATCCCATCTATATTGCTTTCCCTATCTTTCCCAATCATGAGACCTTGACCGCTCCAACAGGATGCCTGTTGTAACTCGTACTGGTACCTCTACCCAGCAGCAAGAAGCCGGAGGTTCAGCCGGAACAGAAGCTAGTCAGGACCAAACCCAAGGTCAAGCTCCACCACCGCCACCACCTCCAAACATGGACATGGCTCAGCTTCTCCATGCCTTCCCAGAGGAACGCCCAGCCAACACTGCAGCCCTCCATATGATTGCTCAAGCTGTCAATCGCCAACCGGCGGGAAACGGCAATGGACGTTCCACATTGGTGGAGTTCAAGAAGCATGCACCACCCACCTTCATCGAGACTCCTGAACCCCTGGATGCAGACGACTGGGTCCGCACCATTGAGGATCTGCTGGAACTAGTCGGATGCACTGAGGACAGTGAGAAGGTGGCATATGCTGCTCACTGTCTCGTGAGAACTGCCAGAGCTTGGTGGGATGGATTCAAGGCCATGCATGCTAAGCAAAACATCACTTGGAATGACTTCAAGGCAGAATTCTGCAAGGCCCACATTCCTTCCGGAATCATGGCCATAAAGAAGCGTGAGTTCTGAGCCTGAAGCAAGGAAGTAGAACTGTCAAGGAGTACATGCAGAAGTTCAGTGTTCTCTCAAGGTATGCTCTAGAGGATGTCAGCACTGATGCTGCCAAAAGGGAGCGCTTCATGGAAGGCCTTAACCAGACTCTACAGTACTCGCTTGTTGTGTGTGACTGCCCGACCTTTCCTGATCTGGTGAACAAGGCACTCATGCTCGAAGACAAGCGATGTGCTTTGGATGATACCCGTAAGCGCAAGATGATCAGCAAGGGTAGCTCCAGCAACCAGAAGCCTCGCCCGTGGCAGCCAGCCCCGGTCAAGCCAACCTATCAGCAGCCAAGAGCCCCTGCACCTCGCACCAACTATCAGCCTCAGCCGTATGCCAACCCCAGGCCAACTTACAACAACCCCAATAACAATGCCGGCAAGAGCAGCAACCCCAATCAAGTCACTTGCTTCGGATGTGGTCAGCCAGGACACTACACCAAGAATT
Source organism: Triticum dicoccoides (assembly GCF_002162155.2). Taxonomy (NCBI): domain Eukaryota; kingdom Viridiplantae; phylum Streptophyta; class Magnoliopsida; order Poales; family Poaceae; genus Triticum; species Triticum dicoccoides. The sequence goes on from NC_041392.1 coordinate 396,683,422, forward strand.
GCCCTAACAAGAAGCCCGACGCGCCACGCCCTAATGTGTAGAACCCAGGGCAAGGCCGTGGAATCCCACCAAGGAACCAAGCTCCCCGCAACCCGCCCAACTACGGCAAGGGTCGTGTGAATCATGTCACTGTAGAAGAAGCCCAGGAAGACCCGGACGTCGTGCTGGGTATGTTCCTTGTTAACTCAGCACCTGCAACTGTCTTGTTTGATTCTGGAGCCATGCATTCATTTGTCAACCATGAGTTTGCATTAAAAAGTGGCATGACCCCTACACCCCTGAATAACCCTATGGTGGTACAAAGCCCCGGAGCAGAGATGAGAGCCAAGATAGGATGTAAAGGAGTTGGGATTGACATTAATGGGGTAGACTTCCTAGCACACCTTATCATCTTAAGATCGCAAGGCTTGGATGTGATCTTAGGAATGGATTGGCTCATCAAGCACCAAGGCTTGTTAGATTGCGCCAACCGAACCGTCACTATGACCAATGACCAAGGAGTTGAAGTTAAGTTTGCTCCCAACCCTGCTCAAGGCACCCAAGTCAACTGTCTGTCAGAAGTTGGATTAGAGCAAGTGCCGGTAGTATGGGAATACCCCGATGTCTTTCCTGAGGAGCTACCAGGAATGCCTCCTGACCGAGACATTGAGTTCATCATCGAGCTCATACCCGGAGCAGGACCCATCTATAAGAAGCCTTATAGAATGGGATCGGAAGAGTTAGCAAAATTGAAGAAGCAACTGGAAGAGCAGTTGAGGAAGGGATTTATCTGCCCTAGTGCCTCCCCTTGGGGATCACCTGTTCTATTTGTGGCAAAGAAGGATGGTACCATCCGCTTGTGCATTGACTACTGCTCCCTCAATGAAGTTACAATCAAGAACAAGTATCCACTTCCCAAGATTGAAGATCTGTTTGATCAACTCAATGGGGCCAAGGTGTTCTCCAAGATCGACCTCAGATTTGGATACTACCAGCTGAAAATCAGACCCCAACATATTCCGAAGACGGCATTTGTAACTAGATATGACCTGTATGAGTGCACGGTCATGTCCTTTGGATTAACCAATGCCCCAGCTTACTTCATGTATCTCATGAATAAGGTCTTCATGGAATATTTGGACAAGTTTGTCGTTGTCTTCATTGATGACATTCTTGTCTTCTTGAAGACGGAAGAAGAGCACGAGCAACACTTGAGGATGGTCCTAGACAAGCTTCGAGAGCACCAACTGTATGCCAAGTTCAGCAAGTGCGAATTTTGGCTGCGTGAAGTTGGATTCTTGGGTCATGTTTTGACCGAAGAAGGATTGTCGGTCGATCCCGCTTAGATTGAAGCCGTAACTGAATGGCAATCCCCAAGCAATGTGAAGGAAGTCAGAAGCTTCCTCGGACTCGCAGGATATTACCGCAAGTTCGTTGAAGGATTCTCAAGCATTGCACGACCCATGACTCAGCTCTTGAAGAAGGACAAGAAGTTTGAATGGACGCCGAAGTGTGAAGAGAGCTTCCAGGAGCTGAAGAAGAGACTGACCACCGCCCCAGTTCTGGCCACACCAGATATACACAAGGAGTTTGTGATATATTGTGATGCGTCATGAACTGGACTGGGAGGTGTTCTGATGCAAGAAGGCCGAGTTGTAGCTTACCTTTCAAGGCAACTACGACCTCATGAAGAGAACTATGCTACTCATGACCTCGAGTTGGCAGCTGTAGTTCATGCCCTGAAAACATGGCGACATTACCTCCTAGGGAAGCGGTGTGAGATATACACAGATCACAAAAGTCTGAAGTATATTTTCACTCAGAAGGAATTGAACATGAGGCAGAGAAGGTGGCTAGAGTTGATCAAGGATTATGACCTCAGTGTTCAATACCACCCTGGGAAGGCTAATGTGGTAGGAGATGCATTAAGCAGGAAGGCTTGTTCCTTAAATGTTATGCTTAAGGAAAGGCTACCCGCCTTGTATGAAGAACTTGAAAGCTTCGGGATGGAACTGGTTGCACCAGGATTCTTGGCCAACCTCGAAGTTAGGCCTACCCTGATGGATGATGTTAAGGAAGCCTAGAAGGGACACGAGAGCATTGAAGGCATCAAGAGGAAGATCAAGGCAGGAAAGGCCCCAGGATTCTCAGAGGATGAGCAAGGAATTGTGTGGTTTGGGAATCGCATTTGCGTACCCAATAAGATTGAGCTCAAGAATCTGATCTTGCAAGAAGCTCATGACACCCCGTATTCCATCCATCCTGGAGGGACCAAGATGTATCACGACCTGAAGGAAAGATTTTGGTGGCACGGGATGAAAAGGGAGATTGCCACCTATGTTGCAAAGTGTGATGTATGCCAAAGGGTCAAAGATGAATATCAGTGACCTGCTGGATTGCTCCAACCACTCAAGGTTCTCGAGTGGAAATCTGATAAAGTCGGAATGGATTTCATCACTGGACTACCTAGGTCAAACAAGGGACATGACTCCATCTGGGTCATAGTCGATCATTTGACTAAAGTAGCCCATTTCCTTCGTGTTAAGACTACCTATGATGGCAACCAGCTAGCAACTTTATACATCAACAGAATCGTAAGTCTTCATGGTGTTCCCAAGGAGATTGTGTCAGATCGAGGAACCTAGTTTACCTCAAGGTTTTGGAAGAAGTTCCAAGAGGCCATGGGGACCAAGTTGTCCTTCAGCACTGCTTTCCACCCACAGACTGGAGGTCAGACAGAGCGAGTGAATCAGATACTCGAAGACATGCTCCAAGTCTGTGTCTTAGCATATGGAACTAGGTGGGAAGATTGCCTCCCTTTTGCCGAGTTCTCCTACAACAACAGTTATCAGTCAAGCCTCCAAATGGCACCACTTGAGGTATTGTACGGACGGAAGTGCCGCACACCCCTCAATTGGTCAGAAACCGGAGAAGGACTAGTATTTGGGCCCGATATCCTCCGTGAAGCAGAAGAGCAAGTTCAGCTAGTTAGAGAGAAACTGAAGACCGCCAAGTCCAGATAGAAGAGCTATGCTGACACTCATCACCGACAAGTAGACTTCCAAGTCGGAGACCATGTATACCTGCGAGTAACTCCTCTTAAGGGAACCAAGCGTTTCCACGTTAAGGGAAAGCTCGCACCAAGATTTATCGGCCCCTTCGAGATCACTGCACGGTGCGGAGAAGTGGCTTACCAGTTGGAACTGCCACCTGAACTATCCGATGTGCACTATCGCGAGAGACCCATCTGCATTTTGGACGAGGCTGAACGACGCACTCGAAGCTGGACCATCATGGACTTCAAGGTCCAGTGGAGCAACCACACTGAAGTAGAAGCAACCTAGGAACGTGAAGACTACCTTAGATCTGAGTTTCCGTATCTCTTTAAAGCCTAGTTTAGGAATCTCGGGGACGAGATTCTTGTAAGGGGGTAGGTCTGTCACACCCTGCATTTTGTAGCATTTCATTTGCATTAATAAAGCATGAAAATTTGGACCAACAAAAACTTTTGCATTATTTGGCTTTTTATTTTTGGAGTTGGTTTTCTCTCTGTGATTTTCAAGTGCTCTTTAAAGTCAACTACTCCACCTTCTGTACTTCATCTCCCTGCTCCAAACTTCTGCCCAATGATCATGCCATGTGTATAGTGCAATATAGTATTTTCTTACAAAAATAATTTGGCCAAATAGTATTTTCAAAATTAGTTTCCAAAAACCCCTGAATTGAGGTTTGCACTACAAGTACTTGATTTGGGGTATGAAAAATATTTCAAAGAGTTTATTTGAAACCTATTAGATATAGGATTCCCATAAACCACAAAAATATAATTTTATAAGTTATTTTCCTATTTTACTTAAAAGCTTTTTCTTAATGCCAGAAATGGTCTTTATTAGGAAAAAATTATTTTATTGTTTCAAAAATATTTGACAAAAATCAGGGTAACTCAGTGGACATATATTTTCCATATATAAGAGTTTCAACACATGGTCATGTTCAAAATATTGGACAAAACCTCCCAAAACTATTTGTGCCCATTTCAAGGATTTGAAATATTTCTACAGGAAATATTTTCATAAAAATCCAAGGAAAATCCAGCAAGTCACAAATGCATATTGTGATCACCTTGCAAAGCCTTATATCAATCAAGGTCATTTTGGCTCACCAAAATGCCCCAAGACCCACTCTAACTAGAATCAAATCTGAACAAGTTTGTACTACCAACTTTCTCTCCTTGATCCCTACTTTTGTGAGCATGTTCACATGACCAAATGAGGCCACTATACCAAGTGGTGCATCAAGGGGTAGTGATTTGCTCAACTAGATCTACACAAGTCCATTTCTGCTAATTTCTAGGGTTTACAAAAGTTGCACTGGCAACTTTGCCCAAATGAGCTCAAATTTGGTGGCACACCCTATTTCTACGTTTCATTCCATCCTGTTAAGTATGATAGCAATTGGAGTTCATTTTCTTGCCCAAACCAAGAATAAACACCTTTTGCCATTTTTCCAAAAACACCATTTTTACCCCTTCCACTAATCTCCATGGGCTCAAAGTTTTACCACAGCCCCTCCTAGTCCCCTTCCACCTCCAGTAACAATGGCAAATCCACAGTTCAATTATTGGATGGGTAAAACCCCACTTTCTCTCTCTGGACAGCCCATTTCTCCCTCTTCTTCTACCTCTCTCCTCTCCTACTGGCCACCCAGGGCATCCAAGGCCATCTCCTACTTCTTTACTCCTCCCTAGAGCTACCAGACACCTTTGGCCGTGCCCACATTGCATAAAAAATGGCCATGCCGGCCATTTGGGCGCTCTGGACCATGCTACAGTGCGCTCCCGCACTGTAGCCGCCCCCTTCCAACCGCCTCCGGCCACCTCGGGCCTCCCAGCGCGCCCGACAAGACGCCTCGACGTCCGCAACATGGCAGTTGGCGGCCCCCTCCTCCTTCTCCCTCCTCTCGCCCCAGCTCGCACGCGCGACGACCGCCCAATCGCACCAGTGAGCGTGCTCACACGCGCGGTGCCTCTGGCCCCCTGCTCCCTCTCTCTCTTCTTTCCCTCGCTCTGGACGAAATCCACGAGCACTCTAGACAAGCCCACGCGCGCCCCCATGACCCACATCAACGACAACAACCTCGACAGTGCATGGGGCTACGGTGACCCATGGCTCGCCTACTTAAAGGCCTCCCCGAGCTCTCCTCTCCTCACGACTCTCTCTCTCTGCATCACCAAATCACCCCCCTGCACCCCCAGTTCCTCTCCAAAGCTGCCCGAGCTTGAGATCGAGCTCGAGCTCCGCCGCTTCGGCTCGCCGGAGTTCGTGAGGTACAGGCCTCCCTCGCTCCTCCTCTGCCTCGATCTGGAACCCCCGAGCACCCCTGATCATTTCCCCTTTCTCCCCCGCTTCTTTTGTAGCCGGAAATGTCCGGGACCGACGACTCCCGAAGGTCCTCCGCCATGAGACCTCGTCGCCGGTGAACCAGGCCACCCCGGCGACCGCAACCACCTCCACCCGAACGGCGACTCGACGCTGAGTCCATCCGTACCCTCGCCCGACCTCGCCGTGCCCTACGTCGACGTCGATGAGCTTTTCGGCCCTCTGTCACAGGGTTAGGGATGACAGGCGGGCCCCGACTGTCAGCCTCTCCTCTCCATCGCCCCTCTCTCTCTCGCTGATGCTTGGGCCCCGCCCGTCAGGTTTAAACCTGGCGCGCGCGCGTGCACCAGTGCGCTGGGCCGCCTCTCTGACTTGGCCTCCTGCGCTGCGGTTGTTCTGGCCCAGCAGGCACAGAGCCCTTTTTCCTTTTCTTTTTCTGTAACTTCTCCAAAAAATCCACAGGATTAAATAATAATCCAAATGCAATAATTCCAACTCCTAAATTCTTGTAATAATCCCATCTATTTATCGGTGCAGTTTTCATTCATATCAAACCAACTTTTCTTCACTATTCAAATTTAAATTTGAATTTGAGCATTTATGCCTGTCATTTAAAATTCCTAGCACTGTTTCCATGACTCCAAATCCAAAACTAGGAATCCTCCCCTTCTTAGTTTTCACCCTAGTATTTAACAAAAATGAGTTGACATTTTTATGAGCACTTTGGCGTTTCTGTTTTATTATTGCCTTATTTTCTCGTTATTATTTTGAGACGATAGATTGCATTGCTGACGAAGGAGTTGGACCAGAAGACTTTGAAGACCCTGAAGACTTTGTTGAGCCAGGCAAGCAGCCCTTTGACCATGTCTATGAAACCCTTTTTATGCATGTCATATAGCACTTATTAGTGTTGCATCGGAATCATGATGAGATGGTAACCACTTTGATGGGCTGCCTCTATTACTTCCTCGTTGATACTTGCATTGTGCATGACCCTACCTCCTTATAAGGGTTATGCCGGTGGGAGTAGATAGGATGCTAAAGTAGATGCTACGCGAATGCGGCGGGTATATGCATGGTGATGGAGACAAAGTATTTTCAAAAGACTTTCCGGAAACCCCGTTGGGTGCCACTTATGCCCGACGGAGATAATGAGATGGGTAACCACTTGATGACGAAGTGGTGTACCGAGGCAAGTGTGTGTGTTGTTTTCTAAAATGCATTAGATTTAAGATTTGTCGACTATCCCAATGTTACATGCGCAACCACTCTACCCTTGTATGGGAAAGGGCATTATTGATTACCTAGGCCGATACTAGCTTGGAGCCCGCATTACTAGTGACGGGGGAGAGTTGGTGCTCTCTCTTGGGACGGGGTCGTGCCAGGTAGGGCAGCCATGACTATTTTCACAGGGCACCGGATACACCGTTGTGTCCCCTCTCAGATGTTACGATCTCGAGTAAGTCTCGTATGATGTACATCATGAGGATAGGGAACAACGAGTGGACTCCTTGTTAGTGTCGTCTAGGGAAAGATAGTGATCGGGTGCTTACCCCGGGTACTTGAGGTACCGCGGGTCGTGGATGACACGGAAGTTCCCCGGATCTTGTGGGTAAAGTGTGCAACCTCTGCATAGTGTAAAACTATTCGAATAGCCGTGTCCACGGTCAAGGACAGTTGGGCGGTGCTGCTTAAACTATGTCCAGAATTTTACAAACCACGTGTGGTTGTGTGTGGGTGTGTTGATGAAGCGAAATGGGTTAAGTTAGATGACTTGACACGATGATCAAGTTGGATTGGTGTCCAACTCTGATAACTGTTACTTGTTCATATGGATGTCTGTACTCTCATGATGCATACTTTACATGTTGATAGATCGTGTCATTGCACTCAAAACTAGCTTTCTGCAAACTACCTACTTAGTGTTATATCATTGCATCATTGTGCCATGTTCCAATCTGGGTTGCTTGCGAGTACATTCAAAGTACTCATTGGCTTGCCACTGGTTATTTAATTGGCCAGGCATGGAAGAACAGGAGTTCGAAGAAGAGTTCTTTGGAGACGAACATGCGAACCAGGATGTTTCCCAGTCAGAATGCCTGTAGGGTTAAGGCATATGACATGGGTTCTACTTGTCAACGAAGATTTCCGCTGCTTAAGTTTATTTGGTATTCAGCCCTTATGGCTTTATCTATGTAAGACTTGACCATAAAGGTCATAATTTGTGTAAGACGATATGTATGGATGTAAGACTCTTGTTATTCAGCTTCTGTGTGTTCAGTGAGCATTGATCTCTGGGATCACTGTACACGTACATTCGGTGATCTCGACTCATGAGTCGGGGTCCCCACATATATTTTCATTCGTCACATGATATGAGTTTTTCTTGGAGCATCGAGTATTATATGAGTCTTCGGTTTGTTTCCTATTTAGTTTGTCACAATCATCTTTGCTGAACACAAATTTTTGAGAGGGACCCACATTATTCGTGATTTGTTAGAATACTTTATGTGCTTCACTTATATCTTTTTAGCTAGGCAGTTTCTCTTGTACTTCACTTTTATCTTTTTGAGCTCGACGATGATTATATTTGAAGGAAATAGATGAACTCTCATGCTTCAGCTATATCTTTTTGAGAGTTGATAATAGTAATGGTAGTTTGCACAAGATATGAATTTGGTCCCAATATGATGAATATCCAAGAGGGGTGTAATAAGAACTTTCATATAGATCATTGGATATGATAATATTGATTCCTTGCAATAGTTTTGCGATATGGAGATGATAATATGTGAGTCATGCTTGAGAGTAATTGTGATTTATTAAGAATATTGGTGTTAAGGTTTGTGATCCCCTATGCATGCACGTAAAGTCAATAGTTATGCAAGAAAGTTACATCTTGCTTATGGTGCATTATTCAGTTTAAGTTATTCTCAATGCATGTTAATGACCATTTTTGTTTTTCGGTTGGTTGCTTCTCAATCTATTTGCTAGCCGTCATTTGTAATAAGCGGAAATACTGCTTGTGCATCCAACTCCTTAAACTTAAAGTTGTGCCAAATGAGTCCACCATACCTACCTATAAGCGGTATTTACATGTGGTTCTAAGTAAATTTGCATGTGCCAACTCTAATCATTCAAATAAATTTACGTTTTGTGTGCCAGTACCGCTCATGGTGCGGTAGGGGGTGGCCAATATTTTCCATGTTAGGTGGGTTGTTCTCATGATGAGTGTTTATTCACTTGTCATTGCATGAGAAAATGGCAAGGTAGTAGGGATGCCCAGACCCGAAATGATTCAAGAATGGAAAAATATAATAAATTCTTTGGAAAGTTGTTGGAATGGAGGGCACCCGTGGATACGGCTAGCCATGGTTTGTGAAAGAATGGTGGAAAGGTAGTAAACTTTATTTTCTGTTTCTGAACCGCCTATAATGTGTCTAGCATGGAAGATGTTCGGAACTTTCGGTCGCATCATTGATAGGAAAAGCATGCCTCCCAAAATAATTTCTATTTCTTTGTTTTAAAATTTGAACTCTGGCACCACTACAAGTTTCTACTTTCCACTGCGAAGGGCCTATCTACTTTACTTTTATGCAATATTTATTTTTATTTTGGGTCTACATCTTCTCTTATAAAGCACCAGTTGGGGGGCACTATTGTCATACGTGTGCATTAGGTGTAGCTAATATTGAGTGTGTTTCATGAATGGATCAATGAAAGAGCATAATGGGCCATGGATAACTTTTTTGGCATTGATATTTTGAAAGACATGGTTTCTTGTTGGTATGCTTGAGTATTTATATTTTCATGTCAAACTATAGACTATTGCTTTGAATCACTCAAATCCAGATATCGATGCTACAAACAAGAAAATTATATGATGAATGTGATAGGTATCATTCCACATCAAAAAATATGTTTTCAATTATTTACCTACTCGTCGACTAGCAGGAATTAAGCTTGGGGATGCTTGATACGTCTCCAACGTATCTATAATTTTTGATTGTTCCATGTTGTTATAGTATCAATCTTGGATGTTTTATATACATTTACAAGCAATTATATATCACTTTTTGGGACTAACCTATTAATTTAGTGCCAGTGCTAGTTGATGTTTTTTTTCCTGTTTTTGGTTTTTTAGTATCAAGTACGAAACGAAGTCCAAATGCCACGAAACTTTTTGGAGATTTTTTTCTAGACATAAGAGACCCTAGAAGCTTAGGAAGGAGATGAAAAGATGGAGCAATGGCCCACGAGGCACTAGGGTGTGCCCAGGGTGGTAGGGCATGCCCTAGTGACGTGTGGGGTCCACGTGGCTCCGTTTGACCTAACTCCGCCACTATAAATTCTCTAAAAATAGGAAACCAACTATCACGGTGTAGCGATCCGACCTCTGACGGTCAAATCTCTATGCATAAGTGTCATCCCTGGATCAGTAATGCTGAGTGCACGACAATGACCTAGAGCACCTTACTCTTCGTCTGAAAACACTGCAACATAATACGTTGCAGCCTGTGTAGGTCAGCACATGGAATATGCTGGCAAGATAACACTATAGAGCAATGAACAAGTAATAGCTAGAACTATATGCATATATGGCAGGTGGAGGCTCTATGCTTATCATTTTGCGTATGCTAGTTTTTCCCTACAACAAAGGAATATATTTTATTTAACTACAAAGTTGGTTGAAAACATTGATAATGGTAACCCCATCTCAATCCCAAATTAATAATCAATAACCCCACAATTAGTTGAGTAAAGTTATGAGATCAACATAGTAATTCAAACACCAGATACTCAAGATGTCCATAACCGGGGACACGGCTAACCATGATTAGTTTGTACACTCTGCAGAGGTTTGCTCACTTTTCCCCACAAGACTCGATCTCCTCCGTTGGATTTCCCGCACTGCATGATGTTGAGAAACGGATGACCGAGACACAGTCTTTCCGAAGAGGCCCCCTTAACCGATAGATAGGCTGATACACCAATAATCCCCTACATCTGCTAGCCCATCATGGAAAGGTTACCCACAACTTACTCAACTATGCTAGATCCCATAATGGCATGTGGCTGCACACGGAAGTTTCCAACATGAATAACATAATGATCCCTTTGAGCCTGGGTGGCAAACCATAGGAAAAATCACACGGATACCCCGGGATTCTACTTGGACAACACTGGATTCCCCAGGTGCCGACAAACCAATCCACCTAGATGTGTGTTAAAGTAGCCACCTTAAGTTAAACCTTAGTTAACAATAATATCTCACATCTGTCATGAATTCTCTCAAAACCAAACCACATATACGAGCATAGCATAGTAGCAACTCCCAAGGTTTGAACAAAGTACAATAGGTTCTACCTCATCAACTACTTCCCAATACCCGCATGTTAATCAGATCCTACTCATGCAATATTTGAGGATTGAAACTAATGCATAAAAACTGGGTAATAAAGAGGTTTGATCAAAGTGTTTCTTGCCTTGCTGATGATCTGAAAACCCTAGTGACTCGTAGTAGCAAGCCTCGCACTCCAGAAACTCTATCCTTAACAAACAGTAGCATAGATAAGCACTCAAGAATAAGATGCAAGGGTAAAACTCAAGATAAAAGATCCAAACTGAAAGTTCAACTGAAGAGCTTCGATTTGCAAAAAGAATCAATCGAATCGGAGCTACGAAACTCAAACTGCAATCAAAAGAAGATTGAATTCAAATCTGCTTGAAACATAATTTTAATTTGTCAAAATCATGTTCAAGTTGATATCTAGAAAGAGGGAGATAAGATGAAGATTTTGGCGTTGGTTTCACTGGATTTGGACAAACGAGTAATAAGTAGCGAGGGTTTGAAGTTTAGGGACTAATCTATGATAAAAGTATTCATGGATAGGTCCCTGCCGAATAAAATAAAAACAAAAACCTAACGAACGAACGTTCGCCAACAGATCTAAATGAACGAATTCGTTCGTTAACATAAACTAATCGATGAATGTTCATGAATTAACGAACTAAATAAATAAAATCGATCTAACGGAATAAACTGAATAATTGGAAAAAAACTGGTTGGGTCTAAGCGGTTTTTACCGGTTTTCAAAAAAAGACCGGTGACGAGATCTGATCGAAGGCGGCGTCGGGCGAGGCGGCGATGGCGGCTCCAGTGGCGGCGGTATGCGGCTCGGGGCGGCGCGAGGCAGCGGCGGCGGCGGGGCACGGGCTTATAAAGGCCGGGGGGCGAGGCGGCTTGGGGAGGGGGTCACCAGGAGGAGGAGTCCTCCCCAGACTCGGCTGCGGCGGCGTGCGGCGGTCGGACTCCTGCCCGGAGTCGGTCGGGGCGAGGCGGTGGGCTGCGGCGGCGGCCATGCTCCAATCGGGCGAAGAAGTTTTTTTTAAATAAAATTCCACCCGAAAGAAAACCCTAATAAAATATAAAACAAAATTCTAAAAATACCAGAAATAATTTTCACTGTCCAAACCTAATATTTAGGACAAGGTGGACATCTTTCTGGCCTAAAATGCAATTTTCAAAAATGCATATTTTTTCTAATTCAAATAAAATATAACTAAAATAATTATTTGATTTTAGAATTATTTTCCAATATTCCTCTATTATTGAAGAAGTCATTTTATCTTCTCTCATTTATTTTTGTTATTGGAAATAATTGGAGAGAAAAATATTAAAATCAAATTGATCCTCTTTTTTCAAATTTGAAAAATTCAAATATGAAAATTTGTGAAACGACCAACTCTCTCCTTGGGTCCTTAAATTGCTTAAGATTTCTAGGATCACAAGAAAAATGAAAATAAAATATGATATGCATATGATGACCTATGTATAACATCTAAATTGAAAATTTGGGATGTTACAAACCTACCCCTCTTAATATGAATCTCGTCCTCGAGATTCGGGTTGGCTAGAAAATAGGTGTGGGTGGTCTTTTCGTAAGTCTTCCTCTCGCTCCCAGGTGGCTTCTTCCTCGGTATGGTGGCTCCACTGAACTTTGCAAAACTTGATAACCTTGCTACATGTAACTCGGCTGGCAAACTCGAGAATCTTGACAGGTTCCTCCTCATAGGTTAGGTGACTCTCCAACTACATTGCTTCCAGGGGCACTGTATCTCTCAGGGGAATATCAGCCATCACTGCATGGCACTTCTTCAACTGGGAAACGTGAAACACATCATGAACTCTTGACAATCCTTATGGTAACTCCAACTTGTAGGCCAGTTCTCCCATACGTTCCAAAACTCGACATGGTCCTACAAATCTCGGGGCTAAATTTCCCTTAAATCCAACTCGTTTAACTCCTCGAAGCGGTGACACACGAAGATATGCTCTGTCTCTGACTTTGTAGACTACCTCCTTGTGTTGTATCGGCATAACTCTTCTTCCTGGACTGAGCTACTTTTAGTCTATCACGAATAAACTTAACCTTCTCTTCCGACTTTGATATGTCTCCAACGTATATATAATTTTTTATTGTTCCATGCTATTATATTATCAGTTTTGGATGTTAATGGGCTTTATTTTACAATTTTATATTATTTTTGGGACTAACCTATTAACCCAAGGCCTAGTGCAAATTGCTTGTTTTGCCTATTTCAGTGTTTCACAGAAAAGGAATATCAAACGGAATCCAAACGGAATGAAACCTTCGAGAACGTGATTTTTGGAACAAACGTGATCCAGAGGACTTGGAGTGGACGTCAAGAAACAAACGAGGAGTCCACGGGGCATGGGGGTGCGCCCTCCCCCTCGTGGCTCAACCGACCTACTTCTTCCTCCTATATATACTCATATACCCTGAAAACATCCAGGAGCACCATGAAACCCTATTTCCACCGCCGCAACCTTCTGTAACCAAGAGATCTGATATTGGGGCCTTTTCCGGAGCTGCGCCGGAGGGGTCATCGATCACAGAGGGCCTCTACATCAACTCCATGGCCTCTCCGATGATGTGTGAGTAGTTAACTTCAGAGCTTCGGGTCCATAGTTATTAGCTAGATGGCTTCTTCTCACTCTTTGAATCTCAATACAAAGTTCTCCTCGATCTTCTTGGAGATCTATTCGATGTAACTCTTTTTGCGGTGTGTTTGTCGAGATCCGATGAATTGTGGGTTTATGATCAAGTCTATCTATGAACAATATTTGATTCTTCTCTGAAATCTTTTATGTATGATTGGTTATCTTTGCAAGTCTCTTCGAACTATCAGCTTGGCTTGGCCTACTAGATTGATATTTCTTGCAATGGGAGAAGTGCTTAGCTTTGGGTTCAATCTTGCGGTGCTCGACCCCAGTGACAGAAAGAGAAACGACACATATTGTATTGTTGCCATTGAGGATAAAAAGATGGGGTTTATATCATATTGCTTGAGTTTATCCCTCTACATCATGTCATCTTACCTAATGCGTCACTCTGTTCTTATGAACTTAATACTCTCGATGCATGCTGGATAGCGGTCGATGTGTGGAGTAATAGTAGTAGATGCAGGCAGGAGTCGGTCTACTGGTCACGGACGTGATGCCTATATACATGATCATACCTAGATATTCTCATAATTATTCGCTTTTCTATCAATTGCTCGACAGTAACTTTTTCACCCACCATAATACTTATGCTATCTTGAGAGAAGCCACTAGTGAAACCTATGGCCCCCGGGTCTATCTTTTATTATATAAGTTTGCAATCCATTTACTTTGCAATCTTTACTTTCAATCTATATCATAAAAATACCAAAAATATTATTTTATCATCTCTATCAGATCTCACTCTCGTAAAGTGATCGTGAATGGATTGATATCCCCTTTTTCACGTTGCTTGTGAGGTTCTTATTTGTTTGTGTAGGTATGAAGGACTTGCATGTGGCCTCCTACTGGATTGATACCTTGGTTCTCAAAAACTGAGGGAAATACTTACGCTACTTTGCTGCATCACCCTTTCCTCTTCAAGGGAAAACCAACGCAGTGCTAGAGGTAGCAAGAAGGATTTCTGGCGCCGTTGCCGGGGAGTCTACGCACAAGTCAAGACATACCAAGTACCCATCATAAACTATTATCCCTCGCATTACATTATTTGCCATTTGCCTCTCGTTTTCCTCTCCCCCACTTCACCTTTGCCTTTGCCTTTTCTTCGCCTTCTTCCCGTATGACTTTTTGTTTGTGTTTCCACATGCCTTCTATTTGCTTGCATCTTTGCTCGCTAAAAATCTATTGATATGGATCCACTTAAAGTGTTCTATTTGGATCATCTTCGGTCCTTATGTGCTCGTGCTGAAACCCCAACTAGCCTAGTTGATGGGAAAGCTTTAGATGAGCATGCTCATTTTGTGCGTCACCGTTTGTCTGAAAAAGGGAAACTCTTATGAGATCAAATAAATAGACTGCTATGTTATTCTTGCAATCTTTGTGAAATTTGTGATTTTACTTGTTGCTCTAAGAACCCTAAAAAACACCTTCCCTACCTATGTGAGTTTAATGAAAATGAAATCTTATCTTCTTATGCAAAGGGTGTTTATAATTACTATGATATTGAACAAATTTAAGAATTTGTTGCTTTTAAGGGTGCTTATGAAGTTGCTTCTTTGATTGAAAAGTATGATATTACTCTATGAATCTCAAAATCTTGACATACTTAAATATTGCTATGAAAACTATGCTCATAATGTCTATGTCAAAGAATTTATTGAAAGAATGACCGCTGCTTTGGAAGAAAATAATGATATGCATGAATATATAGATAATTATGATTCCAGTGTTTTGATTGAAATATCCCTTGATGAACATGATGCTTGCTATTCTTGTGCCCATGATGCCAATATTTATGAAGATGAATTTGCTATAGTTCCTTATGTTAAACATGAGATCGTTGCTATTGCACCCATACTTGATGGTTCCTTCGATGAAAAGCATGATTGCAATGATGTTATTATAAATTCTATTAACGTCAATTGTGCTAATAATATGCAAAGCCCTAAGCTTGGGGATGCTAGTTTTGCTATAACTACTATTTGTTGCAATGATCATGATTGGGGTGATTCTTCTTTTGATCTTGAAAATTTATTTAAGCCCCATGATGAATATGAGACTGATTATAATGTTTGCAATAATATTGAAAGTGGGTTTGGAAGAGTGTCAACTTTAGATCCCACATATTTGGAGAATGTTCAATCTTATGAAGTTTTTGATAAAAGTGGGTTTGGAGAGGTCATGACTTTAGTTAATGTTAATCCCAATATTTTGGAAGAGTGTCAACTTTGCATACATGTGGATCGTGTTAAGAATATGTTTTGTGATAGCTATATTGTTGAATTTGATTATGATCCTACATGTAATTATAATTAGAGAGGAAAATATGGTGGTTGAAATTTTCATGTTACTAAATTACCTCTCATTATGTTGAGATTGCAATTGTTTCTTTCCGCTTCCTTGCATATGCTAGTTTTTGCTTGCCTTGATAATTTGTTTGCCTATAAGATGCCTATGCATAGTAAGTATTTTAGACTTAGATGTGTTTGTCATGTGTTTTATTATGCTCTCTTTGTGCTTCAATTCTTTTCTTTCATGTGAGCATCGTTGAATTTATCAATGCCTAGCTAGGTGCGTTAAACGATAGCGCTTGTTGGGAGGCAACCCAATTTTATTTTTGTTCTTTAATTTTTGGTTCTGTTTACTAGTAAATAATTCATCTATCCTCTGTTTAGATGTGGTTTTATGCTTTTAATTAGTGTTTGTGCAAAGTAGAACCATTGGGAAGACTTGGGGAAAGTCTTTGCGATCTTGCTGTAAAAAACAGAAACTTTAGCGCTGACGAGATTTGCTGCCTTTCTTTACTGGAGAGTGATATTTAGTTAATTCTTTTGAAGATGATTAATAGATAAATTTCTCACGTCCGGAAATTTATTTTAGAATTTTTGGGGTTCCATAAGTATTCGAAACCTACATATTACTACAGACTGTTCTGTTTTTTTGGCAGATTCTGTTTTTCGTGTGTTGTTTGCTTATTTTGATGAATCTATGGCTAGTAGTAGAGTTGATGAACCATAGAAAAGTTGGAATACAGTAGGTTTAAAACCAATATAAATAAATAATGAGATCATTACAACACCTTGAATTGGTGGTTTGTTTTCTTTTACTGACGGAGCTCACAAGATTTTCTTTTCAGTTTTGTGTTGTGAAGTTTTCAAGTTTTGGATAAAGATTTGATGGATTATGGAAGAAGGAGAGGAAAGAGCCTAAGCTTGGGGATGCCCAAGGCACCAAAAGGTAAAATCCAAGGACAACCAAAACCCTAAGCTTGGGGATGCCCCGGAAGGCATCCCCTCTTTCGTCTTCGTCCATCGGTAACTTTACTTGGAGCTATATTTTTATTCACCACATGATGTGTGTTTTGCTTGGAGCGTCTTGTATGATTTGAGTCTATGCTTTTTTAGTTTACCACAATCATCCTTGATGTACACACCTTTTGGGGGAGACACACATGAATCGGGATTTATTAGAATACTCTATGTGCTCCACTTATACCTTTTGAGCTAGATAATTTTGCTCTAGTGCTTCGCTTATATCTTTTAGAGCATGGTGGTGGTTTTATTTTATAGAAATTATAGATCTCTCTTGCTTCAATTATATTATTTTGAGAGTCCCTTAAAACATCATGGTAATTTTCTTTGGCTATGAGTTAGTCCTAATATGATAATCATCCAAGATCGGTATAATAAAAACTTTCATAAAAATTGCATTGAGTACTAGGTGAAGTTTGATACTTGACAATCATTTTGAGCTATAAAGGTGGTAATATTATAGTGTGATAGTTGAGTAGTTGTGAATTTTAGAAATACTTTCGTTGAAGTTCGCAAGTCCCGTAGCATGCACGTATGGTGACCGTTGTGTAACAAATTTGAAACATGACATGTTATTTGATTGTCTTCCTTATGAGTGGCGGTCGGGGACGAGCGATGGTCTTTTCCTACCAATCTATCCCCCTAGGAGCATGTGCGTAATACTTGGTTTTTGATGACTTGTAGATTTTTTCAATAAGTATGTGAGTTCTGTATGATTAATGTTGAGTCCATGGATTATACGCACTCTCACCCCTCCATCATTGCTAGCCTCTTCGGTACCGTGCATTGTCCTTTCTCACCTTGAGAGTTGGTGCAAACTTCGCCGGTGCATCCAAACCCCATGATACGATACACTCTATCACACATAAACCTCCTTATATCTTCCTCAAAACAGCCACCATACCTACCTATTATGGCATTTCCATAGATATTCTGAGATATATTGCCATGCAACTTTCCACCGTTCCATTTATCATGACACACATCATCATTGTCATATTGCCTTGCATGATCATGTAGTTGACATCGTATTTTTGGCAAAGCCACCATTCATAATTTTTCATACATGTGACTCTTGATTCATTGCCCTTCCCGGTACAGCACCGGAGGCATTCATATAGAGTCATACTTTGTTCTAGTATCGAGTTGTAATCATTGAGTTGTAAATAAATAGAAGTGTGATGATCATCATTAATAGAGCATTGTCCCAAATAAAAAAAAGAGAAAGGCCAAATAAAAAAGGAAGGCCCAAAAAAATAAAAAAATAAAAAGGGGCAATGCTACTATCCTTTTTTCCACACTTGTGCTTCAAAGTAGCACCATGATCTTTATGATAGAGAGTCTCTTGTTTTGTCACTTTCATATACTAGTGGGAATTTTCCATTACAGAACTTTGCTTGTATATTCCAACAATGGGCTTCCTCAAATGCCCTAGGTCTTCGTGAGCAAGCAAGTTGGATGCACACCCACCTAGTTTCTTTTGTTGAGCTTTCATACATTTATAGCTCTAGTTCATCCATTCCATGGCCATCCCTACTCCTTGCATTGACATTAATTGATGGGCATCTCCCTAGCCCAGTGATTAGACGCGTCGATGTGAGACTTTCTCCTTTTTTGTCTTCTCCACATTACCCCCATCATCATATTCTATTCCACCCATAGTGCTATTTTCATGGCTCGCGCACATGTGTTGCGTGAAAGTTTAAAAAAGATTTAGATTACTAAAGTATGAAACAATTGCTTGGCTTGTCATCGGGGTTGTGCATGATGAGAGCATTCTTGTGTGAAGAAAATGGAGCATGACCAAACTGTATGATTTTGTAGGGATGAACTTTCTTTTGCCATGTTATTTTGAGAAGACATAATTACTTAGTTAGTATGCTTGAAGTCTTATTATTTTTATGTCAATATTATACTTTTGTCTTGAATCTTTCGGATCTGAATATTCATGCCACAATAAAGAGAATTACATTGAGAATTATGCTAGGTAGCATTCCACATCAAAAATTCTGTTTTTATCATTTACCTACTCGAGGACGAGCAGGAATTAAGCTTGTGGATGCTTGATATGTCTCCAACGTATCTATAATTTTTGATTGTTCCATGCTATTATATTATCTATTTTGGATGTTAATGGGATTTATTTTACACTTTTACATAATTTTTGGGACTAACCCAAGGCCCAGTGCAAATTGCTGTTTTTTGCCTATTTCAGTGTTTCACAGAAAAGGAATATCAAACGGAATCCAAATGGAATGAAACCATCGGGAATGTGATTTTTGGAACAAACGTGATCCAGAGGACTTGGAGTGGACATCAAGAAACAAATGAGGAGTCCACGAGGTAGGGAGCGCGCCTACCCCCCTGGGCGCACCCTCCCGCCTTTGGGCCCCTCATGGCTCAAAAGACCTACTTCTTCCTCCTATATATGCTCATACACCCTGAAAACATCCAGGAGCACCACGAAACCCTATTTGCACTGCCGAAACCTTCTGTACCCAAGAGATCCCATCTTGGGGCCTTTTCCAGAGCTACGCTGGAGGGGGCATCAATCACAGAGGGCCTCTACATCAACTCCATGGCCTCTCCGATGATGTGTGAGTGGTTTAATTCAGACCTTCGAGTCCATAGTTATTAGCTACATGGCTTCTTCTCACTCTTTGAATCTCAATACATAGTTCTCCTCGATCTTCTTGGAGATCTATTAATTGTAACTCTTTTTGCGGTGTGTTTGTTGAGATCCGATGAATTGTGGGTTTATGATCAAGTCTATCTATGAACAATATTTGATTTTTCTCTGAAATCTTTTATATATGATTGGTTATATTTGCAAGTCTCTTCGAATTATCAGTTTGGTTTGGCCTACTAGATTGATCTTTCTTGCAATGGGAGGAGTGCTTAGCTTTGGGTTCAATCTTGCGGTGCTCGATCCTAGTGACAGAAAGGGAAACGACACGTATTGTATTGTTGCCATTGAGGATAAAAAGATGTGGTTTATATCATATTGCTTGAGTTTATCCCTCTACATCATGTCATCTTACCTAATGCGTTACTCTGTTCTTATGAACTTAATAATCTAGATGCATGCTGGATAGCGTTCAATGTGTGGAGTAATAGTAGTAGATGCAGGAAGGAGTCGGTCTACTTGTCACGGATGTGATGCCTATATACATGATCATACCTAGATATTCTCATAATTATTCGCTTTTCTATCAATCGCTCGACAGTAATTTGTTCACCCACCGTAATACTTATGCTATCTTGAGATAAGCCACTAGTGAAACCTATGGCCCTCGGGTCTATCTTTTATTATATAAGTTTCCAATCTATTTACTTTGCAATCTTTACTTTCAATCTATATAATAAAAATACCAAAAATATTATTTTATCATCTCTATCAGATCTCACTCTCGTAAGTGACCGTGAAGGGATTGACAACCCCTTTTTCGCGTTGGTTGCGAGGTTCTTATTTGTTTGTGTAGGTACGAGGGACTTGCGTGTGTCCTCCTACTGGATTGATACCTTGGTTCTCAAAAACCGAGGGAAATACTTACGCTACTTTGCTGCATCACCATTTCCTCTTCAAGGGAAAACCAACGCAGTGCTCAAGAAGTAGCAGACTCCTTAATTAAATCTGGTCCAAACAATTGACGGTCTCCAATTTCATCCGACATCAATGGTGTCCTGCACCTTCTTATATACAAAGCTTCGAAAGGGGCCATCTTCAAACTAGCCTGGTAACTGTTGTTATATGAGAACTCTGTGTAAGGAAAATTATCATCCCAACAGGATCCATAATCTAGTGCATAAGCTCTCAACATGTCCTCCAGAATCTGATTGACTCTCTCGGTCTGCCCATCTGTCTACATATGAAAGGTTGTACTGAACTCTAGTCTGGTACCCAAAGTCTGGTGCAACTGATTCCAAAACTTCAATGTAAACTATGTTCCTCTATCTGATACGATGGTCCTCGGAACTCCATGCAGACATACGATCCTAGTTATATATATCTTGGCCAACTTTGCGCGCGTATAAGTAGTTTTCACTGGGATAAAGTGAGCCACTTTGTTCAAGCGATCAACTACTACCCATATAGAATCATATCCTGATCGTGTCCTTAGTAATCCTACTTCCATTCGGGTATCGACATAGGCTGTAATAATCCGGCTAGCTTCTGATGTTCTGCCTTCACTCTCTGACATACGTCACATACTGCTACATACTCGGCAATATCCTTCTTCATACTTGTCCACCAGAAACATTCCTTCATATCCAGATACATCTTGGTGTTTCCAGGGTGAATCGAGTATGGCAATTCACGAGTTTCCTAAAGTATTAACTTCCTGATCTCCGCATTATTGGGCACATATACACGATCCTCAAACCATAAAGTTTCATGCTCATCCTCACGAAAACCCTTGCCTTTTCCTTTGCTCATCTTCTCCTTTATCTCAACAATTTCATTATCATCCTTTTGAGCTTCTCGAATCTTTCCCAATAATGTGGACTTAACCTCCATTGACGCAACAAAACATCTTGGAACTATCTCCAAATGAAGTTCCTTGAGATCGTCGACTAACTCCTGCGGTAATCCTTCGCTTACGAGGGTATTGACATAACTCTTGCGGCTCAAAGCGTCTTCTACGACATTGGCCTTTCTTGAATGATCATGTAGTTTCATATCATAATCATTTATGAGTTCCAGCCATCCCCTCTGCCTGAGATTCAACTCCTGCGTGAAAATGTACTTCAAACTCTTGTGATCTGTGTACACATCACAAGGTTTCTGATAAGAAAGTGCCTCTAGGTCTTGAGCGCATACACTAGGGCTGCTAACTCCAAATCATACGTGGCATAATTCAACTTGTGAGGTCGAAGCTAACATGAGGCATATGAAACAACTCTCCCATCTTGCATAAGTACACCTCCAAGATCCAGGCGAGAAGCATCGCAATAAACTTGGATTGCGTATATCCAGAAGAATTAGCACTGGGGCTGTAACTAAACGTTTCTTCAACTCCTGAGAACTAGCCTCACATTCTCTGTCCATTTGAGTTTGGTGTCCTTCTTCAACAACTCCGTCATGGGTTTCACAATCTTGGAAAAATTCTCAATGAATCTCCTATAATATCCTGCGAGTCCCAGAAAACTGCGGATCTCTCCAACTGAGGTGGGTGCCAACCACTCAGTGACAGGCTGAACCTTGGTAGGGTCTACTGCTATACCTTCTCCTGATATAACATGTCCAAGAAATCCAACTTCCTTCAGCCAAAATTCACATTTGCTGAACTTGGCATATAGTTGATGTTCCCTGAGCTTCTCGAGAACTAATCGCAAATGTTCCTTGTGTTCCTCTTCATTCGTCGACTACACCAATATATCATCCATGAACACCACAACAAACTTGTCCAAGAATTCCATGAACACCTTATTCATCATACTCATGAAATAGGCAAGGGTGTTAGTCAATCCAAAAGACATGACCATGTACTCATATAGCCCATACCTCGTGGTAAAAGTTGTCTTAGGTATATCCTGTTCTCGGATCTTCGGGTGGTGGTATCCTGATCAAAGATCAATCTTGGAGACTACTTTAGCTCCCTGCAGCTGGTCAAACAAATCATTGATCATCGGTAGTGGGTACTTGTTCTTGATCGTCACCTCATTCAATGCTCGATAATCAACAACCATTCTCAAAGATCCATCCTTCTTCTCAACTAACAACACTGGGGCTCCCCACAGTGATGAACTTGGTTGGATATAACCTTTCTCTAGTAACTCCTTAATCAGCTTCTTAATTTCCTCCAAATCATTTGTGGGCATCCGATACAGTCTCTTCGATATTGGTCTGTTGCCTGGCAAAAACTCTATCAAAAATTCTATGTCTCGATCTGGCGGCATGCCTGGTAGTTCCTCTGGAAATACATCCGGGTAATCCCTCACAACAGGCACTTCTTCCTGAACAACTCCCGAGAGGGAATTTACTTGGGTCCTCCTTGGCGCATGCCTAGATACATTCTTGATCCTCTTTCCCTCAGGGGTGGTGAGTAAAATTGACTTACTAGCATGGTCGATGTTTCCTCCATACATCGATAGCCAATCCATGCCTAGTATCACATCCAATCCTCGTGACTCCCAAATTATTAGGTTTGAGGGGAAAACATGCCTACCTATGGTCAATGGCATGTGAAAACATCCTCTGCTTGCCATATACTCCGCTCCTGGCGAGCTTACTAACATAGGTGTCTTAAGGGCTTTGGTGGGCAACTTAAACTTATCCACAAATCCCCTTGATATGTATGAATGCGATGCACCAGTGTCAGAAAGAACAATTGCAGTATATGACTTAATCAAAAACTTACTGGTAACTGCATCGGGCTGCTCTTCAACTTCCTCCACATTGATGTGGTTCACCTGACCTCTGGTGAAGGTTGTTGGGCTTCTTCCCAGAGTTTCCACTTCCATTGCCATTTTTCAATTCAGAACAATCATTGGCGTAGTGTGCAGTCTTCCCGCACTTGTAACAGGTGACATGGCTTAGGTCCTTGTTAGCGGGTGTGGCTAGGTTAGAACGGTTCTGGATGTTGCTTCCTCCATTCCCATTCCCATTCTTAGGGACACTTTGGTTGTGTGGAATTTCTCCATTGTGAGTGTGGCCCCCATGGTTATGGGTGTATCCTCCCGAGTTTGGTGTAAAACGAGGCTTCTACTGAGCTCTAGAGTTGTCCTTACCCTGTGCATACTTCCTTTTGTGGCTCTCTATCTGTTGTTGCTTGCCTTAGATCATAAGAGCCCTGTCTACCAACTCCTGGTAGTTGGCAAATGTTCCACCGTCAACTGCACACTCAGCTCATCAGTCAGCCCTTCCATAAACTTCACATGCTTTGCAGCATCTGAGGCCACATCATCTGGGGCATAATGAGCTAACTTACGGAACTCATCCATGTATTGTGCCCCAGTACGATTTCCCTGCCATAAGTTGCGAAACTCATGCTTCTTCATACTCATTGCTTTAGTTGAGACATGTGTTGTGTGGAAAGCTTGCTGAAACAGATCCCAAGTGAAATTTGCTATTGGGAAAGTGTTTGTGTAATTCTCCCACCATGAGGCTGTGGGTCCATCCAGTTGATATGAGGCAAAGCGCGCTTTCTCCGCATCTGCGCAACCTACAGTGGTCAGCTCCCTTCCAATCCTGCGGAGCCATTCATCAGCAACAATCGACTCGGTGCTATTGGAAACCACCGGCAGATTCAACCTCAGAAAGTAGGCTAAATTGTCCACTTGGGTGGTGGCGGTGGGTTGTTCTTGTTATTGTTGTTGTTGTTGTTGCCTTGGTTCTGGACTAGTAGCTGCATCAAGGCATTATGCTATTGGATCAACTAAGTGAGCTCCGGTGGGAAGACAAATCCGGGGTCAAGTCTCGGAGGCATCTGATAGGTTTAGAGGGGTGAGAATAGAATAGAGTGAGGTCTAATGGGAAATCACTACCAATATGCACATGAGACAAACACATTCATTCACATCACTCAATTCAAACAAGATCATACAATCGATCTAAGCTAACGTCACAAAATACTCGGACTATTACTATATACATGGGGAATACTACTGATAATATGGTGGTCGACTAGAAATTTTGATCAGTGGAAGACTCCATGATATCTGCTCCAACTTCGTCTTCATAATCATCATCACTATCGGGGTCGGAGTCGGTGTCGTCGATGATGATGTAGTCTTCGGGGTGGTTGTCCTCCTCAGGTGCGGGATCTCCCATGAATATTCCTAGCTTCTTCTTCAAGTCTTCATTCTTCTCCAGTAGTACTACAATTTCTTCTTCATATCCATCGCGTGTAGAATTGAGTTCCTCTTCTAGCTCCATGTTCCTGGTCATCACTTTCTTCATGTCTATAATGCTGGTGCACCTCTGGTTCCCCTGACGACGAATGTGTTGGTTTAACTCCTGGATAGAGGCTGCAATGGATTTATCCTTCTTGGTGCAAATCATCTCCCATTGCTCATCTCGGCGGCCACATATCTAGTAGATGGTTTCATTAAGATCCTTGTGGTATACCTTGCTGATGTGTCCCATGGCGATGTGGGCTGCCATGCTCTTTCCTAGACTCTAGGTTGGTGCATCAAAGGAAAACTCTATGGGCTCCGTAACTGGCGTGAATGTCCTTCCTGGAACATGAACTTGAATCGTCAAGTGCTCTTCTTCAGGTAGAGTGGCGGTGTAGGTCCCGATAAACCTTGGTATTCCGATGTTCAGGTACCTAGTGGCTTCCTTCAAGTGTCGTCCAAAAGGTGTGTCTTCATCCGGTTGAGCAAACTTTTTCCTTGGGTCCACCATCTATAGAGTAGAAAATGGAGAAGAGTCAGAAACGAGTAGAGAAGAGGTTCCTATGTCTTATCTTAGTGGTCGCGTCCTACAGTCAGCGTGTGCTCTGATACCATCTTGTAGTGATCCGACCTCAGACGATCAAATCTCTGTGCATAAGTGTCATCCATGGACTGGTAATGTTGACACACAGTACTCAAGGATTTATAACAAAGGTCAATCACACACTTATTACATCGAATGTCTCAAAATAGAACTTATTACAATAATATGGCTGAAGGCCATCTAAAAAGATAACAATGGAAGCTTCGAAAGGTAAATGAGTCCATCAACTCCAACGACATGGCTGAGTGCATGACAATGACCTAGCGCACCTTACTCTTCTTCTGAAAACTCTGCAACATATTACGTTGCAGCCTATGTTGGTCAGCACATGGAATATGCTAGCAAGATAACACTATAGAGCAATGAGCAAGTAACAGGTATAATTATATGCATGTATGGCTGGTGGAGGCTCTCTGGTTATCATTTTGAGTAAAGCCAGTTTTTCCCTACAACAAAGGAATATATTTTATTTAACTACAAAGTTGGTTGAAAACATTGAGAATGGTAAACCCATCTCAATCCCAAATTAATAATCAATAACCCCACAAATTAATTAAGTAAAGTGATGAGATCAACATAGTAATTCAAGCACCAGATACTCAAGATGTCCATAACCGGGGACATGGCTAACCATGATTAGTTTGTACACTCGGTAGAGGTTTGCGCACTTTTCCCCACAAGACTCGATCTCCTCTGTTGGATTTCTCGCACTGCATGATGTTTGAGAAATGGATGACAGAGACACAATCTTTCCGAAGAGGTCCCCTTAACTGATTGTCGGTGGAAACGACACCTATGGGGTCACTGGGATCCCTTCTATGGTTGGCGAGTGCGAGGTTGTGCAAAGAGCAGGTCTGACAGGAAGCACACGGATCGTTTACCCTAGTTCGGCCGCGAAGATGCATAATACCCTAGTCCTGCTTTGGTAGATGTATTTGGGTGTTCTTGTGTTCTTGAGCTAGCTACGGGGTGCAACTTGCCCAAAAGAGCCGAATCCTTCTCCTGGTCGCCTCGGGCCTCCTTTTATAGGAAAAAGGGGTTAACATAGTGGCACATAGGAGGTGGAAAGGTCTACAGTCGATATGCCTATCCTCTGGGACCGTCAGACAAATGCATTTTATGTGCTGTCGACGTGCCCCCATTGCTTTATTAGGGACGCCAGGGAAGCACGTTCCATCCGTCGCCACCTCGCCTGGCCTCGACACGTGTCCGAGCTGATGAGGCATCACGGCGCCACGTTGGCTGGCTACTGGGCTGGCGCGGTGGTGGAGCCTTCAAGAAGGGTCGCATGCCGCCACACTGGTGCTTGCTGAGTCGGTGTAGAGGCCGCCCGTCGTCACGAGGTGCCTGCCTAGCTGTTTGAGCTAGCAGCTGCTTGGGGACGGTGGTGTAGCTTTGGCAGACACGGGCCTGGTAGTGGCCTTGCTGATGCCCTCGGCAAGGGTCTTGCTGGGGGCCCGGCAAGGGTCTTGCCGTGGCGTTGCAGTCGTTCCCGGCAAGTGTCTTGCCGGAGGCCTTGTAGATTTCCTCGGCTAGGATCCCGCCGTGGGTCATCGTCTTCTGGTGCTCATCTGATCTTCCATGTTTATGATCTTGACAAAGATTTGCATGCCACCACAGAGGCGCCTCCGGAGCCTTGGTTCCAATGTAGTTGGTTGTGTTGGAGCCTGTGGGCTCAAGGGTGGCTTGCTCCGCTGGCATCAGGCAAGTTGCCCCGGCAAGGCTCTTGTCGGGGCTGCAGAGGCTTCCTCGGCAAGGATCTTGCCGAGGGAGTCCACATGGCCCTCTTGCTCTCCTGCGTTTCTCGTCTTGGCGTTGCCTTGGTTGTCTCGTGCTTCAGATTCTCTCCGGCTTCCCTCCTCTACCCTACTAAGTGTGGCTGTGGCGCGCGGCTCTGACTGCCTGTGCACAAGTAAAGGGGTCAAAAGAAGAGCCCCTACTTTTGTACACCGACAGGAGCCCCCGGGCCTTGGCCACACATAAGCGCGCCACGTTGTTGGGCTAGGCCCAGAACGGTGCATGGGCAGGTGGGGCGGATTTTACCTTGGCGGGGGCAAAGTAGAGTTAGGCCCTTCGTTTATTTCCTTGCCACCACGTCTACGACCCGGTTTTGTCCTAGGGACTTGGGTAGAAGAAGAAAGGGGAGCACAGTGGTCTTGGAGCAAAACGAGGTTTCATTTGTCCCAGTTCCATACGGAAGTGCACAATAGGGGATGAAGGACTTATCTAAATCTACAGCCCTCGGCAACTTTGGCTTGCCGTGGTTAGATCCTTGTGTCTTCAGCCCCTGGCAGTCTTGGCTTGCCGAGGCCGAAGCGCCGGTTCATTTTCTTTCTCCCAAGCGGCTCAGCAGAAGTGTCCACATGCCTTGCGAACCAGAGAAGACAGAAAGGCGCATACTCGACCTCTAGGCTAGGGGTTAGTCTCCGCTATGCACTATCAACCCTAACCGAGGGAGAGACTTAACCTTGCGTGCATGCTAATACTTAGGGCACCAGCGCTTCATTTATTTATGCTCAGGGTCTGCGCCTGGCTTTGTACAAAGGGTTACATGCCTTGCCGGCAAGGCTTGTACAAAAGGTGTGTTGTTGGGGGGCCCCTCAACCGCGTCTTATGGGTAAAACTTGCGAAGATGTTCAATGTTCCAGGAGTTGCTCACTGGAACAACATCTTCGGTCTCAAGGCGGACTACGCCAGGCCTGGTGACTCGTATTACCCGATAAGAGCCTTCCCACTTTGGCGTCAACTTGTTGGAATTCTTGGCCAACCGAACGGGTCGAAGAACAAGGTCGCCTTCCTTAAGGCTTCGGGCATGAACCTTGCGGCTATGGTAGTAGCGCAAGGTTTGCTGGTAGCGTGCTGCTCTCATAGCCGCCCGAAGACGATCTTCCTCAAGGAGCGTTGCGTCATCTTGCCACAATTGCTCTTGCTCAAGCTCGTCATAAGCGAGCACTCAAGGTGACCCGTATATGAGTTCCATGGGGAGAACTGCTTCTGCCCCGTATACTAGGGCAAAGGGTGTCTGGCCGGTGGCTCGATTTGGTGTCGTTCTGATGGACAAAAGAACCACTGGCAACTCACCAATCCAGCGCTTTCCGCTCTTGTGTAGCCTGTCAAAAGTCTTTGTCCTCAGGCCTCGCAACACTTCAGCATTTTCCCTCTCCGCCGGGCCGTTGCTCCGTGGGTGTGCCACGGAAGCGAAACAGACCCTGCTGCCGAGGTCTTGGATGTATTGCATGAAGGTGTGGATTGTGAACTTCGTGCCGTTGTCGGTGATGACTCTGTTTGGCACACCAAAATGGCACACTAGCCCCTTGAAGAACTTGACGGCTGACTGTGTTGTCACCTTCCTCACTGCTTCCACCTCTGGCCACTTTGTGAACTTGTCGATCGCAATGTACAAGTACTCAAAGCCCCCGACAACATGGGGGAAAGGGCCCAAGATGTCGAGCCCCCAAACCGAGAATGGCCAGGAAAGAGGAATTGTTTGAAGGGCTCGAGCTGGTTCATGAAGCTTCTTTGAATGGAACTGACACGCTTCACACTTGGTTACTAGTGCCGTTGCATCCTAGAGGGCAGTGGGCCAGAAGAAACCCTGCATGAATGCCTTGCCGGCAAGGGTCCTCGACCCTATGTGGGAGCCACATATGCCTCTGTGTATCTCCGCCAACAGCTCCAATCCTTCCTCCTGAGCAATGCACTTCAATTTCACACCATTCGGTCTCTTCCTGTACAGGACGTCATCGACGAACTAATACATGGTAGACCGACGGGCTACTTTCTCCGCTTCTTCCTGCTCCTCAGGAAGCTCCCCTGTTTGGAGGAATTGGACGGTATGTTGTGCCCATGCCGGAGCCTGGGGCTCAACAGCAGGGACCAAAGGCATTTCTTCTGCCATGGGAGCGGCCATCTCTACGGCCAGGGCTTGACGGCCCGTCGGAATCAGTCGCTCCTTGGCAGGCTCATAATCCGCGGCAACACCCTTGTCGGCGGCCCTTGGGGGCTCAGCGGGAAAGTACTTGTTTGGGCCTGATTTCCTCCGTTTGTTCTGCTTCGTTGATGGTTCGACGGATGGTTGAGTTAACCGAAGCAAAAAAGTACCTGGTTCCACAGGTAGATTGAATGCAACGCGCTTTGACAGGTAATCAGCGATGTTGTTCTCCGCTCGAGGAACGTGCTCTGCTTTTATACCGTCAAAGCACTCCTCCAGCTTCCTCACCTCATCTACGTAGGCCTCCATCAACGGGCTCTGATGATCTTTGTTAAATTGTCGGACGACAAGCTGTGAATCACCCCTAACGATGAGCTTCTTGACCCCGAGGTCCGCCACGATCCTGAGGCCGGCAAGCAACCCCTCGTACTCAACTGTGTTGTTTGTGGACATCTCCCTGGGAAAGTGCATCTGGATTACATACTTGAGGTGCTCTCCGGTGGGTGTGACGAGTAGCACACCAGCACCGGCGCCTTCCCGCGAGAAAGCCCCATCAAAGTACATGATCCAGTTGTGACTTTCTTCCTTGCCGGGGAGGGTGGTCTCCTGGATTTCCTCGTGAAGCATTGAGGTCCATTCTGCAATGAACTCTGCCAAGACTTTGCTCTGGATTGTCGAAGTACTTTCAAACTTCAAACCAAAGCTCGAAAGCTCCAAGGCCCACTCCACAATCCTTCCGGTTGCGTCTAGGTTGTGCAGTATCCGTTGTAATGGGAGGCGGGTGACGATGGTGATTTCGTGTGCTTGGACGTAGTGATGTAGCTTCCTCGAGGCCATAAGGAGGCTAAAGAGCAATTTATGCACACCAGAGTACCTTGACGTAGCCCCTGCAGGAGGGAGCTGACAAAGTAAACCGGGTGTTGCATCATCATCTTCTTCTTCTTCTGCACCACCTCATTTGATTGCATGGGGCCTGTCCTGATGGCGTCAGACTCCGCCGGGGGCCTTGTCTTGCCGGCATCAGGCCCTGCCGGGGGAATCTCTGGCTTGCCATCCGCCAGCCCCGCTATCGCCATCGCCTCTTTACCGACCTCCCTCTGCACCACTAGCGCGGCAGTGACCACTTGATTCGTTGCCGCCAAATACAGTAGCAACGGCTCTTGTGGTTTAGGCGCAACCAATATTGGTGTATAGGGAAGGTATTTCTTAAGATCCTGCAACACTGTCTCGGCCTCTGGGGTCCACTCCATTGGGCCCGCCTTCTTCAAGATCTTGATAAAGGGAAGGGCATGCTCAACGGACATGGAGATGAATCTGCTCATGGCGGCAACGCGGCGAGTGAGACGACGCACATCCTTGATCCGCTTGGGTGCCTCAATCTGCTCAATAGCCTTGATCTTGTTTGTGTTTGCCTCGATCCCACGCTGCGACACAAAGAACCCGAGATGTTTGCCAGATGGAACGCCGAAGACACACTTCTCAAGGTTTAGCTTGAGGTTGATCTTGCGTAGGTTGGCAGACGTCTCTTCTAAGTCTTGTACAAGGGTTTGCCTCGCCCTTGGTTTTGACCACTATGTCATCCATATAAGCTTCCATATTTCTATGTAGCTGGGGCTCAAAACCAATTTGGACCACCCTTGCGAATGTCGAGCCAGCACTCTTCAACCCGAAAGGCATCCGTAAAAAGCAATACGTACCACATGGGGTGATGAATGATGTATTCTCTTCGTCTTCCTTTGCCATGAAGATCTGGTGGTAGCCCGAGTAGGCTTCGAGGAATGGTAATAGATTGCACCTGGTCGTGGAGTCAACAATCTGGTCAATGCGCGGAAACGGGAAGGTGTTCTTAGGACAAGCCTTATTGATATCTGTGTAATCAATACACAGCCTCCACTTCCCGTTCGCCTTGCGCACCACCACCGGATTGGCCAACCACGTTGGATGGAGCACCCCTCTCACCAAGCCTACCGCTTCCAACTTCCTGATCTCCTCTGTGATGAATTCCTGCCGTTCCAAAGCATGCTTCCCGACCTTCTGCTTGACGGGTCGCGCATGGGGACAGGCAGCAAGATGGTGCTCAATCACTTCCCTGGAACACCGGGGATGTCGGATGCTTGCCATGAAAACACATCGACATTTTCCCGCAGGAAAGTGACGAGCGCGCATTCCTATTTGCTGTCAAGGGTGGAGCTTATGGTGAAAGCCCCTCCCGTTCTATCCTCCTTGATGGACACCCTCTTGGTCTCTGGCGGTGCAGGTTTGGATTTGTTGCTCTTGCTGGTGGAGCTCTCTTGCACGTCCTCGACGGTAGCACAACACTCCGAAGAGGTGCGCTTGCCGGAGTGGGTGCGAGAGGTCCTGCCGGTCTTCATCTTTCCTCCCGGGGCTTCAGTGGCAGGAGCAGGTGCCTTGGCGGTAGCTGCTGCAACTGCTTCTCAATAGAGTAGGTCAGCGCAGATCAGCGCGTCCTTCTTGTCGGAGGGGACGGTGATGATGGTCATCAGCCCAGGCATCTTTAGCATGTTGTAGGCATAGTCCGGCGTCGCCATGAACTTGGCTAGTGTCGGGCGGCCGAGGATCCCATTGTAGGGCAAGGGGATCTCGGCTACATCAAAGACAATCCTCTCCATCCTGTCGTTCAACTTGCCTCCAAACGTCACAGGTAATGTGACCTTCCTCTTCGGCTGGATCCTTCCCGGGTTGACCCCTTGAAACATGCCTGTTTCCTTGAGGTCTCCATCAGGAATTTGCAGCCTTTAGATCACAACGGGTGAGATCAAGGTCAGACCGGCCCCATCGTCAACCAGCATCTTGTTCACCTTGAGGTTGTGTATCGTTGGTGAGACCAACAACAGCAAACACCCGACCGCAGTTGTGCGGTCAGGGTGGTCCTCGGCGTCAAAGATGAGGGGCATGCTGGACCACTTCAGTGGCTTCCGAGCGTTGAATGAAGGCTCCGCTGCTGTGACCTCACGCGCCCACTATTTGAGCTGGCGGTGGGAATTATGCAGCGAGGCGCCACCATTGACGCACATGGCCTCCGTAGCCTTTTGGAACTCATGCTCGCCAGACTCGTCGTCCTCGTCATGATCATTGTCTTCCTCCTTGTTGCGGCCCCAAGCAGGCCTCTCCTGCTGGTTATCCTTGCCGCGGCGACCTCCTTGGCCGCCACGCTTCTTGCCGGATCCTTCAGCGCCATCTTGGCCCTTCTCCTTGTCCCGCCTCTCATACTCGGCTTTTTGCTTTTCAGCAAGCAGCTCGACTTGTCGGCAGTTCTGGAGGTCGTCGCCTTTGGTGCTGTGGATCTTGCAATACTGCTTGCCGGAGCCCCCTGGCTTGTCGGCAGCCGCCAAGGCCCGGCAAGCGGCGCACCCGGCAATCTCCTTACCGGGGTCGTCTGCCTTGGCCTTCTTGGCAGCGCCGGTGTCGTCGGATCCCTCGACAGCAATCATGGTCTTGCCCTTGAGCTTCCTGTTGCGACGCCAACCCTTCTTCATCGGGGCGGCGGTGTCTTTGTCGGTAGAGTCGGTTTCCGTGCCGGCGTCTTCGCCAGGGTACTTCCTCGCCTCTTCTGCCCGAGCGCATCTATCGGCCAGAACGTAATGTCCGGCCACATCCTTGACCTTGTTCATTGCCGGCTCTTCACGTATCTTGTGGTTGCGCACATTCTGATGGAATGCGATGATCATGATGGTAGGGTGAACATCTGGGATGTTGTATTGCACTCGGCTGAACCTCTATATGTACATGTGCAGGTTTTCACCTTCCTTCTGGGAATGATATGCAAATCACTCGCCTGGCCATGAGCTTGGTGGCCTCCAGTGAAGGCACCAACGAACTCATGACACATGTCCGACCAAGAAGAAACGGAATCCGTCAGCAAGTGCACCAACCAAGACATGACATTGGGTTTCAGGGCCAACGGGAAGTAATTGGCAAACACCTTATCGTCGCGAGCACCAACGGCCTGCATCGCGATGGTGTAGATGCTGAGGAATTCCTACGGGTGAGTCTTTCCATTGTACTTCTCGCCAACATCGGGCTTGAATGTGTAGTGGGATGGCCATAGGAACTGCCGCAGCTCACGGGTAAAGGCGGGGCAACCCACCTCGTAAGGTAGGCCCCGGAGCCTCCCGGCACTGGGCGGTCCATGGAGGGCCCCGCCCGCCTATCTGACTGGTGGCGTGTATCGCCCCGGTGCTCGATGGTGGTTCGAGCGTCTTCATGGGTTCGCTCCCGAAGAACCTGGCGTTGGTCGCGGTGGGTCCGTGGGTCGGACGATGCTATGGAAATGTTATCACAAGTGTCATCACGACGGACCGACATCTGCGGTGGCTCGTGTGGAGGAGGAGAGTGCACCATGGCCGCGGCGCCTCCGGCCCCTCCACCACTGGCGTGCAGTGGCTCGATGGAGCGCCGGCCTGAGGGCCCTCGCCAACCATGGCTCGTCTTCGTTGGCGACGCCGATGAGGCTCCGGATAGTGGCTCTCCACTCGTCGAGCTTCTCCGTAGCAGGAGGGAAGTCGAGGAGCAGTTGTGTGCATGCCAAAGCTTCTGCTGGCATGGGTGGCAGCGAAAGTTGCGTGGACTGTGGCACACTTCGACTTCTAACCATGTTAGAAGGAGCTCTGTCACGGCCCGGCGGCTGTGTGCCATTTTCGCCAGCACTTCCACGGGCATGCTGGCCTCCTTCATCCTGCAAATGACGCACGTGACTCTTCCCACGGGGGTTTCTAGGGTCACCGGCGTGGTGACGCTGCTCATCGCGCAGAACCTGGGAAGAGCGTGCTGTGGGCGCCGGGGTGGGCATCTTGGAGGTCGCCGCGCCGCCCGTGGGTGGTACGGCGATGCCCCTAGAGGGTCCCACGCCGCCTGCATGGGGCCCAACTCTGTCTCTGGATTTCGCGGCATGCGGCCCGTCGCCTTGCGCACAAATGACGCCGCTCGCCAGGCTCTGACTGCCAGAGCGATGTTGGTGCTCGTGGGCCGCGCCTCAGGTCATGTCCACGACTGGCCCGCTGCTCGCCTGCACCGGTACGGGCCGTCCGGCTCCCGACGAACCGACCGCCGTGGCCGCCTTCTTCTTGGGAGCCATGATGATGAAGAACTTCTAGGCTAACTGCCAAACCGGATTTTCACAACTGCGCCCCCTACCTGGCGCACCAAAGATGTCAGTGGAAACGACACCTAACGGGTCAGTGGGATCCCTTCTACGGTTGGCGAGCGCAAGGTTGTGCAAAGAGTGGGTCTGACAGGAAGCACACGGATCATTTACCCAGGTTCAGGCCGCGAAGATGCGTAATACCCTAGTCCTGCTTTGGTGGATGTATTTGAGTGTTCTTGTGTTCTTGAGCTAGGTACGGGGTGCAACATGCCCAAAAGAGCCGAATCCCTCTCCTGGTCGCCTCGGGCCTCCTTTTATAGGAAAATGGGGTTGCCATAGTGGCACATAGGAGGTGGAAAGGTCAATAGTCAATAAAGCCTATCCTCTGGGACCATCAGACAAACGCATTTAATGCACTGCCGACGTGCCCCCCCTTGCTTTATCGGGGACGCCAGGGAAGCACGTCCCAGCTGTCACCGCCTCGCCTCCCCTCGACACGCGTCCGAGCTGATGAGGCATCGCGGCGCCACGTTGGATGGCTGCTGGGCTGGCGCGGTGGTGGAGCCTTCATGAAGGGTCGCATGCCGCCATGCAGGTGCTTGCTGAGTCGGTGTAGAGGCCGCCTATCGCCACACGGGTGCCTGCCCAGCTGGTTGAGCTAGCAGTTGCTTGGGGATGGTGGTGGAGCTTTGGCAGATGGAGGCCTGGCAGTGGCCCTGTTGATGCCCTCGGCAAGGGTCTTGCCGGGGGCCCGGCAAGGGTCTTCGCATGGCGTTGCAGTCGTTACTGGTAGGGGTCTTGCCAGAGGCCTTGTGGATTTCCTCGACTAGGATCCCGGCGAGGGTCGTCGTCTTCTGGTCCTCATCAGATCTCACATGTTTATGATCTTGACAATGATTTGCATGCCACCACAGAGGCGCCTCCCGAGCCTTGGTTCCAATCTAGTTGGTTGGGTTGGAGCCTGTGGGCTCAAGGGTGGCTTGCTCCGCTGGCATCGGGCAAGTTGCCCCGGCAAAGCTCTTGCCGGGGCTGGAGAGGCTGCCTCGGCAAGGATCTTGCCGAGGGAGTCCACCTCGCCCTCTTGCTCTCCTGCTTTTCTGGTCTTGGCGTTGCCTTGGTTGTCTCGTGCTTCGGCTTCTCCTCCAGCTTCCCTCCTCTGCCCTACTAAGTGTGGTCATGGAGCGCGGCTCTGACTGCCTATGCACAAGTAAAGGGGTCAAAAGAAGATCCCCTACTTTTGTACACCGACACCGATAGATAGGCCGGTACACCAACAATCCCCTACATCTGCGAGCCCATCATGGAGACGTTTCCCACAACTTACTCAACTATGCCAGAGCCCATAATGGCATGCGGCTTCACACGGAAGTTTCCAGCATGAAAAACATAACGATCCCTTTGAGCCTAGGTGGAAAACCATAGGAAAAATCACACGGATAGCCCAGGATTCTCCTTCGACAACACTGGATTCCACAGGTGCCCACAAACCAGTCCACCCAGATGTGTGTTAAAGTAGCCACCTTAAGTTAAACCTTAGGTAACAATAATCTCTCGCATCTATCCTGAATTATCTCAAAACCAAACCACGTCTACGAGCATAGCATACTAGTAGAAATATAACGTAGCAACTCCCAAGGTTTGAACAAAGGACAATAGGTTCTACCTCATCAACTACTTCCCAATACCCATATGTTAATCAGATCCTACTCATGCAATGTTTGAGGATTGAAACTAATGCCTGAAGTGGGGTTGGATGCGGAGGAAGGCCTCACACATGACGATGAACGCCGAGATGTTGAGGAAGGAGTTTGAGGATAGATCATGGAAGTCTATCCCATAATAGTACATCATCCCGTGGACTAAAGGGTGGAGTGGAAACACTAGCCCGCGGAGGAAATGAGGGATGAATACCACCTTCTCATTGGGCTTCGGTGTGCGGATGACTTGCCTCTGGGCTGGAAGACGGTGTGTGATTCCCTTCGCCAGGTACCCGGCCGCCCAAAGCTCATTAGTGTCCTCCTCCTTGACGGAGGAGACCATCCACTTGCCTTGACCTCCAGATCCGGACATGGTTGAGTGCTAGCTTGAGTGGGAAGAAGATGAGAGCTTTGGCGTTGGAGCTCAAGAGTGGAAGGGCAGAGGAAGAGAGAAGGTGTGGGAGAAAAAGGGGAAATCCTAATCCCCTTATAAAGGCAGTGAATATCGAACGCCTCCCCACTCGCCTATTCCCATGGGCCGTGTAAACAGGCAAGGTTGGGTTACCCATGCCCGAATTGATGAAAATCCCGCAATAAGAGAACACGATCTCTGCTTTGACAATACGTGCCAATGGCAACCGCATGTCGAAACATGGAGCGGTAGACGAAAAGCGGTTCGAAATTATGACCGGGCAATGTGATGTCATATTACAAAAAGTTGTCAGCAGATTGGACTCGTGGAAAATTATATTCCCCTTGCGGTTGTGTGTGGTGCGTGTGTTACAGGTCCGGACACATTCAATACGTCCGATGACTATCTTGGAGTTCGGAAGGAGGAACCGACCTTGCAATGCCGAAGATAGATCTACGCGCCGGATACCTTTTCATTGAGGCCAGGTTCAGGGGCTACTGAGGGAGTCTAGGACTAAGGGGTCCTCGGGCGTCCGGCCTGTTATACATGGGCCGGACTGATGGGCTATGAAGATACGAAACAACGAAGACTGCACCCGTGTCCGAATGGGACACTCCTTTGCATGGAAGGCAAGCTTGGCAACCAAATATGTAGATTCCTTTCTTTGTAACGGACCTTGTGTAACCCTAGATCCTCCCGGTGTCTATATAAACTGGAGGACTTAGTCCGGAGGGAGAGATATTCATTATCATAGTCATACATGCTAGACTTCTAGGATTTAGCCATTACGATCTCGTGGTCGATCAACTCTTGTAATACTAATATTCATCAAGATCAATCAAGCAGGACGTAGGGTATTACCTCCATAGAGAGGGCCCGAACCTGGGTAAACATCGTGTCCCCTGTCTCCTGCTACCATCAACCTTAGACGCACAGTTCGGGACCCCTAACCGAGATCCACCGGTTTTGACACCGACACCGGCAGCGGTGGAGGCAGCGTGTCGCACCATCGTTGTCGTTGTCGTCCTCCGGGACGCCGTTGTTGAAGTCTTCAAGGCAGCACAAAATGTTCTTCACTTGTAAATCAAATAGCATGTCGTCCGCGATCGACGGCGGGGTGCGGGAGGATGGCAACTGGCGCCGCTGAGAGGTAGCGGTCGACGGCATCATCCCATGTTGCTGAGGGGGGCGGCGCATGGGCCCGGGCATGACGGATGCAGCCAAATGCATGAGGACCGGCACCACGGTGGGTGGAGGGGTGCACAGAGGCGCGGCGGGTGCAGCAAATGCATGAGGGCCGACGCCACCGTGGGTGGAGGGGCGCGCACGGGCACGGGCATGGGCGCTGGCGCTGGCATGTACACGAGCTTGTGCGGGCCTGCGGAGACCTCGCTAACGCCCGCGGCTTCCAGCTCTGTGATAGTGCTCGGCGACCAGCCCGTCAATTCTACGGGGATGGTCACTAGCGCGGGCGCAGGGATGGGAGCTGGGACGGGAGCGGGGCAGCAACCACCGCGGCCAGCTCATTCTGGGCCATGTCCATGAGGCCCCATTCCTACTTATTTTCTATCTCCTCCGGCTCGGAGTCGACTTCACCAAACTTGAAGACTAGTGACAGATGATCATTCTGCGCCATGGAGGTGGAGGTGTGCATGGGGGGAGGGGAATGGGAGGTGAAAAGTAAGGCCGCCCGTATTAAATAGCGGCTCGGGCGCCATTAATGGAGAGGAAGGCGGGCGGCCATGGAAGTCAAAGGGCTCGCTTCCTTGTGAGCCTGCATAGCATACAGCTGGCACGCTTCCCGATGAGCCTACGCACTGGAGGACAGCTTGCACGCCTCTCGGTCAGCCTGCGCACCGGACTGCGCTCGCATGCCTCCCGTTCAGTCAAGGTCAAGCAGCTAGCCGCACGACACCTCCTATAGCCATTAAAACCAAGACACGTGGCGTCACATGAATAGTTAATAGAACGCACACGGTTTGAATTATACAAACGTTTGAGATATTAAAGTGGCAGCTATTTTTTCAAAATGCCTTTGTTGGCTGACATTATTCGAGTGCGCCTTCTCTCAAAATGGACACGAAAAATACCACATTATGTCGGGTGTCATTCCATGATAGCATGCCAAGTTTCATGAATTTCAGACGAGTTTTGGATTTACTAAAATTTAAAAACCAGACATCTCAATGTTTTGACGGCAATCAATGCTGCCCTGGTGTTTGAAATTCATTCCCAGTTCTTGCATGGGACCTAAGCATGCACCCAAGGACACATATTTGATTTTCCAACCAATTTATATGCATTGGAGCATGTGCATGTAGTTCAAATTTGAATTGTGCACATAAATGCATAAAAATGTCCAAAAGAACCCCAAAAAATCACAAAAATTGACACAACACTCCTGTTGTTCTATGTTGACACAAGAAATTTTTTGGAAACAATAAGAGGCAATGGATATCGTTTCGTCCCCAAAGGTGGGACGTTCCCTACCCAAACCATGATGCTTGTTCTGAGAAGCTCTGGTCTTTGAGACGCATATACCCAAACCTACCCCAAACGGGTCAAAAATTTTACCACGGCATGTTGATGCCGCTCCATGAAAGCATGCCAAGTTTCATGAATTTCAGACGAGTTTTGGATTTACTAGAATTTAAAAACGAGGCATCTCAATGTTTTGCCGACAATCAATGGTGCCCTGGTGTTTGAAATTCATTCCCATTTCTCGCATGTGATCTAAGCATGCACCCAAGGACACATATCTGAATTTTCAACCAATTTATATGCACTGGAGCATGTGCTTGTAGTTCAAATTTTAAGTATGCACATAAATGCATTGAAGACTCAGTTAATGCATAAAAATGTCCAACGAACCCCGAAAAATCCCAAAAATTGACACAACACTCATGTTGTTCTATGTTGACACGAGAATTTTTTTGAAAGCAATAAGAGGCAATTGATATCATTTCGTCCCCAAAGGTGGGACATTCCTTACCGAAACCATCATGCTTGTTGTGACAAGCTCTGGTTTGTGAGAACCATATTCCCGAACCTGCCCCAAATGGGACAATTTTTTTAACATGGCATGTTGATGCCGCTCCATGATAGCATGCCAAGTTTCATGAATTTCATACAAGTTTTGGATTTACAAGAATTTAAAAACCAGGCATCTCAATGTTTTGCCGGCAATCAACAGTGCCCTGGTATTTGAATTTCATTCCCATCTCTTGGATGGGACCTAGAAATTCACCCAAGGACACACAAGGGATTTTTGGACCAACCTTAGTGCATTGGAGCATGTGCTTGTAGTTCAAATTTCAATTATGCACATAAAATGCCTAGAAATCCCGGTTAATGCATAAAAAAGGCCTAACGAACCCCGAAAAATTCTGAGATTGAACACAACACTCCTGTTGTTCTATGTTGACACTTGAAATTTTTTGAAAGCAATAAGAGGTAGTGGATATCGTCCCGTCCCCAAAGGTGGTACGTTCCCTATCGAAACCATCATGCTTGTTGTGAGAAGCTCTAGTTTGTGAGAAGCTTATACCCGAACCTACCCCAAATGGGACAAAATTTTCACCATGGCATGTTAATGCTGCTCCATGATAGCATGCCAAGTTTCATGAATTTCATATGAGTTTTGGATTTACTAGAATTTAAAAACCAGGCATCTCAACGTTTTGCCGGCAATCAACAATGCCCTGGTGTTTGAATTTCATTCCAATCTCTTGTATGGGATCTAGAAATTCACCCAAGGACACACATGTGATTTTTCAACCAACTTTGGTGCATTGGAGCATGTGCTTGTAGTTCAAATTTGAATAATGCACATAAAATGCCTAGAAAACCCAGTTAATATATTAAAAAGGCCAAACGAACCCCGAAAAATTCCAAGATTGAACACAACACTCCTGTTGTTCTATGTTGACACTAGAAATTTTTTGAAAGCAATAAGAGGCAACGGATATCGTCCCGTCAACAGAGGTGGTACGTTCCCTATCAAAACCATCATCCTTGCTATGAGAAGCTCTGGTTTGTGAGAAGCTTATACCCAAACATGCCCAAATGGGACAAAATTTTCACCACGACATGTTGATGCTGCTCCATGATAGCATGCCAAGTTTCATGAATTTCAGACGAGTTTTGGATTTACTATAATTTAAAAACCAGACATCTCAATGTTTTGCCGGCAATCAATAATGCCATGGTGTTTGAATTTCATTCCCATCTCTTGCATGGGACCTAGAAATTCACCCAAGGACACACATGTGATTTTTCAACCAACTTTGGTGCATTGGAGCATGTGCTTGTAGTTCAAATTTTAATTATGCACGTGAAATGCCTAGAAAACCCAGTTAATGTATAAAAAGGCCAAACGGACCCGGAAATATTCATTCCCATTTCTTCCATGGGACCTAAGCACACACTGAAGGACACATATTTGATTTTTCAACAAATTTATATGCACCGGAGCATGTGCATGTAGTTTAATTTTGAATTGTGCACCTGAAATGGCTAGAAAACCAGTTTGATATATGAAATGTCCAAACGAACCCTGAATAATTTCAATTCTTTTACGACACACATACAGTTGCATGTTCACTAAAGATAAAAGGTCTAGCAATTCAAACACCGTCCATTGCCGATGTGACCCCATTTTGTAGTTCAAATCAAGTAGATCCCACATAGTTTATTCTCACCAACCGTGTGAGATGTTGTACAAAATATCTTGGAGCATCGTTGGTGTATAGTATGCCTATGGCTTATGCGAGACTGTGCGTTGGCTACAGTCCACAGCAGCATGTCAAGCACACTAGCTCGCTCCCCCAAAACTCCCTCCTCTACATCCCTCGCAATCTCAAAAATATCTACCGCCTGGAAGGTTTTATTGTTTGATAGCACACGATTAGTATGTGTTGACCGTGTGCGATGTCTGTTACTCCTGCTCTGCTTCAGTCCGTTGATTCAAATTTTTAGTAGCCCCGACATTTTACTCCCAGCTCTGCATCCCTCGCAATCTCAAAAATATCTGCTCGCCCTTGATCCAAATTTTCGGTAGCCCCGCCTTGTTACTCCCACCTAGTAAAATTTTCAGTTGCCGCAGTATTTCCTCAAACACAACCTCCGCTCACACAGACACACACAACCCTCGAAAGCATTGGTAGGTTGCCGCCATCGCCGGCGCCTCCATCCTCAACCTATGCATGTGTGTCGGGCAGCTCGAGTAGCCAATGGCCAGAAAGAGGTTTATCGCCGCCTTTTCGCCCGACGCCGGCGAGGTCACCGCCGAGGTGTCCCCGTCGTCCTCCGCAGGCGCAATCCGCCATCGCCAGTCCCCCGATCTGCCCACCGCCGCGCCCCTACGCCGGTTCGAGGACTTCCCCGTCCTCCCCCGGACCCGGCAGCCAACGAAGTCCTACTTCGAGGTCAGGAAGTGGTAGTGGGGGACGTGGGGTCGCCGAGCTTATAGATTGAGAGACCCACACCCGCCGGTGGCTCGGTATCTTCCACACTGCCGAGCTCGCGGCCATGGAGTACGACCGATAGCAGGTCCGCTACCACGGTGCGGCGGCTAGGCTCAATTTCCCCTTCGGCACATGTCCGGTCCACCTCGTTCCGCCGGAGCCAGGGGTGGTGTGCTCGGCTATGGCGCGGGAGGACCGCGAGGCGTGGGAGCATCTCGAGGCCGAGGCCGCCGCCGAGGCCTACATGCAAGAGCTATGCCGGCAGCACCCGGAGCTCGTGGAGGTGTAGCGGGCGATCTTTGCCGGCATGGAGGGCGGCGAGGTTATCTCGCTCTCCTCCGAGGACGAGGTCAAAGGCGGCGAGGACGGTGGCGCGGAGGGTGGCGAGGTTATCGTGCTCTTCTCTGATGACGAGGTCGAAGGCGGTGGCGACGGCGGCACGGAGGGCGTCGACATGGGCCCCTAGGATGAGGAGATCGACATCGTCGAGTGGAGGAGTGCCTTCCCCAATGACCCCGATGACGGTACTGGCCCAGACCCGGCTCGCGGCACACCGTACATGACGAGGAAGGATTGGCTCGACCCCTACTTCGATCGAAAGTAGTTTAGCTTAGTTTAAATTTATGTTTTATGTTCGGTTATGCAAAACTATCTATGTTTATGTTTGAATGCATGCTACTTTTGGTTGAACCTGCTTTGAACTTGATCAAATTGAAGTTTACAAACTTAAGTTTACGGGATCGACTAGAAAAGGCCAAAAATTGCTGGAGTATATATATATCCAGTAAGGAATTTAGTCCTTTAACTTTTTAAGGACCGCCTAGAGATGTCCTTATGACTTGTTTATTTCAGTTCTTCACAATGTGATGCTCTATATGTGAAACTATTTGCTGTGTAGTTCGATTTCATCAATAACAGTTTCAACAATATCGCTATGAATTACTATATTTGGTTGCTGTTAAGGATATTGCAGTTAACATGCCTTTTAATTTTTCAATTGTTGTTTAGCCACATGCATTGTACCGAATGACTAAATATGCAATCCCAGGCTACATAGCAATAAGGAAGAGTGTTACCTTAATGTTCCGATGATGTCTAGATATACATGTAATAAAGTCTTATATAATGGGATGGATGGAGTGTTGTACTACATCATTTTTCAATTGTTATTTAGCTTCTAATATTAACTTGGTGCTTTTAGGTACATATATCATTACCCAAGATCCACACTTCGACCCTTTCTGCGTATGGGGCAATGAGATATTCATGAACCAGCATCAAGTGAGGAAATTTATAAAGATTGTAACTAAAATGGGACAAAAGATGTCAATCGAACTATTTGTTTACACATCATGCAAGACAACAATGAACTGCATGATGGTAAGTAAGAACCCTGTAGCATTCTTTTTACTGCTTGTAATGAGTTGTGTTAGATGACAATATCTGAATCTTTTTTCTTTTGCAGTGGATCCTGAAGAAGATTACTCAAGATTACCTCTCAAACTACATGATTGGCAGCTGGCCATCACAAGGGGTTGGACTGGAGTCCAGCATGCCTTCTACATCCAGGAGAGCACAATAGGGCCATTCCGCTTCACCTTGTTCAGCAACTGGAATGTCTGTCGCCTCTTTCTTTACCATCTGTAATAGTGCAAGTATAGAACATATGTACCTGTGAACCATTCTTTATTTGGTACTTATGTGATTCTTAAACATATGTACATGTGAATCGAATAATGCATTGGTTGTTTGAACCTGATGGATATGAATAAAGCTATAGTCTACTTTCAAGTTTAAATTAGGTACAATTTTCAATAGCAGCAATTAAATTAGGGGAAAATTATGTTGTGTAGGTCATTACGGCACACACGGTTGGTAA
Source organism: Triticum dicoccoides (assembly GCF_002162155.2). Lineage (NCBI taxonomy): Eukaryota > Viridiplantae > Streptophyta > Magnoliopsida > Poales > Poaceae > Triticum > Triticum dicoccoides. Next base: position 396,727,047 of record NC_041392.1, read on the forward strand.
AACACAAACGTTTGCGATATACACCATAATCCGAGACGGTTCACAGAGTGGAAATGTGTGCAAGCATGCACACAATTGCCGTTTGCAAAGCGTGTGTGATGTCAGACACTATCACATATGGTGAGGGAAAACTAAATGTGTGTGATTGTCTACATATCGTAGAAGGTTTATAATCATGAACTGTTTGTAATTTTCCAGGAATCATAAATCTCTCGTGCCTAGAATCTGCCTAGAAAACTGTCGTGCCTGGAATCTGCCTAGTTTTAGGCAGAACCACAAAACTCCGACTGCGATGGCAATGCGAGCACAAAGAGTGGCAAGGATGAAGCGTTTGGGATATTCGAGATATCGGAAACGGTTATACAGGGACAACTGTATGCATCAAGGCTCCCTATCCCCGACGGTTTCTGGGTCGTGTGGGAAGGACCCCCCTATCGCCCACACTCACTTGGAGATGGTTCCATATGCCATCGCGGAAAGGGTTTAAAAACTGTTTGTTTAGGACCGACACGCACCAGTGAAGTCTCTTCGAATTATCGGTTTAGTTAGGCCTACTTGATTGATCTTTCTTGCAATGGGAGAAGTGCTTAGCTTTGGGTTCAATATTGTGGTGCTCGATCCCAGTGACAGAAAGGGAACCAACACGTATTGTATTGTTGCCATCGAGGATAAAAAGATGGGGTTTATATCATATTGCTTGAGTTTATCCCTCTACATCATGTCATCTTGCCTAATGCATTACTCTGTTCTTATGAACTTAATACTCTAGATGCTTGCTGGATAGCGGTCGATGTGTGGAGTAGCAGTAGTAGATGCAGAATAGTTTCGGTCTACTTGACATGGACGTGATGCCTATGTTCATGATCATGCCTAGATATTCTCATAACTATGCACTTTTCTATCAATTTCTCGGCAGTAATTTGTTCACAAACTGTAATATATGCTATCTTGAGAGAAGCCACTAGTGAAACCTATGGCCCCGGGGTCTAATTTACATCATATAAGTTTCCGATCTATAATTCTAGTTTACTATATATTTTGCAATCTTTACTTTTCAATCTATACAATAAAAATACCAAAAATATTTATCTTATTATCTTTATCAGATCTCACTTTTGCAAGTGACCATGAAGAGATTGGCAACCCCATTATCGCGTTGGTTGCAAGGTTCTTAATTGTTTGTGCGGGTACTAGGCGAAATGCTTGTAGTATCCTACTAGATTGATACATTGGTTCTCAAAAACTGAGGGAAATACTTATGCTACTTTGCTGCATCGCCCTTTCCTCTTGAAGGGAAAACCAATGCATGCTCAAGAGGTAGCAGTTGGCTTCTCCGCGAGAAACTAACACTTGTCATTGAGAGCATCCCATCCTCCAAGGACTTTGAGCGATAATCATAAAGTGAGGAAAAACCCAAAACCACAAACCAAACAACTACAAACCCAAAGTGATTGAGCATCACTGAAGAGATTGTTCCTGTGTGGAACCGATACTTGTTACCTTTGAGGACTGTGCATCCTTCAAACGGTTAGGCGTCATGGTCTAGAGCATCCAAGAGGAAATTGTGGATCACCAAGTGACCGAGTCTGTGAAGGTTTGGAAGTCACCTGAAGACTTACCACGAGTGATTGGACGAGGTTTGTGTGAACTTAGTTCAAGGAGAATACGGTGATGACTGTGTGTCCAGGAATGGGTGTTCTCATGTTTAAATACCTAGCCGCTCCAACCAGACGTACGACTGTCACAGAAGTTGGAACTGGTCTACCAAATCATTATCTTCTCCGAGCTAACCGGTTCTATTTCCTCAACCCTTTCATTTCCTCACTACTTTGTTTTGTTCTTGATTCCTATTGTTTGAAGAATTTGACTGAAGACTTTCTCAATTTCCTCAGCTCAATTTCTTCAGTCAGTTTGTCTTCAGCTTTCTCAATATCCTGTATTTACGCTTTCTGTACTCTGTGCTAGCTTTCATTTCATGATGATGACTGTGCTTTTGTTCTGTTATGTTTGCACCTGAGTACTTATTCCACTACTAGTACTCCTTCGCTTAGGAATTTCCTCCCTCTGAAATTCCTCAATGAAGAATTCATAAAAATCGCCGGTTCACCCCCCTCTAGTCGACTTAACGCACTTTCAATTGGTATCAGACCAAGGTACTCCCTTGTTTTGTGTGATTTTGGTTTAACCGTCTGGAGTTTTAGTTATGTCAACCGCAGGAATGAAGACAGTGACATGCCCCATCTTTGACGGTCATGATTATCCCAAGTGGAAGGCCATGATGAAGAAGTGCCTCATGGCGATGAACAGCGAACTATGAACCATCACTGAGATTGGTCTTACCGATCTCTGCAAGATGGCGGAGGCTGATGATATTCGCAAGTACACTCTACTTAACCTCAGGGCGAAGGACATCATCTGCTCCGGCTTGTCCCAAAATCTGTTCAGGAACATTATGCATCTCAGCCATGCGAACCTCATCTGGGACCAACTCTCTGAGGTCTATGAAGGTCATCGAACTCATCATGATCCTTGGTTTGAGGATTTCATGGAATCATGCAAGGCTACGACTTTCGATCCAGAATCATCATCCTCTTCATCATGCCTTATGGAAAAAGGTGCCAAGGTAACTGAATGCTACCTATCTGAGTCCAGTGATGATGAATTTGGACCCAGCTATACCAAACTTGCTTCCCTTCCCACTAAACAGCAAAGAGATTTGGAAAAAGTTCAAAACATGCTGGATGAGAGCGATTATATGTTGGGTGAAGAAATGGATCATTCTAAAGCCTTTGCTGAAAGTCTTCAGAGACTTCAGACTAAGTTTTATAATCTTCAGTGTCATCACAACACTCTCTTATCTGATCATGAGAAGCTTTCTTATGAATTTCTTCAAAGAAAGAAAGATCTTGAACACCTAAGAGTGAGTTATGAAGATCTTCAGAAGGAGTGTGATTCATTACTTGCTAAACAAATCAGTGCTGCTCAGAAATAATTTTTTCCTTCATGTTTGAAGTGCATTGAACGTGGATCTGTAAATTCTTCACCTGAAAGTTCAAATGCTTTTATTGCTGCAAATTCTTCAACTGTCTCTGCTATCACCAATTCCTCATCTAAGAATGCTGCTAGTATCAGTGACCATGCAGGGCTGAAGGAATTGTATGTGACAGACATGTACAAAAGCCTCAAAGGGCATTAGGCACTTTGTGATGTGCTTAAAAAGCAGATCCTCAACAAGAACCCTAGGAAAGAGGGTATTGCCTTTGAGAGGAAACTCAATGCTGACGGAACATACTAGAAGCCTGACCAGTATCCCAAAACCTCATGGTTTGGTGCAAAGGGACCTCTAGAAGATCCATCTACTCTATCTGGCTTTACATGTGAATCTCCTCATTCTTCTGATGAGTCATTTGACTCCAACTATAAGCTGTTCAAAAATCAGAATGGTGAAGTATTTGCTAGATATGTTGGCACTAACTGCAGAAACGATCCTCCTATGAAGAAAATCTGGGTTCCCAAAAGGTGGCTTGAAAGTCTTTAGGTAAATGTCATCATAACACCACCTGTGAAGAACAGGAACCCCAGATCCAATTCTTCCTATGGACCAAATTCTTCGTATGGATCAAGGTCCTCGTATGAACATTATCGTGCTAACACTTCTGGCAGGGAAGGTCTAAGGGCTATGAATATGTGCAGTATTCTTCAAATCATTATGTTCATAAGTCCTCGAATAATTTCTGTGCTTATTCATATGCCTACTCAACCCCTCTTCTATGAAACGAAGTGGGCTGGCTTCTATGCCACCTTTCTCTTATGGAGCTCGCATAATGATGAACTCATTCCCAACCCTCCAGATGTGGGTGGTGAAGAAAAAGAACTAATATCTTATGCAGGGTCAGGTCTCCAGACGAACCTAAACATCTGAAGAATTTGCTGGAGACCTGAATATGCTTGAAAGGATGCAAGCTAATCATGAAGAAATGAATTTTCATTTATCACGTCCTCATACTTCTTTACCTGTTCTATCCCTTGATGAAATTGATCTGATGAATTTGATGTCATATTCCTCACCGATGAAGTATATGAGTTCGTAAGTTGCACTAATTCATCTGTAGGATGAGCAACCCAAAGCCACTGATTGGGTCCTCGACAGTGGATGTACAAATCACATGACTGGTGACAAGAACTTATTGATGGACACTGCTTTATGTCCATCGCATCTGAAGCATATCACCTACGCTGACAAAGGCAAAAGAAAGGTATTGGGTCTAGATAGGGTTGTGATCTGAAAGGATCGACACATGGACAAAGTCATGCTCGTCGAGTCCTTAGGATACAACCTCATTCCAGTCTCAGTGCTTTGTGATCTTGATATGGTTGTTATCTTTGGCAAGTATCGTTGTATTGCGATCATGGAAGCTGACAATTCGAAAGTCTTCGAAGGCTTTATGAGAGGAGATTTGTATATTGTTGATTTCTCTACAGGACCACAACCTGCTACATGTCTACTTGCAAAAGCTTCAGAAGGCTAGCTATGGCATCGACGACTTGGTCATGCTGGCATGAGGAACTTGCACACGCTCGCGAAGAAGAAGCATGTCATTGGCATCGAGGGTGTCAAATTCCTCAAGGACCATCTGTGCGGAGCTTGTGAAGCTGGGAAGATGACCAAGGCCAAGCATCCCTCAAAGACCATCATGACTACTACTCATCCATTTGAATTGCTTCACATGGATCTCGTTGGCCCTACTCATTATGCCACATTAACTAATGCTGCATCTTTATATGGCTTTGTCATTGTTGATGACTATTCTCGTTATACATGGGTGCATATCATCACTTACAAAACCGAAGTGCAGGAAATCTTCAAACGATTTTCCTCGAGGGCTTTAACCAACTTTGGTGCGAAGATCAAGCACATCAGAAGTGACAATGGAACTGAGTTCAAGAATACCGTTCTTGATTATTATCTTGATGAACCTGATATTACTCATGAGTTATCTGCTCCTTATACTCCTCAGCAGAATGGTGTCGTGGACCGGAAGAACATGACTCTTGTTGAGATGGCTCGCACTATGCTTGATGGATACAAGACCCATCCTCGCTTTTGGCCTGATGCAATTGATACTGCATGCCACATCATCAACATGGTATATCTTCAAAAATTCTTCAGAAAGACCTCATATGAACTCCTCACTGACAAGAAACCCAATGTGAGTTATTTCAAAGTCTTTGGTGCTAAATGTTGGATTAGAGATCCTCATCACACCTCTAAATTTGCACCGAAAGCACATGAAGGTTTTATGCTTGGTTATGGATAGGACTCACACACCTACAGAGTCTTCAACACCTATCACTACAAGGTTGTTGAAACTGTAGATGTGCGGTTCGATGAAACTAATGGCTCGCAAAGAGAGCACCTACCTCCCGTGCTAGATGAAATACCACCTGAGGAATCCATTAAGTTCAAGGCTACTGAGGATCTCATTCCTACCAAAGAATTTGTGAAGAAGTCATTCCAGAACATGAAGAACATCATGCTGGTGCACCTGAAGAAAATGGCTTTGAAAAAACTGCTGAGAAAATTGCTCGTCGTCAACCAGCTCATCGTCGCATTGCTAATGAAGTGCAGATTGAGAGAATCATCAACAACATCAAAGCACCAGGTCCTCTCATACGCTCAAAAGCTTCACATTTGTCTAACTTTTGTGGGCACTTTGCTTTTGTCTCTATCACAGAGCCCACTAAGATAGATGAAGCATTTCTGGAGCCTAAGTGGATTCAAGGGATGCAAGAGGAATTACATTAGTTCGAGCTCAACAATGTGTGGGAACTAGTCAAGCGACCAGACCCACGCAAGCACAATATCATCGGCACCAAATGGATCTACCGCAACAAGCAAGATGAAAATGGCCTTGTGGTGAGGAATAAGGCATGGCTAGTAGCTCAAGGCTACACATATGTTGAAGGAATTGATTTCTATGAAAGGTTTGCACCTGTTGCTAGACTTGAGGCTATTCGCATATTACTTTCTTATGCTAATAATCACAATATCATCTTATATCAAATGGATGTGAAAAGTGCATTCCTCAAGGGTAAGCTTGAGGAAGAAGTATATGTTGGTCAACCCCCAGGTTTTGAAGATCCAAAGTATCCTGACAAAGTGTTCAGATTCAATAAGGCCCTCTATGGCCTCAAGCGGGCCCCTCGGGCGTGGTATCATAGTTTGAAGGAATTCCTCATGAAGAAAGGCTTCAAACCCGGTTCACTTGACCCAATTCTTTTCACCAAAACTTATGATGATAAATTATTCATGTGCCAAATATATGTTGATGATATCATCTTTGGTTGTACTGACCAACGTTACAGTGATGAGTTTGCCTATATGATGAGTGAAGAATATCAAATGTCTATGATGGGATAATTGAATTCTTCTTAGGTCTTCGAATACGTCAACAACGAAACAGCATCTTCATATCTCAGGAGAAATACCTCAAGGATGTATTGAGGAAATTCGGCATGCAAGATTGCAAAGGAGTCAAAATCCCTATGCCCACGAATGGCCATCTATGCACTGCTGAAAATGGTATTGACTTTGATCAAAAGGTATACCACTCCATGATTGGCTCTTTATTGTATTTATGTGCATCTAGGCCAGATATTATGCTTAGTGTTTGCATGTTTTCCCGCTTTCAAGCTACACCGAAGGAATCACACCATAAGGCTGTGAAACATCTTCCTCGATATCTAGATCACACTCCAACACTTGGATTATGGTATCCCAAGAGCTCGGCTTTTGATCTCATTGGATATTCATACTCTGACTATGTTGGTGATCGTGTGGACCGCAAGTCAACATCTGGCACATGCCATTTCCTCGGACGATCCTTGGTCTATTGGTCTTGGAAGAAACAGAACTGTGTATCACTTTCTACTTCTGAAGCTGAGTACAATGCTGCTGGTTTGTGCTGTGCTCAATTGCTATGGATGAAGCAAACTCTCAATGACTACGACATCAATGTGAAGAATGTGCCACTCTATTTTTAGAATGATAGTGCCATCAAGGTTTCTCATAACCCAGTTCAGCACTCGAAGACAAAGCACATTCAGATTCATCATCATTTTCTTCGTGATCATGTGTTGAAGGGCAACATCTCCATCGAGCACGTGAAGACTAAAGAATAGCTAGCTGATATCTTCACAAAGCCCTTGGAGGAGATGTAACGCCCCGGACACACTCGCCGGTGGTCGTTACTCCTTGTCGGATCTAGACTAGCCCCACAAATCAATACTAGTCTTTTCTGTGCAATTTGTCCTCACTCGTGCGCACCCGGGAGCAACTTCCCGATCGGTCACCCATCCTAAAATTACTCCAAGATGAGCATGCTTGACTTTGGAGTTCTTTTCGAATGGGCTACCAGAAAAGAAGGAATTCCTTATTGATATGAGTAGTCTATCATCCCTAAATAAACCAGGCTATCACATACACCCCCACTCAGAGGAACCGACGTCCTCATCGGGCCACAGGAACGTTCCCTCTAGGCACATACGTCTGTGCGTCCAGTCCAGTACATGTGCCATGTTGTGTGCCACGATGGTCACAAACGTCATGAACAACATGACCGCGCACCTGTCCGCAAACATCCATGTAACCGCGAGGGTTGGCTCTGATGCCAACTTGTAATGCCCCAGACACACCCGCCGGTGGTCGTTACTACTAGTGGGATCTAGACTGGCCCCAAAAATCAATACTAGTCTTTTCTGTGCACTTTGTCCTCACTCGTGTGCACCCGGGAGCAAATTCCCGGTCGGTCACCCATCCTGAATTTACTCCAAGCTGAGCACGCTTAACTTTGGAGTTCTTTCTGAATGGGCCCCCAAAAAAGAAGGAATTCCTTATTGATATGACTAGTCTATCATCCCTAATAAGCCAGGCTATCACATGAGAAGAGATTTAACAAGTTGCGGTGTGAGCTAAATATCTTAGAATCTTTAAATGTCCTTTGAAAAGGACGCACATCCTAACACTTATGCAAAATTGATGAGTTAAATGTGCAACACACGAAGTAACATTTTTCTTCAATCAATGAAGACTAACCCTCTAAGTGTGAAGAAATTAACGAAGAATTTGATTCTCGGAGCCCGACGACAATGTACGCGGCGTCTGAAATTAGCATTCTTATATGGTGTGTTACGCCACCAACAAAAGTTGAAAATATTCAATTTGTGTTTTTCTTCAGTTTTGAAATTCCCCAATTGTTCAATTTCTTAAACTTTGAATAGTCTTCACACTTTCTGCTTGTGTTCTTCATTGGGTGTATGTATTTGAGTTTTCAGTCCTCTACAGCATTCACTTATTGCTAATTCTTTAAGTTGCCTTTTTCTACTAAGTGAATGTGATCGGACCCTTCCCCCTCTATGCTATACTCAACCCAGTCTGTTCACAAATTCTTCATGTGCATTCTATTTTAAAACCGTTCAAAATATTCACTATGTCCTTGCCACCTGAAGAATTTGCGAACGAAACATTAAAATTTTCTTATCTAAATTTTTGGCTTTTGCCGCCTAAACCGTTCCACATTCCACGATATGATTATCCTATTCACCCACAATCTAACACGATCACCACCACTCTGTACATGGGTGACACATGTCACTAGGTTGAGAAGGGTCAGGGGCACGTTTGTCCATTTTCCTCGGGCAAGCGGTTTTTCACCTCACCTATGCATAACCCTCACCCTCCTCAAAATGTTTTTACACCGCTCGACCTCACTCCCTCGCTCAAGCTCTCAAAACCTAGCGCCGCTGCAACTTCCATTGTTGCTGGTGAGGAAGAGCTTCGCTGCATTTAACTCGTCGCCGTCATACTCGCGCTGACCGCGGATTTGTTCACTCTGCCGCAGATGTAGTTGTCTTCCTCCGCCAAGTTAGGGCGTGGGAGATCTGGATAGACGAACTTCCAATCTACTATTCCTAGCTCGTCGTGTTCTTCGTAAGGGTAATTAAAAGTTACTTTTACTGCCCTTGTTGATTCTTATGATTCCTACAAAATCTTCAAAAGGTGTTTATTCTTCAATCTTCAGACTCTAAACACCTCACATGAACATCTGTTCTTGATCTGTTTCTCTAAGCAACATTTTTCTACAAGATTCCTCAATTGCGTGGATTTTCAATCTATACAACTCTGGAAGCTAAATCAAAGAACGCTTAGCGAAATTCCTCAAGACACATCTGGTCAAATTCCTCAAACTTGTTCTTTTTGCAAAAACTTCTGAGAATGCATATGACCTCACCAGATTCTTCGCACCTATAATCTGTTCACAGGTACACATGTTTCCTGATGAATCACTAGGTTCTCATCAACTTAACTCATTTGCAGTGTTCCTCAAAGAAAAGTTGCATACCTCATCAGAGAACTCAATTGTTCAAAATCTTCAGCTGAAGAAAATGGCTGACGGCAAGAAAACTCAGAAGGGAGGGCAGAAATTGGAAGTCAACACTGCTTTTGAAATCCCTGAAGATTTCTATGCTAGATACTGCACACCCCCTCAAGAAACAAAGAATGAGCGCAAAGTGTGCATTCAGAAGATTGAGAGGTGATGGGCCAGAGAATGGAGGGAATATCACTATGTCCTCCCAATTACATGAAGAAATTCGCTGTACATCCTCCTTGCCCAAGACCTCCATTGGCACCTGGCCAAGAAGCTGATCCCTCCAGCATCAGAAGAGGTGAGGAATTTCCTGCTGAATGGGCCAAGCGTCAAGCTAAACTGGCCAAAATGGCAAAAGAGGAAGTGAAGAAATTCAATGAAGATTCTGCTACTGCCACTTCTGAGGCCTCTGCTAGCACGCCCAAGAAGGTTGTGCCCAAGAAGCCCACACACAAGCCCAGTACCTCAGCAATGCCCTCACAGCCTAGTTCTGCAAAGCCCTCACAGCAAATTCTTCATGCTGCTCCAGCTCCTCCAAAGTCCTCAGTTCCTCCGACAAAGTCCTCAGCACCTGTGCATCTCGCCTCGTGTCAAAGGACCAAAGGCATCTCAATTGCCTCAGGGGCCTATGCAAGTTCTTCAGCTCCTCCGCAATCCTCAACTGGCCCCACTCTGCTGAAGACAGAGGCCACTACTAGACGAGGAAGTAGAGCAAGTCTTCATAAGAAGCAGGTTTCCTTTCATGTACCGTCTTGTGATGACGAAGCTGATGATGAAGAAGTTGAAGAAATCATCAGAGACAGACAGCAAAGGGCCTCTAGAGACGAAGGCACAAATGTGCCACTGTTGTTGGATCCAAAGCTGATCCTTGAGTATATTGATCTCAGGCCCAAGGACCCCAACACACCTGTGCGTGACTTCAAGCTCACTCATGGCCAAAGGAACATGCAGACCGCCTTCATTGGCGAAGAAAAATGGAAGTTTGAGAAGGCCAGGCAACAGAAGAAAGCTCAATACGAAAAGGAGCACTTTCTGAAGAAGAATGTTGTCAATATGACAACTGATGAACTTGTTGCTATACAAACTGAGATCAAAGGACTTAGTGATGAATTCAACGTCTACCACACATATTGGGTTGGAGCCAAAGTCAGATTTGTGAAGTTGGCTGAGAAATTCACATCACATGATGTTGCATCATCGCAAGACGAATCTCCTTAGGGTGAAGCATCTACTCGGCCCACTGAAGAACATGCCAGCACCACTGATGAAACTGCAAAGTACCAGGGCTGATGAAGTTATTCCAGCCGCTGATGAAATTGCCAGGGCAACCACTAGTATTGCGCCTGAAGATCAAGCTAGGCCAGATGAAGCATCAAACGCTGTGCCTGAAGAAACTGAACCAATCAGGGAAACTACATCAGTTGTGCCTGATGAAAATGAACCAATTTCCTCTGCTCCTCCTGCACCAACACCAAGTCCCACTCCTCCTTCTGCATCACAAGTGAAGAAAGCCAAAGCTACGGAGAGAGTTGCTGTGAAGAAAAGGAAAGCATCTGCCACCTCAGAGTCTTCAGCACCAAAGAGGACAAAGACTCTGACAGGTTCTTTTGAGAATCTAATTGATGCTATTCCTGTTTCGAGCATGCCATCAAAGGAGCTCGTACCCTTTGGTTAAGATTATGAACTACCAAATGAATCATATGAAGAAGATCCTTCTGCTGCTTCCATAGAGCAGTTGGATGAAGAAATTGAAGTGGATAAAATCCCTTCAACTCCACTAGTATCCGCACACATGCCTCAGTTCACTGCTGAAGAGGCCGGTGTTGAAGAAATTAATGATGATGAAGAAGACGTGGACACTGGGTGCTCCGCTCCCGTTCTGAACGATGACTATTGGGACAGTCAGCACCCCAACTCACCACTGTTCACCCCACTGCAACAGATTCCTCAGTCCCCTGTCCACACTGAAGAAATTCAAACGGGCTCTGACGAACCTCAATTCACACCATCCGTTCATGAAGAAATTCCACCCACTAGTGCTGATGTTGATGTTGCTGAAGAGATGAGGACCCAGGCTGCCACTGAAGATGTTGGCAATGAAATTCCACAGCCTGTGGTTCCTGAGATTGTTATTCCTGAAACTGTGAAGGCATTCACTGATACTCCTCAGCCCAAGCCGAAGAATCCCTTCTCTAAAAAGCATAAATTCAAAGCAGATGACTTCTTTCACGAGCATGTGTTCTTCACTGATTACACACCATATGACTCTACTCGTCTTCGAAGGAAGCGTTTCTGGACAGCAACTAAGATGAATTTCTATTCCTCTCTGCTTTTTGACAAAGACAAGATCTACGACCATGAGCATGTTCCTCATGTCGAGATGGAATCGCTGCCTTGCTTCACACCAGTCCTCAGTGTTCTTCATGACGCTGGGCTGCTAAACTTCTGCACCGACATCGTAGACTGGAATGAAGAACTAATTCTTCAGTTCTACGCCACACTGCACATCACCGGCAACGCTGAAGATGTGAATTCATGGGTACTGGATTGGATGACAGAGAACACACACTACAAAGCACTCGCCTCTGAATTGCTTCATGCCCTGCCTGTCAGTCCTCCCCTTGAAGGTGCACAGCTCATCTACCATGAACCTAAGCTATCGGATCACTATATGCAAGTGTTGATGTGATACGTCTCCGTCGTATCTACTTTTCCAAACACTTTTGCCCTTCTTTTGGACTGTAACTTGCATGATTTGAATGGAACTAACCCTGACTGGCGCTGTTTTTAGCAGAATTGCCATGGTGTTATTTTTGTGCAGAAATAGAAGTTCTTGGAATGACCTGAAAATCAACGGAGAATTATTTTGGAATATATAAAAAATCCTGGAAGGAAGATCCACGTCAGGGGGGCCTCCACCTGTCCACAAGGGTGGGGGGCGCGCCCTACCCCCCTGGGCGCGCCCCCTGCCTCATGGGCCCCCTGACGCTCCACCGACCTTAACCTTGACTCCATATATTCACTTTCCGCGAGAGAAAAAAATCAGAGAGAAGGATTTCATCGCGTTTTACAATACGGAGCCGCCGCCAAGCCCTAAACTTTCTCGGGAGGGCTGATTTGGAGTTCGTTCGAGGCTAAGGAGACGGGAATCCATCGCCATCGTCATCATCAACCATCCTCCATCACCAATTTCATGATGCTCACCACTGTGCGTGAGTAATTCCATCGTAGGCTTGCTGGACGGTGATGGGTTGGATGAGATTTATCATGTAATCGAGTTAGTTTTGTTAGGGTTTGATCCCTAGTATCCACTATGTTCTGAGATTGATGTTGCTATGACTTTGCTATGCCTAATGCTTATCACTGGGGTCCAAGTGCCATGATTTTAGATCTGAACCTATTATGTTTTCATCAATATATGAGAGTTCTTGATCCTATCTTGCAAGTCTATAGTCAACTACTATGTGTTATGATCCGGCAACCCCGAAGTGACAATAGTCGGGACCACTCCCGGTGATGACCGTAGTTTGAGGAGTTCATGTATTCACTATGTGTTAATGCTTTGGTCCGGTTCTCTATTAAAAGGAGGCCTTAATATCCTTTAGTATCCAATAGGACCCCGCTGCCACGGGAGGGTAGGACAAAAGATGTCATGCAAGTTCTTTTCCATAAACACGTATGACTATATTCGGAATACATGCCTACATTACATTGATGAACTAGAGCTAGTTCTGTGTCACCCTAGGTTATGACTGTTACATGATGAACCGCATCCGGCATAATTCTCCATCACCGATCCAATGCCTACGGGCTTTCCATATATTGTTCTTCGCTTATTTACTTTTCCATTGCTATTGTTACAATCACTATAAAACACCATAAATATTACTTTTGCTATCATTACCTTTTACAACTGTTACCACTACTATCATATTACTTTGCTGCAGATATTAAGTATCCAGGTGTGGTTGAATTGAAAACTCAGCTGCTAACACTTGAGAATATTCTTTGGCTCCCCATGTGTCGAATCAATAAATTTGGGTTGAATACTCTACCCTCAAAAACTGTTGCGATCCCCTATACTTGTGGGTTATCATGATGAAGCCGTTGAAGCTTGGTCAAGCCCCTAGAACCAAATTCCTCGTGAAGGAATTACTCTATGTGCCAAGAACCATCTACAGAATTATGACCAAGACCCTGAGTCCTATCAAAGGACGCGATTCTAACAAAGAAGTCGTTGGCCTCATGAATAATTTGCTATTCAACGGCAATCATGGCATTCCAATCAACTACCATGATTTCTTCATGAGGACTCTAGCCAATGTTGCATTGTCACCTTTTGAGTTGAAGCCTTACGCTCCTTGGATTATGAGATTCCTCAGATCAAGGTCTTCAATCCACTACAAGGCCGACTTTCAGAATCATCTCAGTTACTTGCCGCCCATTGAAGTCTTCAAACGACCTATTTCCTCATGTGATGAGAAGCGCAAGACAACTGCTGTTATAGATGAATGCATTCGTCCATTGGATGGTTAGTTCCGCAAACCTGCATCTTACTCCACCAATGATGACTCTTCCACTCATGACTCTATCGCAAATTCCTCAAAGCAAAATCCTCAAGGCACATCTCCAAGTGTGTTGACTGATCGTGAGCTTCTCCTCAGTCTTCACCAGAAGGTCGATCGCAACCATAAGTGGGTGAAAAGACAGTTTGGTTCAATTCTTCAAAACATGACCATCACTCAGAATTCAGTGAAGAAGAACCATTACTATATGCATGAAGTATTTGATTGCACCTGGGCTATTCTATCTCATCTCTACGGCGAAGAAGATCTAAAACAGATGGGCTTCAAGCAGGACTTTGACTGGTCTCAGCCACCTTCGAAGAAATTCAAGAAGGTCAAAGTTCCTCACTTGGTTGTCAACTCTTATTCTTCATCGTGCGATACTAATGAACATAAAGATTTGGACAACACTACGACAGGCCCTACTTCAACAACCGACCCCAACAACGCTGGCGCTCCTCCATCGCATATGTGATATTCTTAAGGGACTTTAGTCCTCACTTTTCGTCCCTTTTAGTCATTCGATGAAAAAGGGGGGTTTGAGTTAGTTTTCAAGCGGGTCTCTATACTTGGGTGTTTTTTTGCTAAGTTACAACTCTCATTCTTCTGAAGACTTTGTTGGATCGAGTTGTAAACTTAAACCTGATGGTGGTCTGATACTTTTGCTATGTTCTTCTGCATGCTATTTCCTCATATGCTAATGCATGCATGTTGAATTACATCAGTCACCATATTTCATCATGCATTTCAAATTCTTCATATCATATGTTAAATACATGTATCAATTACAATATATAGGGGGATATCTCCATGATTCTACTCTTCAAATGTGCATTGCTTCAAAAGCAAATTCCTCACTATGCACATCTTTAGGGGGAGTTTCTTCTATACCTTGCAACCAAATTCCTCAATATCAGTATTTACACTTCATATGTTTATCCCCGTTGAAAACTTAACCTATAGAGTCATCAATCGCCAAAAAGGGGGAGATTGTAAGTGCATCTAGTGCCCCTTAGTGATTTCGGTGTATTGAATACTTATAGGTTAAGGGACTGATGCGTTTGTGAGTGTGCACATGTCTATAAGTCTATGAGGAGTTTGATATTTACAGAGAAAGTCGACTGCTAAAAATGAATGTCTTCAACTGAAGACTTTGGATTTCTGAAGACTTTCTGAAGACTTTGAAAGTGAAGATATTGGTCTGACCGTGAAGACTTGATATTCATGTGAGGAATATGAAGCATGAAGACTTTTTTGTTTTTGTAGTTTCATTTTCTCTTTCTTGAGTCATAGGAAACACTGTACTGTTAAAGGGGGTCGAGGAAAAACTATGGAAAAGTTTCCAAGTGATGCTCAACTCAAAATCCTACACCTACCAATCCCTTCGAGTGAAGCCATTGGAAATCTCATACAGTTCAGTGAATTTCTTCAGTGACAGAGACGAAGTTCTTCTTGTCTCTGAGGAATTTTTTCTAACTGACGAGTTAGGAATTCGCTAGTGCGGATTGCCTACAAGTGAGGAACATGATAGCCCTGAGGAATTTGAACCTCAAATTTCCGACCGTTGTTGTGCTACGCGCTAGCTGTCCCAAATATCTTATCCACCTAACGGTCATATCATTGAAGGGCATTTATGTCTTATCATGTCGGGCTGCTCCCAAGGCTATAAATAGCCACCCCCTACAACCACTAGCTGGTTGGCTGCTCCGCGAGAAACTGACACTTGTCATTTAGAGCATCCCATCCTCCGAGGACTTTGAGCGAAAATCATCAAGTGAGGAAAAACCCAAAGCACTAAACCAAATACCTACAAACCCAAAGTGATTGAGCATCACTGAAGAGATTGTTCCTGTGTGGAACCGACGCTTGTTACCTTTGAGCACTGTGCATCCTTCAAATGGTTAGGCGTCATGGTCTAGAGCATCCAAGAGGAAATTTTGGATCGCAGAGTGACCGAGTCTGTGAAGGTTTGGAAGTCACATGAAGACTTACCACGAGTGATTGGATGAGGTCTGTTTGACCTTAGTTCAAGGAGAATACAGTGAGGATTGTGTGTCCGGGACTGTGTGTCCTCAGGTTCAAATACCTAGCCGCTCCAACCAGACGTACGACTGTCACAGCAGTTGGAATTGGTCTACCAAATCATTGTCTTCACCGAGCTAAGTAGTTCTATTTACTCAACCCTTTCATTTCCTCACTACCGTGTTGTTTACTTGATCGCTACTGTTTAAAGACTTTGACTAAAGACTTTCTCAATTTCCTCACTTCAATTTCTTAAGTCAGTTTGTCCTCAGTCTGCTTATCATGTGTTTATGTTTTCTATTCTCTGTTCTTGCTTTCATTTCATCATGATGACTGTGCTTTTGTTCTGTTATGTTTGCACCTGAGTACTTCTTCCGCTGCTCGTATTCCTTCGCTTAGGAATTTCCTCACGCTGAAATTCCTCAGTGAAGAATTCATAGAAATCGCCTATTCACCCACCCTCTAGTCGACATAATGCACTTTCATCGGTGCATGAAAAGGTGCACAAGAAAGGTATGGAAAATCATGCTCGTACTATTTAGTACATTCTCATGCGTTTTACAAGGAACGGGCAGATATTTCAAGGAAATGTGTGGCAATAGTCAACCATAAACGCGTCATTTACTGGGTTAACAACTATACAAAGAATGAAATACATGCTTGGAAAACATGATACCTGGCGTGGTGACATGGTATGGCCTCATCGTGCCCTGGTAAAAATTGGAGAATGTTTTCCATATGTCGTCATGCACACCTTTCATAAATCAAACCATCACCAAGGAAGTTTCATGGTTTCGAGGGGGAAATCACCAAGATTGAAGGAGGATCCAAATTTCCTTTGTCCTTTGTCCATGAGTTTTTTTCTATGATCAACATTCACCCGGCAAACCACCGTGTTCAAATTTGGCACTTTTCCGGGTTCATTTAAAAAATTTAGGGGATTATGTGCATTTCCTAGGAATTAATGCACATAATTCAAGTTCAAACAATAGGTGCATGAAAGGGTGCACAAGAACGGCCTGGAAAACTATGCTCGTGTGATTTAGTAAATTCTCATGCCTTTTACAAGGAATGGATAGATATTTGGATGTAATGTGTGGCAGTTGTCAACCACAAACATTTGTTTATTGGGTTTTCAACTATAGAAAAAATGAAATAAATGCTTGAAAAACATGACGACTATCATGGTGCCATGGTATGACCTCACCATGCCCTGGTAAAAATTTGAGAAGGTTCGGCGTATGCCGTCATGCACGCCCTTCAACCATCACCGAGGAACTTCCATGCTTTCAAGAGGGAAATCACCAAGATTGAAGGGGAATCCAAATTTTCTTCGTTCTTTGCCCTAGAGTTTTTTTCTATGATGAACATACACCCTGCAAATCACCGTGTTTAAATTTGGCATTTTTCCAGGTTCATTTACCATATTTAAGGGATTATGTGTAATTTCTAGGCATTTAGTGCATATAGATCCAATCCAACTACACTTGCACGGGTGTGATATGAGGGACGTGGATTGCTGTTCGATCGCGGCGCATCCTATGGTGCACGCGCGTGATCTGCGTGGCTAGGATTCCGTCCAATCATAATGCAACACACAATAGGCTCAGCGCACACTGTTTTCGGAAGCGACGGAGTTGAACCGTGTGCGATAATGAATGAGCAAAATTGTAAGGGAAGCCAAATTTCTGTTGTCGTTTGTCATTGAGCTCTTGAATACCACCGCACTGTACGGATGCCCGGCCCCTCTGTCCCAGAGCTCTCTCCAAGCATCGTTCATGGCACCACGACGCATAGTAACTGGTAAGGAAGTGATGGCATCCCGCCGCGCTGCATTCCTCGCCACCCATGACCGCACACATGGTAAGGAAGTAATGGAATCTCGCCGCACCGAGTTCATCGCTGCCGGCGGCCAAACAGTTACGTGGGCGGACTTTGAGACTGCCATGGTCGAAGGGGCGGTGGATCTAGAGGCGGCCAAAGCCACACAGAAGGAGTGAAAAGGCATAAAGCAGTCAAGAAAAGAGAGTCCCGTTGCCTCAAGAAAGAAGAGGCTGCACACGCCATGGTGAGGAGAGCTTGGCGGAGATCGAAGCATGGTGGGTTGCTGCCTACAAGGCCGGGAGGGAGAACTCCGGCATCTGGCCAGCATGCCTTGATGGCAACAAGTGAGAAGTAGTTTATGTTTGTAGTATTAGAGGAAATTACTAGTAGTAATTTAAGTTTGTAGTATTAACATACAATGTTGGTAAGAGCATCCTTTGAGGGCTTTGAGCGTTGATTAGCATGTGTACCCGTGTGTGTTTTTTGCGTTAATCATTAGAATATCACAAAACACACGGTTTCTATGTCGTACTCGTCTGTGTTTTTTGCGTTCATGATCCATAAGTCAGTTACCTATGAGATGTTTCCTAATAAACCATGTGTACCATTGACTGAGAAAATCAACTACACGTGTACATTTTTTTGGAGACGGGATTTGCCAATTTTCTGTTTTCTCGCACAGGAGTATTTTACACGCTTCGTCTGCGTTGCGTGTTTCCACCACCCAAGTTTCAAGTTTCGCAGTGAAATTTTCATTAGGCACGCAATTTCAGAATTTATTCCTCCAACCACATCCCCACCCATCAAATTTCCTCAGTATCTC
>NC_041392.1:396746216-396762767 GCF_002162155.2 Triticum dicoccoides
TATCTCAAACCACCGCAGTCGCAACCACAACTTCAACCATATCTACGCTCTGCTTGGATCCATTGGAGCAACCCACCGATCTCTATCATGGCCCCAGCCTGATTGCTTAAATGGCACCTATGAAACATCCTCATGCCTGCAAATCCCCACCGCTAGGAGCTGATGGAGGTCCATGGCACGATGGCCGCTGTGCGTGTTGACCCAGAGGAACACCTCGCCTCCGCCGCCACCGACATGGTGCAGGCTCTGTCCCAGATGACATGCCCCAGCAACTACCCCCCAAGACTTAACAAGTAAGATCTGACCAGCTAAATCTTACCAATACCACTTGCAACGACTATGATTTGTACAATTGATGTGTTAAGCATGTTCGTGCCATGTTTATTTTAGTACTGCACACTATGTGATGTTCAAATATTAACTGTCCAGCTCAATTTCACCAATACCAGCAACAATCTTACAATACATGACTCAGGATATCACTAGAGATGTTTCCCATTTGCTATTTTTAGTGGATGCTAACCATGTTGTACTTAACATGCCTGTCCATGTACTTACGCAAGGTCATAATGGCCGATGGTATTGTTTGCCGTCGAGGTTAGCTGCATCCCATGTATTACGGTATTTTACATCATTTGTGCAATTGTAGTTTAACTTCTACCATTTATTGGTTGCCTGTAGGTACACATGTCAGTGGCACTGATCCACGCTTTGACCCGGAGGAATAGCTCGCCTCCACCGCCGCTGACTTTGAGTGGGCTCTGGCCAAGACAAAGTGCCCAAGCAACTACCTCTCAGGCTTTACCAAGGATGTACTCACCAGTTCAAACTTACTAATACCAGTTGCAATTAATGGCTATGTTCTATACGGTCGATGTATTAAGCATGTTCTAGTAAACATGCCTAACACGTTTTAGCTACTTTCCCTACCTTTTTATAAACAAGTGGGCCATTCTCTACACTGGCAGCACCTGCCTTGTGATGTTTAACTCTGCCAATTGTAGTTTTATCAGTACCGCTTTCAATAGCTATTAAGCCTGTTGCAATTAACAGTTGAATCCATTTTTAAATAGTTGTATTTCAATGGCTACAAACTTATAAAGAATGACTTAGGATGCTGTAAAGCCTGTTTCAATTACCAGTTGTATCCATTTTTTAATTTGTCCCTTTGCTACCATGCTCCTCTCCGCAATGAAGATATACTAGAGATGCTACCCATTTGCTATTTTTGGTGGATGCTAACCCTGTTGTACTTAACATGCTTGTCCATGTACTTACACATTGTCATAATGGCCAATTATGTTGTTTGCCATTGAGGTTAGCTGCATCTCATGTCTTACAACATTTCACATCATTTGTGCAATTGCAATTTAACTACTACTCCCTCTGTTCAAAATTACTCGTCTCAAAAATGGATGTATCTAGAACTAAAATACATCTAGATACATCCATTTCCGCGACGAGTAATTCGAAATGGAGGGAGTACCATTTACTGGTTGCCTGTAGGTACACATGTTAGTGGCACTGATCCATGCTTTGACCCGGAGGAACAGCTCACCTCCACCGCCGCTGACTTTGGGCGAGCTCTGGCCAAGATGAAGTGCCCCAGCAACTACCTCTCAGGTATTACCAAGTATGTACTCACTAGTTCAATCTTACCAATACCAGTTGCAATTAATGGCTATGTTTTGTATGTTCAATGTATTAAGCATGTTGTAGTAAACATGCCTAACACGTTTTAGCTATTTTCCCTACCTTTTTATAGACAACTGGGCCATTATCTGCTCTGGCAGCACCTGCCTTGTGATGTTTAACTCTGCCAATTGCATTTTAATCAGTACCCGTTTCAATGGCCATTAAGAATGTTGCAATTAACAGTTGTATCCATTTTTAAACAGTTGTATTTCAATGGCTACAAACTTACAAAACATGAATTAGGATGTTTTTAAACCTATTGCAATTAACAGTTGTATCCATTTTTTAATCCGTCCCTTTGCTACCGTGCTACACTTTTTCAATGAAGTTATCACGACAGATACTGCCGTTTTACTACCATTTGCTATTTTTGGTGGATGTTAACCCTGTTGTAGTTAACATTGGCTTTCCATGTACTTGCACATGGCTACAATGGGCGATGCTGTTGTTTGCCGTCGAGGTTAGCTGCATCCTATGTCTTATACACCATATATTCCTAAATATAAGTATTTTTAGAGATTCCAATATAGACTACATAAGGAGCAAAATGAGTGAATCTGGGTTCTAATCTAAACTATATCTATAATTCTATATACATTCGTATGTAGTTGATATTGAAATCTCTAAAAATACTTGTACTTAGGAATGTAGGTAGTTGTATTTTATATCATTTGTGCAATCTCAGTTTAGCTTCTAACATTTACTGGTTGCTTGTAGGTACATATATGAGCGGTACTGATCCACGCTTCTATCCCTTTTGCATATGGGGCAATGACATATTCCTGAACAAGCGTGTGGCACCCCGGCTCAGAGCAACCGGTTTACCATGCATTAGCCGCCCAGAGACCATGTCTTCTGGCAACACACAACATCTTGGTACAGAAAACAACCTCTTTATTGATGCTAGCGGATCAAAGTTCATATTACAATAGGTAGCAAGGCCAAGCGGCACACACGGTGCGGCTAAACAATATGTACATTACTTAGTGAACATAAAGGCCCCGACCATAACAACTACGCGGCAACAAAACAACATCGTAGCGGAACTCCATAGCACAGGGACAGCGATCTGGACACGATCTAGACTCGGACAGCACTCCTTTCCAACAAGGCGTTCCTGAAATCTGGCATGACACGCCAGGTCAGTACATTGAATGTACTTGCAAGCTCACAACAGACATAAACATAATGACAAACAATATCATGATAATTAACCAATTATTAATAGTGCAACAATATAACCAGCATGATGTGATCATGCTCTTGTGAGAAAAATCCCTCTTACCAATAGTGATAACTTCTTGGATCACAACCGTACCAACATCAAAATATTAACTATGTATATCTCGTGATCTTTTCGGCGATCACAACCAAGACCCATATTTGGTCTAAAATGATGATCCTTCTGGTGATCTAAACCAGGACCAACACTTAGTGTTGTCCAACCCGATGGCCTTCCTGCCATCATCAACAGTGCAGAGTTCATAACTTAGTGTGCAAGATTTATTAAATTTTAATCCATGGTGTGACCTACTTTCGAGCGTGACCGTAACCGTGGACTCACCTATCGATAGATTAATACACTCTGCAGAGGTAGCGCACTATACCCACACCACGGAACCCATGGCCTTTCACTCCCATTCGGGTGGACCAACGGCATTTCGATGAAATTCCTCCATTGCCATGACACTCTCCCGGCCAATCTGACTCACTCCTCTCTGGGCTAGTCCTGGGTGGCCCCGTGTCTACCAAAGACACACGATCACCGCCGTGGACAAAACATAAACTATCCCACATGGGGACATAGTACAAAAAATCTCAACAACGGGCACACAAGGTTATGTCTGCTTACCAGGCCAGGGTACCACACACCCATAACCTTCCCTCGTTGGAGGCACCGGCCAGAGGCATGACAACAGAACGAATAAAGGCCTTCCCATAAAGGCAAGTGTGGTTGCACTGGGAAAAACTCGATTCAGTGGCACCATGACCCGGTCAACGATATATTTAAGTTGAGTTATTATCAGGTTCAACTTAAAGTGAAAATAATCTGTGTCATAATATGCCATGAAATGCACCACTAACATATGCATCACACATCAACGGAAATGACTGAGCCAACTATCTCCACACCAAGCATAAACCTCAACAACTCATGACACTTCTCTGGTTAGGATTAAACCTTACTTTAAACAGAATCTTTTCTAGCAAATTTATCATTTTTCTCATGCAATAAAATAACTCCATATAATTACTTATATCCATAACTATATTACTCTTTCATAACAAAATTTAATTCTAGTATCTTTACCAACTTAGTTAGCTGTAAACTTTCTGTAAATCTAGCATATCAACTTAAACAAGCAACTAACATAATATAAATAACATAATAGTGATCTAAATATTGTAATGGCACCATGAAAATGTTGTTGTGGCTTGCCTTAGTGCAGATGAGGTTCACAAGCCTCCTGCTGATCCTCAAGACAAGCTTCACCCTCTGAAAATAATTATAAACACAAAAAGAAAACATCAAGAACCCTTCTAAAATTCACCAAAAAATCTATAAAGCAGGGGAAAATCCCATTTTTGGTGAGCTGCTAGATTTATTTACAAAGAATACAATGCAAAAAGAATCAATTCATTTGGACTTATGGTTAAAGAGTTTTGACTATTTGAAGCTCTCTGGAAAAATATGAAATTTGAATTTAATTAGAAATAGACTGGGGGGTGACGTCGAAGGAGTAAAGCCCCGGGGCGCCACCACTTGTACCGCTTCGCGCGCGTATTGAGTGGCTGACTAGCGGGCCTCGCTAGTCAGGTGAGGGGGAGAGGGGAAAGAAACAGGGGACGGCGCGGCTTCGCTGGGGTAAACGCCGGCAACGAGGTCTTCTTAGACAAAACAAGAGGGAGGGATTGAGAGAGGAGACGGAGGCGCATCTACCCGTACCTGTAGAGTAGCTAGGGGTGGTCGGACGGCGTCGGAATCAACCTCTCTAGCGGAGGTAGAGAGCGGAGGTCGCCTTAGACGACGGCGAACAGAGGCGACTCCACGGGCTCCCACCAGGCGGAACAGCACCACCGGAGAGTGGCGGAGGCCCTAGAAGGGTTGCCCAGGCCTGGGAGGGGCTGGAGCTACGGAGATGACCCGAGGGGATCGCCAGTGAGCTCGAGCTTGGGGACGGTGGCCCGCGGCCTGCACGGGCAGGCTACGGCTATATATGAGGTTGTGGAGTGTGTGGGAGTCGTGGATGGTGCTCAATGAGGCTAGGGAGGGCTCTATTTATAGCCAAGCGTCGTGGGGGGTTCAGGCTCCATCCGTGGACACCTGGACAGAGCGCCCGGCGACGAACAGTGTTAGTGAGAGGGGGAAAAGGAGACGCAGCTCACGGAGGGACTGTGGGCGAACGGGGACAAGCACAGGGGCACTGGGGTTACGACGAGCACAGTGCACACCACACTGTTACGTTGCCCAGACCGCGCCCGTGCTCGATGCAGCGAGCTCTGCCATTGACAAGCGCCAGGAGGGAGTTAAGAGGGCTTGTACGAAGATTGTGGCGAGGTTTGGCAAGGCTAGGCAGTCAGGGAAGCGAACACGTGAGCAACAGAGGCTCGGGCGCGACCCAGAGCGCATCGGCACGCAGGTTGGCATCGTGTACATGCGTGCTCACCGCATGAACTCTGCCCTCAGGCCGACCTATGTCCAAATTTCATGTCTAGCTTGTTGTTCGTGGTAGTTTTGAAGATTACCATGCTTTGGTTTGGATCCAGACGCAGTAGGATAGATTTCAACCGCCTAGTAAGTTTCTGATCAGTAACTTTGAGAGCTTACTGTGGCCAAACGACTGGGACTTGGGAGCTAGGCTTTGGAGGTTAGCAATCATCTACTAAGGTGACGATGCACAAGAAAAATCAGCCACAATGGAGCAATAAAATGGTAGTTGCTATAGAAACCACCATTTCGATCCAGAATAGAAAATATTTTCTGTAGCAAAAATATTCCCAAAAGTTATGCAATATTTTTGCTCAGGAAGGTGCCCTAGGGTACAAAGAATATTTGTGAATTTTTTTAGATTTTTGCGGGCAAGAAAAATTGGGGTTGCTTTGGAGCACAATGAGCTGACTAGGGTTTAAGAGAGGGAAATGAATATTTTTCATTTAAGAAAAATATTCCAATTATGATTTGGAGGTGAACCAGAGTGGGAATGGTGGTTACAGAGGGAAATGGGACACTTGGTTGAAAGCCAAGGGTACCCAAGTGTTCAAGTCCATATGAAAAGATTCAAAACTCCAAATTTCAAATTCAAACCAACTAAAATCAGGCAAAGAAAAGAGGGCAAAAACCAGGCTGTCACAAAGCGTCAAGTGAGGAAACTAAGAAAGATTGTTAGCCGAAAGAAACGGGTGATTGAAATTAAGCTCTTTATTTACACTTTGTCCAAGATAATAGTGAACTTTAGGATGGTAAGTAATGTGTTGCCTTTTCCCCCTACCCACAACAAGTTACTCTATTAGACCTCAGTATCTGATATTTTTCTCTTTTCAGTGGTTTCCGAAGCTATTTACTGATGATTATCTTGCAAACTGCATAATCAGAGTAGAGGCAACTAATGTTAAAGTATATAATTCATGCTACCATGATAATGCTCTAGAAGTCCTCCAGAAGGCGGTGAAGGATGGGCAGACAATTGTCACAAGGGGTTGGACAAAAGTGGTTCGTGCCTATGGCATGCAGGAAGGCACGTTATGGCATTCCGCTTATTCAACACCATCGGCAGTCAAAATGATTTACACTTTTCTCTTCACCTTTACCGCCTTCAAATATTGTGGTTCATCATAGTTAATTGTTGTCTAATCTTGTAATCCTGTAATTACTGAACATATTTTACTGACAATTTTATTTATGGATTTGTTGTTGAACCATTGTGCTGAAAATTTGAATTGCTTGTTTCATATTTCAACATTGCCAATTCGAATAATAAATTACAGGAAGAAATAAAAATATACATGAGCTAATAAAATAATGTGCACACGGTTAGAAAGAAAACAACGTGCGTGATGAAAAAAAGAAAACAGACGGTTCGTTGACGTGAAACGTTTGCGATGCCCGACGGACGCACACACTATTTCGTATCATATGTGTGTGTGATTCATGGTAATACGACAAATATTTCAAACCAGTGTGCGTGTGTGATAGGAATACCAATCACACACAGTTATGAAAATGGACACGTTGGCGTCAGTAGAGGTATCGCACACATTTACATTCTTGAATCGTGTGCGATAACGTACCTACCACAAACATATCGATAGATTAAATGTTGATGTCCACCTTTTTCACACGACTATAGCGGTGTAATCGTTTGGGATGTCTCTCTGATCAGAAATGTAACGTCGAGATTTAACGTTTGGGACTAGGGTGGCTTCTCACAGATTTATTTTATGGCGGTTGTTAGTAGCCCCTTTCCCATCCCCAACGGTTTCTGGATCGTGTGGGAAGGACCCCCTATCACCCACACTCACTTGGCGATGGTTCCAAATGCCGTCGCAGAAAGGGGTTAAAACCGTTTGTATAGCACCAACGCGTACCAGTGCTTGTGTATATATGAATCTTTTGAGTTGTTGATTGTGAATGTTGGCTATGAATATGAACGTGCCTTGTGAACCTGAGTTTGATACAAATGTTTACCTTCCCTGTTGTACTTGTTAGAATGTCTACTGTGGGACTGTGACGTGTGAGTGTCAACGGCACACGTTCTTCCCGAGAAGAATAGCACCTGCTTGTTAGGGTAGCAACGATGCATCAACTCTTTTTATCTTTTCGCTCTGTCTTCCCGCCTCCCCGCTCAACCCCTGCCGTAATGTTTTCAGCCTCAAAACAAACATAGTACTGCGTTGTTTTGGGCCTTGATGAAAAATCAAGTGCTGCTTTCTGTAGGTTGGCCCGCCCAACAAATGGGCTGCTGGTCCACCACAGACCATGAGGCTAAAAATACAAGTTGTATGGTGGAGAGGCAAGTAAAAAACGTCATCAAGAGCCATCCACTGGAAAAAAAATCACGTCTGATGTGCCCCCTCGTCAATCCAGTTCGCTCCATTCCCCAACCGGAAGCACAAGATGGAAGTTTATTTCCCCCTCGCACTACTGCGGGATTGAAGAAGCGCGTCATCGAATCCAACACCGGCAATGGCTAGTTGTCCAAGTGATTTTCGGATAAGAAACTGCATGTTTCATAGGCAGAGCATTTAAATCAATACTGTTGGAAATTTTATTCATGGTAAAAAAACGGAACTAGTCAACATTCATGTATAGCACATCTTCCTATGATGCAAAGTCAAAAAGATATGCTATTTTAAAAATGGCAAAACAATGCTGAGTGTGCGAAAAACTGGGTAAACTAGGGACGGAATTTTGGCAAGTGTTAGATATTTTTCAACTGCACCAGTTGGAATCGAACCCGGGCAGTACAACTTTTTGGTGAGAGGGCTGCAGCCACCAGGCTAGTGCGGTATGTTCGAAAGAATGAAGGTGTCTTCACCGGCTCTGGTTCTTTCCCATCCATGTGCGCTCGCCGTGGCACCGCCGTATGCTGTTGTCAACATATGTCGGTGTAATGGACCCTGGGTCCATTGCCCAGACTGTGCAAAGGCAAAAGAGCAGAATTGAAGCCTTAGCTTGAGGCAGAGATTGAAGGACCAAGAGATTTGAAGAACCAACATGCACCTCAGAGGGATCAAGATCAAGACAAAGGAGCAGTATATCGGCAAGAGAAGGGCCTCCCTTGCAGGGCAGGAGAGCGCGGCAAGGGGCAAGGCCATCGCCAGAAGCAAGAAATCAGGGCGCCCAAGCAGGGCCTGCCGGCGCTCGCAGAGGCAAAACCACCCCACCAAGGTGATTAAGTGGCAGCCATTCACCACATGGTGGCCGTTTCCTATAGAAGGAACATATAGATGACACCCGTCCTACGACGTGTCAATAGAACAAGCGTGGAGCAAGTGAGATAGCCCGACAAGCCTTGCCGGGCAACCAGTGATGTGACACTAAGCGGTGCATTTAATGCACCATGTTAGCCCACAAAGTTAGGTATGATAGCACTTGCTATCATATTCGTGGATAATGACTACTTTGCCATTGTGGTGACCCCTTGATGTATAAAAGGAGGCCCATGGCACCCGTAGGGGGTGTTAGAATGTTGGAAAGTTGAGGAACCCGCACCTCATACGCGCGTAATCGCTGCTGCCACACGACAACCCCTGTGGGCAAATGTACTGCATTGCATTATCCACATTCCACCATCAATCCCCCAAAGTAGGAGTAGGGTTTTACGCCTCACGGCGGGCCGAAACTGGGTAAATTGCTTGTGTGCTCTCTCCCGTGCTACCACGCGCTAGTCTTCTCTTTGTGCAACGCGATGTCCCCCTGCCAAATCAGCAAGGGCCCTCCTGGTCCCATAGGTGGCTGTGGATATCCCCCGACATCTTTGGCGCGCTAGGAAGGGGGCTCGCTTGTGCGAACCTGAAAGTGTGCACAGCGCGTCATCTTCATTGCCATCTTCGTATTTGATGGCGCCCTCGGCCATGGCACCTAAGAAGGAGTCCGGACCTTCGGCCAATCCGTCCACCTCGAAGGCTCCGCTGCCCGCCGCTTCGAGCACTTCAGAGGACACGGAGGCGAGTGAAGACGTACACGCTGCTAGGGGCATGGCTGGGGCAGGTGGTGCCATCGCCACTCCCCCTGCGGCCGGCACGGGGGCTGGAGATGTCTAAGTAGAACTGCATTAACAAAGCCTTGGCTATTATGCTCTGCAAGGTGTGGGCAAGGGGGTAGCTCCATGTGCGCCCTCTCCTCCCACTGACAGGCACTGCCGCAGCAACAATGCTCGGTCTGGGGTGAGCCATCACCTTCCGGCCGCCCCCACCGCGAGAGCGACCGTGGCCCATGTGTCTCCTCTCAGACGAGTCGACCAAACTGCTGCACTCGGCGAAGCTGCTAACCCTCGAGCACCACCGCCGTGCGACCCCGCTGCCTAGATGATCGACCCACAACTGCGTGGATGCGGAACCACCACTTTCGCCGCCACTGGCGCCATCAGGAGCCAGGCAACGGTGCCGCCGGCGTCATCGACATCCATGCCAAGCACCGCCATGGAGGCTATGGCGCGAGCTCAGTTGCTGCTAAGGTTTCCACCCACAACCAAGCAGATGCATGAATGGTGTGCCACCATCCACATCCTGCTCGGCTGCACCGAAGCTAGGTGCTCGCGACGAGCTGGCCCGCCACGACCTCCCCAAGCAATGGCAACCACCCGCACTACTGGCCAAACAGAATGGGCCGTCCCCATGGTGCAGTCCCCACCACGGCAGCCAATGTAGGCGCAGCTAAATCAAGACCCTAATGACGTCTTGATGGCATCTTCCGACCCTCGAGCACGTCCAGGCCAGTGTCAAGCCCCAGAGGATAGGCGACGGGGAGATGTGCGCATCGACATAAATCGATGCCGCGATGACCTCCGCCACACCGACGGGTGCGACGGCCTCGACATTGATGAATCTGCGCTCGGTGTTAGCGGGTGCCTACCTTTTGAGGTTGGATGCCTTGCCTTTATACGAGAGTTGCGTCAAGTCCGTTGGCCGTCCGTTCGCATGTTCAAGTCAGAGATACCTGAAAAGTACGACAGAAGGCTAAACCCGGCAGAGTTCCTGAGCATCTACACCATCGCTGTTCAAGCTGCCGGGGAAGAGATGAGAAGGTGTTCGACAACTACTTCCCGTTGGCCCTCAAGTCCAACGTGAGGTCTTGGCTGATGCACCTGCCAGAGAACTCCATTTCGTCTTGGGCGGACCTGTGCCACGAGTTCATTGGTGCCTTTATTGGTGGCCACCAAGAGCCCGGCAGACCCAGCGACCTGCAACTTTTCTATTAGAAAGAAGGAGAAACTCTTCGTAAGTATTTACAGAGATTAAGTATAGTTCTTAGGAATATTCCAATTATCCATCCGCCAGCCGTTATAGCAGCCTTCCAGTCCAATGTGCGCAACCGTCACATTTGTTCTAAGATGAATGTGTGGTTGCCCAAGACTGTGAAGGAGCTATATACGCTAGTGGATAAGTGTGCTTGAATGGAGGAAGGAAGGAAGTTGCTCGGAGAGGAGGATTGCATCAATGTTGATTCAGAGGATGAAGACGAATCAACTAGCCAGAGAAAGGGCAAGAACCGCAATAAGAAGCCAAGGGATAAAGCAGTAATGACTGTAGAAGGTTCGGGCACACCTAGTACCGGCAAGAAGTCTAGGGTTGAGGCCCCCGGCAAGGAAGTTGCTGCTTGCATAGCCTGCCGGGAAGCCGTTGCCGCTAAGAAAGCTTGGAAAGGTGATGGCCTATACTGCAAGATCCACTGGACCAAGGGCCAAGATCTTCAGGAATGTTACCAAGTTGAGAAGCTTCTCATGAAACAGAGGGCGGAATATGACAAGCGTGATGAGGAAAAAGGTCAGAATGCCGCTGGCAGAAAGGGCTGAGGTGTTGAGGCAAATCACCCTGGCAAGCCCTATCGGAGGCAAGGAAAACCCGCCAGGGATGAAGAGAAGGAAGTTTGTGATGATGGGAGTGATGAAGGGAATGAAGTGGACCCCAGAAGCAAATGCAGCTCTGTAGGAGTTGAAGGTCTACCTATCATCTGTGCCTACCTTGGTTGCACCCAAACCCCAACAGCCTTTATTGTTGTACTTGGTGGCAACCAACCAAGTGGTCAGTGCGGCCTTGGTAGAACAACAAGAAGTGGATGAGGTAGAAAGTGGATAGATAATGGCACAGTCAGAAAAGGATCAGAGCAGTAGTGAGCACGACAATGAGAACAACCCAGAGACGTGACAAGGAAGAAGATGGTGCAGCGCCCAGTGTAGTTCCTCAGCTCCTTGTTGCAGGGGGCTAGATCGAGGTACTGTGGCTTGCAAAAGTTGATTTTTTTATGATTATGGCCTCAAGGAAACTGCGCCACTACTTCCAAGCCCATGAGGTCACGGTTGTTACTTCTTTTCCATTGCAAAGGATACTTCGAAACCCTGAGGCTACCAGTAGAATAGTGGAGTGGGCTTTGGAGTTATCCAGCTTTGGTTTAAAGTTTGAGAGCACATCGACCATTCAGAGTAGGGCTCTGGCAGAGTTTAGTGAAGAATGGACGCCAACCCTTGATGAGGAAGTGACAGAGACAACTACCCCCGGTAAGGAATCACCCCAAGAATGGAATATGTATTTTGATGGTGCTTTCTCCCTACAGGGTGCAGGGGCTGGCGGGCTTCTTGTTGCCCCCTCTGGGGAGAACTTGAAGTACATCATCCAAATGCACTTTGCCCGGGAAGAAGCCACCAACAATATAGCTGAGTATGCAGGGCTCCTTGTCGGGCTCAGAATTGCAGCAGAATTGGGAATCAAGAAGTTGATCATAGAAGGAGATTCGCGGCTTGTGGTGAGACAAGACAACACGGATTACCAAAGCCCATTGATGGAAGCATGCATTGAGGAAGTGAGGAGATTGGAGGAGCACTTTGACCGGTTACAAATAGAGCACGTACCCCATGCGGAAAACAGCATAGCTGATCACCTATCAAAGTGTGTTGCGCAGAAGCTTCCTATGGAACCAGGAACTTTTGTTCTCCATCTCTATCAACCCTCCTTATCGCCAAGCCCAATGGCCTGGAAAAGGAGAAAATGGTACTACGGTAAGCCTCTCCCGATCGAGCCGTCCGCTCCTGGCAGAGACGCTGCCGGAAACAACTCCTCACAACCTGCCGGACTACCCCCTCCAGCCGGGCCAATGGACCCCGCGAACGAGGCTGGTGCTCCCGCAGCTGAGAAGGTGCCACTAGTCCTCGTTGCCGAGCCCTAGGCTCCAACTTGGGCAAGGCACATTATCCGCTTCCTCCAGACCGGAGAGCTTCCCGATGATCAAGATGAAGCTGAGAAAGTGTCACATCCCTAGTCAGTGCATGCATTAGAGTGTTTGCATCATGTCTAAATTTCTTAGAAACTTGAAATCGGGATGAGAGAAACCCCAACAGCACTTAATCCAACTAGGGTTACTGAAATACTTTTTCAATGAACCTAAAATGCCCTTCTAAAATGTTCATCATCTTTGCCTTGGTCTAGAACCTTTGTCAAAAATGGTTCACATTTTTCTAGGACAACATTGGGTCACTGAATTAAATCATACCTTATTTGCATTTGGGCATTTAAATTATATATATTATTTTAAATGTCCAAATATTAATGAACTGAATTGTTGGCTGTTGGAAATAATCCAAATAGTGTCCACAAGCAGTCTCATGATTTTTGAAAGCGCATAGGTAATTTTAATAAAGCCCTAAAGTTTACAGAATAATAGAAAATAGAAACAATTAGGAAAAAACAGAGAAGAGAGAGAAGACCTGTCATGGCCCAGCACTGTGACAGCCCAACCGGCCCAGCCCACTAGCGCCACCGTCCTTAGGCTCCTCCAAGGAGGACGCGCGCGCGTGGTCGCTGCGCGCGGGCACGCGCCCTGGCCACCTCCTGCTTGTCTCTCCCCCTCGACGCCCTGGACGCCTCTGGGAGACGCCACGCGCTATCCCCGTACCCCCTCACTCTCCTCCTGTGCCTTCCCTCTCCTCTGCCCTCTCTCCTGCCAGGACTAGAACGCGTCACAGAATGCCGCCATGCACCGCCACGGCCACAGCCACTCCCTCGCTCCCACACTGTCCCACGTGTCTCCGCCTCACCGTCTTTGTCCTCTCCACCAAGTCACGCGGCGCCTGAAGCTCTGCTACGCCGCCACCGCCACTGTTTCCCTCGCCGGCCACCGAAGATTGCCGTCATCGATTCCCCGCCCCGAGCGCCTCCCCGAGCCCACGGAGCTGCTCTTCGACCTCCAAGTGAGATCCTTCACCGTATCCCCATATCCCCGTGGACTGTAGCTCGCCGTAGCATCTCTCTCCACCATGCCCGTGAGATTCACGCCACCGGCGAAGTCATCATCGTGGCAAGGGCTCGAAACAGCGGCTCCCTAGCGTGTCACCATGCTCAGTAGCTTCCCAGCAAGCCCACGCACCCACCAACTCCTCCTTTCGTGCATCGTAGTGCCAAACCCGACCTCGCCCAAACTCCGGCCGCCGCCACGAGCTCGACTCCGGTGATCTCGCTCCACCCGAGCTCCTCCCACATGCCCTACTAGATGCGCGCGAGCCCCAGCTATGCGTAGGACCAAACTTTGGTTGATTTGATCGACCGTGGGCAAATCCCGAGCCCCTCCGCCGTCACGGGCTTCACTAGCGATGAGCCGTGGACCAAGTCCGGCGGGTTCGACCCCGCTTACCAGGTTGTTTTACCTCCCCTGTGTCACTAACGCGTGGGCCACCCCCACTGACACTTTTAGTTAGTATTATTTTAACACTAATTAACTTAGGTTAGTTAGTTAGTCACTGACATGTGTACCCCACATGTTAGGTTTGACCTGGACTCCCCAGTTGACTTGCTGACGTAGTGCTGACGCAATGCTGACGCAGTAACCCTTTGCTGGATTTATTCTTATTTAGGAAATTCTACAAAATAGTGCTAACTTCTAAAAATTATAGAAATTAATATGTAACTCCAAATGCAAAGATTTATATATGAAAAATGGTTAGAAAAATCCAATCTATCCATATGTACTGGTTTCATGCATGTTTAAAAAAGATAACTTGCTGTTTAGTGCAAAACATGATAAAGCACTATTTAAGATCACAAATGAGTTTGGGGTTGAACCTTTGGTTCAAAATGGGTCAAACCCATCTGGTTGTAGTTGCATTAGCCCAACACACTCATTTTGCCATGTCATGTGCATGCATCATATTGTTGCATATCGCCATGTATTGATTGTGTTACCAGTGTAATCTCCGTGGTAGATTCTGCTCCCGCGGATATTCACGAGTATCCAGTTGAAGGGTAGTACCCCTCGACCCCTCTGTCAGGCAAGAAAAACCCCCTTTTTCATTCCGATACAATCCCACTCTCTCGCTCCTGCTCTCTTTTACTACATTAGGACAACAACGATTCAACTTTTACATGCTGCGGTAGTTGAACCCCTTTTCCTATGCATGATCTGTCAATGCCACAGTAAATAGATGCAACCCACTTGCATGAGTAGGAGTTGTTTGAGCCCTGATGTGCCTGCTCATTCATGCTTGTTTGTCATGCCTGCTACTGCTTAAAGTTGAGTGAGGTCTGACTCGTCGGGGATGAATTGGAATGGTGATGAACATGTCCTACTATGTGTGAGCTAAGTGTGTGAACACAATTTGGTAAAGGTAGCGGTGAGAGGCCATGTAGGAGTACATGGTGGGTTGTCTCATTGAAACCGTTCTCATTGAAACCGTCCTCAGGAACTGAGTTTTGTGTTTGTGATCCATAAACAACTACTACCACATGTTGGGCCCTAAAATATGACCCCGCTCGACTTATTAACCGCCCCTGTCCTCTGTCTAGGAGTTGCAACTTGTTTCTGGTGTTTGTAGGATATGTGTTGGAGGCCGTGCATAGCGCTGACCCTAGGGGTGGGCTATGATGCGGTAGATACACCGTGGCCCGGTGTACGGAGTCGCCCGTTTTGTGTCTCGGGAACCCTATACACATCGTTTGGGGCTGTGAGCTTAACCCCGGCTACATCTCCTCGTGGATGGAACCCGAATAGGCGATAAAACTTAACTAGAGACTTGTGTGGTTAGTCAGGTCGTGGTCTATACCCACGTCGGCTTTCGCTTGAAGTCTGCCGAGCACATGTCGTGTGTAGATGCTAAGTGGTGGAAACATGTGTGAAGAAGTACACCCCTGCAGGGTTATAAATGATCTATTCAAATAGCCGCGTCCGCGGTAAAGGACTTCTGGGTTGCCTATACAGTTCATAGATAACTTGAAGTAGATACTCTAAAACTTGCAAGATAAGCGTGAGTGCTATGGATGGCCTTCACGTAGGGAGACGAGAGCGGATCCACAGTGGTGTATTTGTTATGGTGAATATGTTGACTCATGTGCGCCACCTCAAAAGAGTTACTTGCAGTCATAGCTTAGGATAGCCACAGAGTCAAAGCTGGCTTGCTTCAGTTAAACTCCACCACCCCCTTTGTTGATACCGATGCATATGTAGCTAGTTCGAATGTAAGTCTTGCTGGGAACATTTTGTAACACCCCGATTGTAACTTTCCCAATTTGTACTAAAACTCTTGCCGTTTCGGCGTTAAGTTATTTATTTTCCTTGGGTTCGGGTCTTTGTCTCCGTGTGTTGTTTTCGTTGTCATGCATCTCATATCATGTCATCATGTGCATTGAATTTGCATACGTGTTCGTCTCATGCATTCGAGCATTTTCCCCGTTGTCCGTTTTGCATTCCGGCGCTTCATTCTCCTCCGGTTGTCATTTCTACCTTTCTTTCGTGTGTGGGGATTAAACATTTCCGGATTGGACCGAGACTTGCCAAGCGGACTTGGTTTACTACCGGTAGACCGCCAGTCAAGTTTCGTACCATTTGGACTTCGTTTGATACTCCTACGGTTAACCGAGGGACCGAAAAGGCCTCGTCTGTGTTGCAGCCCAACACCCCTCCATTTTGGCCCAAAACCCACCTAACTCTGCTCCATCTTCTAGAGCGTTCGATCACGATCGCGTGGCTGAAAACCGCACCTCATTTGGACTCTCTTAGCTCCCTCTACCTCTATTTAAAGCCCCCTCCCGAAATTCGCGGATCTCCTCCCTCTCAAACCCTAGAAATCGCCCCCGCACCGGCCGGACGCATCCGCTCGTCACCGCTGCCAAGCGCCGCCCGCCACGTGGCACCCGGCCGCCGACGCCGCCGCA
>NC_041392.1:396763073-396836968 GCF_002162155.2 Triticum dicoccoides
GGCCTCGCCTCCCCGCCACCTCTCCGCCGCCCCGTGCTCCGGCGAGAGCCCCCGCGAGCCCCTCGACCTCCTCCGGCCGGTGCGCCGCCAAGTCCGGCCATCCTCGGCTTCCGCTCCGCCGTGAACAGTGTTCTCGCCGAGATCTAGATCCGTGAACAGTAAACCCTAATTCGGAGGTTGATTTTTTTCTCTAAGTCCCGAAATTGCAGATCCATATGCTCATGTTCGTGGCCTCGTAACTTTGCATCCGTAGCTCCGATTCAGGCATATAGCATATAAAAATGTTCATCTCAGAGATTACATCATTTCATTCCATTGCATAATTTTCATTTGAGTTAATATTGATGCCCGAAATGTTGTTAGAAGAGGGCTACTTGATATAATTGTCAGATCTGCTACTCCGTTTAGCTTTTTCTCACTTTTGCCATGATTAATGTGTGCATGATATGCCCTGATGTTTTACATTTGTTTTGTTAAGGGTTTTGTCATCTTTCCAGAGGTGCAACCCATATATTTTTGTGATGCGTGTGGTGACTATTGCAAGCTTGCAAAGTGGTGCACTCGGTAATTCTGTTTTCAGGGACTTAGCAATTTCACCAACTCCTTGATCTGTTTATCTCATGATGCCATATGTTCATGTTGTTTCCTAGTGATCCATGCCTCTTTTGAGGATGATCAGTAAGGATGTTTTGTTAATATTGTAGTACTCTATCCATCCATGTCTTTGTTTGCAATTATGGAGCAACCTAGCTTGAGTCAATCGAGATCTACTTTTGCTACTTTGTGAATCTGGGCAGATTGTCAACTAGTTTGCAATTTTGCCGATGATGTTGTAGTTGATCCGTGCATGCTATGCTTTTGTTCTTGCAATGTCTAGCTTGCATTTTGTGTATTCTTGATGGATGTATGCTTAGTTTGTCATGACTTTGACCGTAGTGAGTGCATCAAGCTCGTAAACATGCCTACTTGAGTTATGTTTCAGCATGTGCCAGTTTTCACTAAGTCTGAAAACTGATTATGTTTTTGCTATGTTCACATGCTTGCAATTGTATTTTCTAATCCCTTTTGACTCAAGGTCACTAAGGGACTTTTGTTAAGCTCTTTGAGTAGCTCCATGCCATGATTTACTTTTCCATTTTTCCCATGCTTGTTTGAACCTGTTAAGGGATGAATTGGCCGTAGCTCAGTGCTAGACTTTTGTTAAGAATCTTGCATGCATCCCTGCCATATATTTTGTTGTCATGTTTGGGTGCTGTAGCATGTTCATCTCATTGCATTTAGATGGCTACGTGCTATAAATCACAGACCGATGTCATATTTGAATCGCTTGCCATTTCCAAACCGTAACTCTGATTCCGATGATCTTTATATCGTTTTCAAGCGATTTCATCTCATCTTTCCAGTGGCACACTTGGATTTCCAAGTTGAGGCCAGGTTATTGATATTCCTGTCATATCTTGCATATGCATCCCGCATCGCATCCCGCATAGCATACCATCATTGCATCATATTGCTTGATCCTTGCACGTGGTTGATTGTATCATTGTTGCTTGTTTGTCTTGTTTGGGTAGAGCCGGGAGACGAGTTCGCTAACGAGGAACCCATTGAGTTTGCTTTCGAGGATCCAGTCAACTCTAACAATTGTGCAGGCAAGATGATCATACCCTCGAAATCACTACTATCTTTGCTATGCTAGTTTGCTCGCTCTTTTGCTATGCCATTGCTACGATGCCTACCACTTGCTTTCAAGCCTCCCAAATTGCCATGTCAAACCTCTAACCCACTATGTTCTAGCAAACTGTTTTTTGGCTATGTTACCGCTTTGCTCAGCCCCTCTTATAGCGTTGCTTGTTGCAGGTGAAGATTGGAGGCCGCTCCTTGTTGGAACATTTATTTTCTAGTTGGGATATCATTATATTGCTATGTTATCTTAATGCATATATATACTTGGTAAAGGGTGGAAGGCTCGGCCTCTCGCCTAGTGTTTTGTTCCACTCTTGCCGCCCTAGTTTCCGTCATACCGGTGTTATGTTCCCGGATTTTGCATTCCTTACGCGGTTGGGTTATAATGGGAACCCCTTGACAGTCCGCCTTGAATAAAACTCCTCCAGCAATGCCCAACCTTGGTTTTACCGTTTGCCACCTAGCCCTTTTTCCCTTGGGTTTTGCGGACTCAAGGGCCAGTGCTCCTCTGAGTGTTGGTCCAACCTAGAGCACCGTGTGGGGCTGTCCCTTGGCAACTTGGGTTACGTTGGCTCCCGTACGCTTAGCTTATCCGGTGTGCCCTGAGAACGAGATATGTGCAGCTCCTATCGGGAATTGTCGGCACAGCGGGCGGTGTTGCTGGACTTGTTTTACCATTGTCGGAGTTGTTTTGAAGAACCGAGATACCGAGTCTGATCAGAACGTCTTGGGAGGAGGTCTATTCCTTCGTTGACCGTGAGAGCTTGTCATGGGCTAAGTTGGGACTCCCCTGTAGGGTTTTGAACTTTCGAAAGTCGTGCCCGCGGTTATGGGCAGATGGGAATTTGATAATGTCCGGTTGTAGATAACTTGAACCTTAAC
Source organism: Triticum dicoccoides (assembly GCF_002162155.2). NCBI lineage: Eukaryota > Viridiplantae > Streptophyta > Magnoliopsida > Poales > Poaceae > Triticum > Triticum dicoccoides. The sequence continues at coordinate 396,765,639 of NC_041392.1, forward strand.
TTAATTAAAATGAATCAACTGAGTGTGTTGCCGTGATGGCCTCTTCTCGGCGGAGTCCGGGAAGCGGACACGGTGTTGGAGTAATGTTTGCGCAGGTTGCTCCCTAGTTTCTTGCTCGTGCTTTGCCTCCTCTTCTCGCTCTCTGTTGCGAATAAGTTAGCCACCATATTTGCTAGTCGCTTGCTGCAACTCCATATATATTTACCTGGCCTTACCTTTAAGCTTAAATAGTCTTGATCGCGAGGGTGCGAGATTGCTGTCCCTCTGGCTCACAGATTACTATTACACCAGATGCAGGGCCTGATGATTCCGCTCCAGGAGACACGCTTGAGCTCAAGTGGGAGTTCAACGAGGACTCTCAACGTTACTATGTTTCCTTTCCCGATGATCAGTAGGGGTGCCCAGTTGGGGGTGATTAGGATCGTGTCGCATGTTGGGTTATCTTTTATTTTGGCGCCGTAGTCGGGCCATGAGTGTTTGGATGATGTAATGTTATTTATGTACTTGATTGACGTGGCGAGTGTAAGCCAACTATGTTATCTCCCCTTTTATTATCTATTACATGGGATGTTTGTGAAAATTACCTAACTTGCGACATATGCCTTCAATGCGATTATGCCTCTAAGTCGTGCCTCGACACGTGGGAGATATAGTCGCATCGAAGGTGTTACAAGTTGGTAATCAGAGCCTTCCCCGACCTTGAGCCCCATTGCTTGATCGTTCTTAGTGGCCGAGTTGTGTCTAGAAAAATGTTTTAAGTCATTTAGGAATTATATACCAGAGAGTTTAGGAATTCTTTTTACTTCCCAGTCTCCTCATTGCTCTGGTAAGGCATCCTGACGTAGAGTTTTGACTCTTATCTCCTCAAATTTCACTAAATTTTTTTAGGATCACGCGGGTATCTTGGAATCGTTCTGATGGTTTTATGATGAGAACATTGTCTTGGTGCCTCCTGTCAGGGGTTTGGAAGTGTCCCGAGGAGTTGAGCTCTAAGGTGTTGTCATCATAATGTTATCGTTGCAGTTCTGGAATACCTGAGTCTAGTACGCCGACATCGAAAATCTCTTTTATGCAGTTAGTTGGTGAGATAACCTCGACGCCACCCAGTACTAGGGCGGGAGTTCGGGAGTATCGCCATAACTTGTATAATGGATGCTTTTCGAAGGTTGAGGTAGATGGTTTCTGAAGTTTTTCTTGGTTATGTGTTGAAGGATGGATACAGCTGGATGTAGGATTTGCTAGTTTGGGTGAGGTATTATGCTTCCCCTGTATCCCCAACACCTGATTGCATAACCGGAAAGGTTCGGGAGTTTCATAGGTGGGAATTATTGTAGCTCTAGTTCTTCTTCCACGGATATTGGTTTGAGATTGTGATTTCTTACCGATTATTCGTTCTTGATCCGTACCTTGCTGATTTATTTCTCTACCTTAATTCTACGTGGCTTCTCAATTTATGGATATGTGACCATTTCAAGAGGAATGCATTCGTTCATTTTGTTCGGATGTGAAGACTATATGTTGCAATTTTCATTCCGTTGGATTCAGCTTCAATATTTATCTATCAATGTGCTAATGGTGGTCAACCTCTTCAGGATGGCTCCTCCAACGTGCACGACTCCGAATCCTAATCCGCCACCACCTCCACCTCCTCCGGAGGCATGGCAAGCTGTGATGGCCGCAACCAATGCAAACAGACAGTTGATCATGCAAATTCTTCAAGAGTGCAATCAAGGCAACCAAGGGAATCAAGGCAGCAATCAGAATCACTTTGCTACACTCAACTAGTTCCTTGCTAACGGGCCAATGACTTTCAGCAATTGTGTTGAGGCAACCGATGCTGACGATTGGCTTGTGGATCTGTGCAAGCATTTCAAGTGCAGTAACGTCAGGCCTGAGGACTTTGTCAAGTTCGCTTCCTTCCAACTTAAAGATCAAGCTGCAGATTGGTTCCAGCAGTATAAGGACTCCAGAGGTGGACGTGTTATCACTTGGGATGATTTCCGTCGAGATTTCCGAGCTCATCATATTCCTTAGAGCGTGGTTGAAAGCAAGCGTGAGGAATTCCGCAATCTGAAGCAAGGCTCGTTGTCTGTCTATGACTACAACAAGTTGTTCCAGAAGCTCGCCCGCTTTGCCAAGCAGGACGTGCCTGATGAGAAGAGCATGATATACCAGTTCAGGGGTGGTCTCAGAGAAGAAATCCAGCTAGCTCTTGTTCTCTTTGAGCCCTTGAGATATGATGAGTTCTACAACATGGCGCTGAAGCAAGAGGATGCTCAGTTGAGATGTGATGCTTCCAAGAAGTGAGTCAGAGATGTTACTCCTTCTTCCTCTACTTAAGTGGCCAAGCAGCACAAGTATTGGCTTCCTCCTCCTCCGTTCCATCAGCCGTATCAGCAGAAGAGCAAAGGTGGCAGTGGTTCTTCGCACCCACCCAACCCTAGCTTTCAGAACAAGACTTCGTCCCAAGCTCCAAGATCGAGTGCTCTGTATCACCGTCCGCTTTCAGAGGTCACGTGAAACAAGTGCCAACAGAAGGGTCACTATGCCAACAAGTGTCTCAACCAGAGGCGTCTTCCTCCTCCTCCTCCTGTAAGACCGGCAAGTACAGCTGTGGTCAAGCATAACCCCAAGCACGCCAAGGTCAATTTGCTGAATGCATCTCAGGCAGAGGATTCATCAGATGTCATCATGGGTAACTTTCCAGTTAACTCTATTCCCGCAAAAGTTCTTTTTGAAACTGGTGCATCACATTGTTTCATGTCAAGATCATTTGTTTCCAAGCATGACTTCGTTTCACAAATGTTGGGTAAACCTATGGGAGTGGTTTCTCCGGCTAAGTCTATGAGGGCTACTTCAATAGTCCCGGATGTTTCTATCATGATGGGTGATTTCAAGTTTCTGGCTTCTCCAATGGTTCTTGGTAACTCGGATATTGATCTTATTCTCGGAATGGATTGGCTCTCTAAGCACAAGGCTCAGCTTGATTGTGCAGCCAGGAAGATTCAATTGACTCATTCGTCTGAGGATGTAATTGTCTTTCACATGAATGACGATACCATCCGCCTGTTTTCTCTCAATGAGAAGGGTGAATTGGATGCTATCTCTCAAATTCCAGTCATTTGTGAATATCAAGATGTCTTCCCAGAAGAGCTTCTAGGAATGCCTCCGCACCGGCCAGTTGAATTCGTTATTGATGTTGAGCCTGGTACGGAACCTGTGTGCAAACGTCCTTACAAGCTCGGACCTGAATAGTTGAAGGAGCTGAAGAAGCAACTCGATATTCAAGAGAAAATGGGTCTCATCCGGCCTAGTTCTTCTCCATGGGGTTGTGGTGTTCTTTTTGCGAAGAAGAAGGATGGAATGGACCGACTTTGTGTTGATTACCATCCATTGAACAAGAAGACCATCAAGAACAAATACCCACTTCCCAACATCAATGAGCTATTCGAACAACTCAAATGTGCTCAAGTATTCTCCAAGCTTGATCTCCGTATGGGTTATCATCAGATTCGTATCCGAGAGCAAGATATTCCCAAGACGGCGTTCAGGACAAGCTTTGGTTCATATGAATACACTATCATGTCTTTTGGTCTCGTCAACGCTCCTCCGACATTCTCTCGCATGATGAACTTCATCTTCAACGCCTACTCCAATGACTTCGTTTTGGTCTATCTCGACGACATTCTGGTTTTCTCGAAGAACAAGGAAGATCATGCCAAGCACTTGCGTTTGGTACTTGATAAGATAAGGGAACACAAGTTCTACGCCAAGTTCTCCAAGTGTGAATTTTGGCTCGATGTGGTTCTTTATCTTGGTCATATCATCTCTGCCAAGGGCATTGCCGTGAACCCCGAGAAGGTGTCTGCAATTGTGAATTCGGAACCTCCTCAAACGTGAAGCAACTCCGTAGCTTCCTCGGTCTTGCAAGCTATTGCCGAAGATTCGTTGAAAACTTTTCTAAGAAGCACATGAAGCACGTCAAGTACGTTTGGTCTCCGGAGTGTGATATTGCTTTCAACACTTTCAAAGAGAAATTGATCACTGCTCCAGTTCTGACTCTGCCTGATGAATCCAAGCCGTACGAGGTCTTTTGTGATGCCTCTCTCCAAGGTCTTGGCGCAGTTTTGATGCAAGAGAAGAAAGTTGTTGCTTATACCTCTCACCAGTTGAAGCCTAATGAGAAGAACTACCCCACTCATGATCTCGAGTTGGCGGCAGTTGTGCATGCTCTTTTGACTTGGAGACATCTTCTATTGGGAAGAAAAGTGGACATTTTCACTGATCACAAGAGTCTCAAGTACATCTTTACTCAGCCTAATCTCAACCTCAGGCAAACTCGATGGGTCGAAATGATTCAAGAATATAATCCGAGTATTGAGTATACTCCAGGCAAGGCCAATGTGATTGCTGACGCATTGAGCAGGAAAGCTTACTGTAACAGTCTGATTCTCAAGCCTTACCAACCCGAGCTTTGTGAAGCTTTCCGCAAACTTAATCTGCAAGTTGTTCCTCAAGGTTTCCTCGCCAACCTTCAAGTATCTCCTACCTTGGAAGACCAGATTCGCCAAGCCCAGCTTCTTGATGCTATGGTGAAAAAGGTGAAGATTGGGATTGCCAAGAGTCAGTCCAAGTACAAGTGCTACCGCCTTGATGACAAGGACACTCTCTTCTTCGAGGATCGTATTGTTGTACCCAAAGGGGACCTTCGTAAAGTGATCATGAACGAGGCTCACAATTCTCTCCTCTCCATCCACCCTGGGAGCACGAAGATGTATGAGGACCTTAAGCAGGCTTATTGGTGGACTCGAATGAAGCGTGAGATTGCTCAATTCGTGAATGAATGTGATGTCTGCAGAAGAGTGAAAGCAGAACACCAAAGGCCAGCAGGTCTCCTCCAACCTCTTGCCATTCCAGAATGGAAGTTTGACCACATTGAAATGGACTTCATGACTGGGTTTCCAAAGTCCAAGCGTGGCAATGATGCTATATTCGTTGTCATCGACAAACTGACCAAAGTGGCTCACTTTCTGCCTATCAAAGAGTCGATCACTGCAGCTCAATTGGCGGAACTCTATACCTCTCGTATTGTCTCTCTGCACGGTATTCCTCAAGTGATCTCTTCAGACCGTGGCAGCATCTTTACCTCGAAGTTTTGGGATTCTTTCCAGAAGGCCATGGGCACCAACATCCGCTTCAGCACAACATTCAATCCTCACACTAGCGGCCAAGTCGAGCATGTCAACCAGATTGTTGAAGATATGCTCAAGGCTTGTGTGATCTCCTTCGGGATGAAGTGGGAGGATTGTCTTCCTTATGCTGAATTCTCCTACAACAACAGTTTTCAAGCAAGTTCGGGCAAGGCCCCATTTGAAATTCTGTATGGCAGGAAGTGCCGTACCCCTCTCAACTGGTCTGAAACCGGTGAACGGTAGCTTTTGGGTAATGACTTAATCACAGAGGCAGAAGAAATGTGCAAAGTCATTCGAGATAACCTCAAAGCAGCCCAATCCCGCCAGAAGAGCTACTATGATAGTAAGCACCATGATTTGGCTTTTGAGATCGGAGATCATGTTTACCTCCGTGTCTCTCCTATGAAAGGTACTCGTCGCTTCGGTATGAAAGGGAAGCTTGCCCCCAGACACGTGGGACCTTTCAAGATTGTCAACAAGAGAGGCGACCTCGCCTATCAACTCGAGCTTCCTTCAAACTTTGCAAATGTTCATGACGTGTTCCATGTCTCTCAGCTTCGAAAGTGCTTCAAGACTCCTGACCGCATCGTCAACTTCGAGGACATTGAGCTCCAAGAAGATCTCTCTTATCGTGAGCACCCAGTTGCTATTCTTGAAGAGACTAAACGCAAGACTCGCAACAAGTCAATCAAATTCCTCAAAGTCAAGTGGTCACACCATTCCGACCGTGACGCTACCTGGGAACGTGAGGATCACCTCCGTTCTGAGTACCCGGCGTTCTTTCAGTCCTAGATCTCGGGACGAGATCCTTTCGTAGTGGTGGAGTGTTGTAACACCCCGATTGTAACTTTCCCAATTTGTACTCCAACTCTTGCCGTTTCGGCGTTAAGTTATTTATTTTCCTCAGGTTCGGGTCTTTGTCTCCCTGTGTTGTTTTCGTTGTCATGCATCTCATATCATGTCATCATGTGCATTGCATTTGCATCCGTGTTCGTCTCATGCATTCGAGCATTTTCCCCGTTGTCCGTTTTGTATTCCGCCGCTTCGTTCTCCTCCGGTGGTCATTTCTACCTTTCTTCCGTGTGTGGGGATTAAACATTTCCGGATTGGACCGAGACTTGGCAAGCGGCCTTGGTTTACTACCGGTAGACCGCCTGTCAAGTTTCGTACCATTTGGACTTCGTTTGATACTCCTACGGTTAACCGAGGGACCAAAAAGGCCTCGTGTGTGTTGCAGACCAACACCCCTCCATTTTGGCCCAAAACCCACCTAATTCTGCTCCATCTTCTAGAGCGTTCGATCATGATCGCGTGGCCGAAAACAGCACCTCATTTGGACTCTCCTAGCTCCCTCTACCTCAATTTAAAGCCCCCTCCCAAAATTCGCGGATCTCCTCCCTCTCAAACCCTAGAAATCGCCCCCGCACCGGCCGGACACGTCCGAAACCGGCCGGACGCGTCCGCTCGTCACCACCGCCAACCGCCGCCCGCCACGTGGCACCCGGCCGCCGCCACTGCCGCGGCCCGCACGGGCCCGAGGCCGGCCCTCCTGCGCCGCCTCCCGGGACGCGCCCCACGCCGCCGTCCTCCTCCAGCCGGCGCTGCCCGCGCCGCCCCTCTCCTCGCCCGCCGGCCGCCACCCGCCGGAACCCCGCCGGCGCCGACCCCACGCCACCGTCCGCCCCACTCCGCCGCCCGGCCGGCCTCACCTCCCCACCGCCTCTCCGCCGCCCCGTGCTCCGGTGAGAGCCCCCGCGAGCCCCTCGACCTCCTCTGGCTCGCGCGCCGCCAAGTCCGGCCATCCTCGGCTTCCGCGCCGCCGGTGAACAGTGTTCTCACTGAGATCCAGATCCGTGAATAGTAAACCCTAATCCGGAGGTTGATTTTTTTCTCTAAGTCCCGAAATTGTAGATCCATATGCTCATGTTCGTGGCCTCGTAACTTTGCATCCGTAGCTCCGATCCATGCATATAGCATATCAAAATGTTCATCTCAGAGATTACACCATTTCATTCCATTGCATCATTTTCATTTGAGTTCATCTTGATGCCCGAAATGTTGTTAGAGGAGGGCTATTTGAGATAAATGTCAGATCTGCTACTCCGTTTAGCTTTTTGACATTTTTGCCATGATTAATGTGTGCATGATATGCCCTGATGTTCTACATATTTTTTGTTAAGGGTTTTGTCATCTTTCCAGAGGTGCAACCCATGTATTTTTGTGATGAGTGTGGTGACTAGTGCAAGCTTGCAAAGTGGTGCACTCGGTAATTCTGTTTTCAGGGACTTAGCAATTTCAGCAAGTCCTTGATCTGTTTATCTCATGATGCCATATGTTCATGTTGTTTCCTAGTGATCCGTTCCTCTTTTGAGGATGATCAGTAAGGATGTTTTGTTAATATTGTAGTGCTATATCCAGCCATATCTTTGTTTGTAATTATGAAGAACCCCAGCTTGAGTCAATCGAGCTCTACTTTTGCTAGTTTGTGTATCTGGGCAGATTGTCAACTAGTTTGCAATTTTGCCGATGATGTTGTAGTTGATCCGTGCATGCTATGCTTTTGTTCTTGCCATGTATAGCTTGCATTTTGTGTATTCTTGATGGATGTATGCTTAGTTTTTCATGACTTGCACCGTAGTGAGTGCATCGAGCTCGTAAACATGCCTACTTGAGTTATGTTTCAGCATGTGCCAGTTTTCACTAAGTCTGAAAACTGATTATGTTTTTGCTATGTTCACATGCTTGCAATTGTATTTTCTGATCCTTTTTGACTCAAGGTCACTAAGGGACTTTTGTTTCAGCATGTGCCAGTAGCTCCATGCCATGTTCAGGTCCTGTAGCATGTAGTTTTGTTGCTCCGAAGAGTGCTACCTGATCTGAAATTTCAAACAAGTGTTAATTTCAGACAAGTCTGAGATCTGTTTGTCATATGCATTTTTGCCATGCTTGTTTCAACCTGTTAAGGGATGAATTGGCCGTAGCTCAGTGCTAGACTTTTGTTAAGAATCTTGAATGCATCCCTGCCATGTATTTTGTTGTCATGTTTGGGTGCTGTAGCATGTTCATCTCATTGCATTTAGATGGCTACGTGCTGTAAATCGCAGACCGGTGTCATATTTGAATCGCTTGCCATTTCCAAACCGTAACTCCGATTCCGATGATCTTTATATCGTTTTGAAGCGATTTCATCTCATCTTTCCAGTGGCACACTTGGATTTCCATGTTGAGGCCAGGTTCTTGCTTTTCCTGTCATATCTTGCATATGCATCCCGCATCGCATCCCGCAGAGCATACCATCATTGCATCATATTGCTTGATCCTTGCACGTGGTTGATTGTATCCTTGTTGATTGTTTGTCTTGTTTGGGTAGAGCCGGGAGACGAGTTCGCTAACGAGGAGCCCGTTGAGTTTGCTTTCGAGGATCCAGTCAACTCTGACAACTGTGCAGGCAAGATGATCATACCCTCGAAATCACTAGTATCTTTGCTATGCTAGTTTGCTCGCTCTTTTGCTATGCCATTGCTACGATGCCTACCACTTGCTTTCAAGCCTCCCAAATTGCCATGTCAAACCTCTAACCCACTATGTCCTAGCAAACCGTTGTTTGGCTATGTTGCCGCTTTGCTCAGCCCCTCTTATAGCGTTGCTAGTTGCAGGTGAAGATTGGTGGTCGCTCCTTGTTGGAACAATTATTTACTTGTTGGGATATCATTATATTGCTATGTTATCTTAATGCATATATATACTTGGTAAAGGGTGGAAGGCTCGGCCTCTCGCCTAGTGTTTTGTTCCACTCTTGCCGCCCTAGTTTTCGTCATAGCGGTGTTATGTTCCCGGATTTTGTGTTCCTTACGCGGTTGGGTTATAATGGGAACCCCTTGACAGTCCGCCTTGAATGAAACTCCTCCAGCAATGTCCAACCTTGGTTTTACCATTTGCCACCTAGCCCTTTTTCCCTTGGGTTTCGCGGACTCAAGGGTCATCTTATTTTAACCCCCCCGGGCCAGTGCTCCTCTGAGCGTTGGTCGAACCTAGAGCACCGTGCGGGGCCGTCCCTTGGCAACTTGGGTTACGTTGGCTCCCGTACGCTTAGCTTATCCGGTGTGCCCTGAGAACGAGATATGTGCCGCTCCTATCGGAATTTGTCGGCACAGCGGGCGGTGTTGCTGGACTTGTTTTACCATTGTTGGAGTTGTTTTGAAGAACCGAGATACCGAGTCTGATCGGAACGTCTTGCGAGGAGGTCTATTCCTTCGTTGACTGTGAGAGCTTGTCATGGGCGAAGTCTCCCCTGCAGGGTTTTGAACTTTCGAAAGCCGTGCCCGCGGTTATGGGCAGATGGGAATTTGTTAATGTCCGGTTGTATTTAACTTGAACCTTAACTTAATTAAAATGAATCAACTGAGTGTGTTGCCGTGATGGCCTTTTCTCGGCGGAGTCCGGGAAGCGGACACGGTGTTGGAGTAATGTTTGCGCAGGTTGCTCCCTAGTTTCTCGCTCGTGCTTTGCCTCCTCTTCTCGCTCTCTTTTCCGAATAAGTTAGCCACCATATTTGCTAGTCGCTTGCTGCAACTCCATATATATTTACCTGGCCTTACCTTTAAGCTTAAATAGTCTTGATCGCGAGGGTGCGAGATTGTTGAGTCCCTGTGGCTCACAGATTACTATTACACCAGATGCAGGGCCTGATGATTCCGCTCCAGGAGACGCGCTTGAGCTCAAGTGGGAGTTCGACAATGACTCTCAACGTTACTATGTTTCCTTTCCCGATGATCAGTAGTGGTGCCCAATTGGGGGTGATTGGGACCGTGTCGCATGTTGGGTTATCTTTTATTTTGGCGCCGTAGTCGGGCCATGAGTGTTTGGATGATGTAATGTTATTTATGTACTTGATTGACGTGGCGAGTGTAAGCCAACTATGTTATCTCCCCTTTTATTATCTATTACATGGGATGTTTGTGAAGATTGCCTAACTTGCGACATATGCCTTCAATGCGATTATGCCTCTAAGTCGTGCCTCGACACGTGGGAGATATAGTCGCATCGAGGGTGTTACACATTTGTACTCACGTTTGCTCAATTTATGTTTTGCAGAGAGACCTCAGTCTCGCTAGTAGTTCCACGTGGACTTCGACATTTAGCTTGTTACCTCAGCTATGATCTTGTGTCCTCGGCAAGATCTTGTAGATAGTTAGGCTTCTCATGCTGTTTCATTTGTAGTTGTCTGTACTCAGACATGTTAAGCTTCCGCATGTGCTTGTTGCTTGTATGCTATGTATGTGGGGTCATGAGACCCATGTTTGTAATACTTGGCTCCTCAGAGCCTAATGAAGAAATACTTTGAGTTGTAGAGTTTTGTTGTGATGCCATGTTGTATTGGCACATATTGAACATATTGAGCATATTGTAGTTGTCTATCCTTGGTAGCCTCTCTTATGGGGAAATGTAGTCTAGTGCTTCCACTTAGCGATGGTAGTCTGCTACAACCCAGTTTACCGGAGTCCTGCTAGCCACTTACTACTGCTCCGGAACACTTAGACTGGCCGACATGTGTCCGACTTTGTTCCAGTGTCTGTCCCTTCGGGAAATGTCACGCGGTGACTTTTGGAGTCCTGCTAGCCTACTATAACCCAGGTTCCCGGAGTCCTGTTAGCCCAGTTGCTACAGCCCGGATTCTTACGCTCATGACCGACACGTTCGATACTGGTTCATGTATGCCTGTCCCTCTAAGTTAGTGCCACTTTGGGTTCACGACTAGTCATGTCGGCCCGGGTTCTTTGTCATGTGGATGCTAGCGACACTATCATATACGCGAGCCAAAAGGCGCAAACGGTCCCAGGCCAGGTAAGGTGGCACCCGTGGGAATACCGTGCTTGAGGCCACAAAGGCATATGATGTGTTACAAGCTAAATCGGTGTGACTTAGGATCGTGGTCCTGACAGAAAGTAGCCCAGAGGACCAGTATGTATCAGTTTGTCGATGAGATTATGTACAAGAGGAGGCCCAACGGTGTGAAATTGAAGTGTGTTTGCTAGGAAGATGGAAAGGAATTGTTGGCTGAGATTCATAGAGGAATGTGCGGCTCACACATTGGATCAAGGGCATTAGTTGGGAAATCATTCCGGCAAGGATTCTATTGTCCCACAACCCTCCAAGATGCGGTCGAGCTTGTCACGACATGTGAAGCCTACCAGTTCCATTCCAAGAGAACACACCTGCCTGCCCAATCCCTTCTGACAATCCCTTTATCATATCCATTTTTGGTCTAGGGGCTCGATATCCTCAGCCCATTCCCTCGAGCAATTGGGGGCTTTGAATTCTTGTTCGTCGCTATTGACAAGTTTACAAAGTGTCCGGAAGTGCCTGCCATGAGAAAAGTGACTGCTCAGTCAGCTATCAAGTTCTTGAAAGAATTGGCATGTTGTTTTGGAGTTCCGCAAGGATCATCATGGACAATGGCACCCAATTCACGAGCCATGCCTTCATGCAATATGTTCGTACCCTCAGATGCAAGATCACGTTCGCCTCAGTGGCACACCCCCGGAGCAATGAAAAAGCTGAGAGGGCGAACGCTGAAGTGTTGCGTGGACTCAAGACAAGAACTTTAGATATGCTGCAGAAGCACGACAGGCGGTGGATTGAGGAGCTGATGGTAGTTCTTTCGTCCCTTAGAATGACACCTAATCGAGCTACCGGGCAGACTCCCTTCTCCCTAGTCTACGGGGCAGAAGCAGTTATCCCCACGGAACCCATTTATGGGTCTCCCTGGTCTATTGGTAGACTCCTTTCTCCCTACGATGAAGTAGTACAACATCAGCACCGGTGTGACGATGATGTGCTACTCGAGGAGAACCGTCTACGGGCAGCTACGCGTGTTGCACTCTTCCAGCATGGCCTGCGTTGCTATCACAGCCGCAGGGTTCATGCCTGGTATTTTGTGGAAGGTGACCTTGTCCTTAGCCGTGTTTAGTCCGCCAAGGGTACAAACAAGGTGTCACCGAAGTGGGAAGGCCCTTACCGGGTGGTACGAGTCACCAGACCCGGCGCAGTCCATGTGGAGACCGGAGATGGCACTCAATTGCAAAACTCATGGAATATTGAGCATCTTCGTAAGTACTACCCGTAAGGCGCGAGGCTGCCTGGCACAGCCCGGCAGCCACCCTTTTGTACAGGCCTTGCCTCAGCTGCATGTAACCCATTGTACAAAGCCGGGGCGATGACCCCGTGCAAGAGAAAATAAAGAAGCGCTGTAGTAGGGGCCCCAACTAAGATTGCATGCATACATGAGCACAACAAGATCACTGCATAAGCATCTCATGAGCATTTGCATATGCATATAGATAGGATTGCGTACAAAAGTTTGCGAAGATTTTAAGGACCAATGTAATAATAACGCGCTCATTTTTCTTTTGAGCAATAACTTGCTAATTTGTTAATTTTATATATAATAAAATGTGTAGCGCCGACTTATTTTTTGATATTAATTGCTCCTTTTCTAACCTAACATTAAATATAGAACAAGCCTATCTAATTCGTGTATTTCAAGATAGTGCAAATGGGTTGGGATTTCTTAGAAAATATTATATGGGCCGCATTGTTGGAAAATTATTTATGCACCCAGCCCAGCAAATGGACTGTAAATTCTAGAAAACATGGGTTAAATATATGCCACAATTTTGCAGGCTGACATGTGGGACAATAGGTCAAAGCCTATGCAAGGCGTTGTCAACTTAGTCAACAAATGATTCTGACATCCACAACCATTGGATTTATATCCAACGGACCGCATGCACCTTCAATCTCGTGTTCTTCCTCCAGCATTGTCGGGACCACCTGCTCTAGCCTCTGGCGGCTAGCGGCTCTGCTTAGCACGGATCACTACAAAGCGCTACCCCACCGCCGGCCAGGCTACCCCTCCACACCTCCTGTTATACTCCACCGACTCCAGCCCCATGCCGCAAAAGAACCAGTTATAACCCTTGTACTTCTCTCAATCTACGTCTCCACTGCCGCGTCTTCCCATCTCCAGGTCGTTCCTATCCTGGGCCTCACTGTCGTCCACCGCCTTGTTGTGCTCGGGGCGGCGTGGTCAACAAACGAGAGTCATCGGAAGATGACTTACGCGAAGAGCCTGATAGCTGGGACCCACGAGGTCCATGGTCGCACGCAAGGAATGTTCCTCCTTATTAAGCTGAAAAATGTTTCCTCCCCCTAACAGCTGGGACCCATCGCTTGTATCTTCGCATAGAAGGAAGTGCCTCCTTGTTATGCGAAAAAACTATTCCTCCCGATGACAGCTGGGACCCGGCAGATTTGGTGGCTAACTTGTGGGCTTACTAAGCTAACGCGTACGTCGGGCTTTGTGAACTTAATCAACAAATGATTCTAGGACCTGGACCATTGGATGTTAATCAAACAACCGTGCTGCTTCTTCAACCTTTGTTCTAGCTCCTGTCTCCCATGGGTGGCAGTGCTGTCGCACACCCGAACCAGTCAAGTTTCCCACTCCTCTCCATTTGTGAATCCACTGCCGCGTCTTCCCCATCGCTGGGTCATTCAAGTGTGGGGCCTCACCATCGTCCTCCGACCTTGGTGCGCTCGGCACGGTGTGGTCAACTTGGTCAACAAACAAGAGTCATCAGAAGATGACTGTATGTGAGAGGCTGACAGCGGGGACGCACCATGCCCATCCTTTTTACCTTGAAAATTAATTTTTATCTCCCCCTGACAGCTGGGAGCCACTAGCTACATCTTCGCACGCAAGAAAGTGCGTCCTTATTACAGAAAAAAATGATTCATCCCCCAGATCGCTGGGACCCAACAGCTATATCTTCGCACTCAAGGAAGTGCGTCCTTATCCTTCTTGGCAGCTGGGACCCACCCGGTCAAAGCATACTTAGCATTGTGTGTCTTGTCGTGAATGTGTACGTACATACTGGTCGATCGGTCGCTCTACAACAATGAACCTTGTACGCAATGGACGGAGGCGACCTTGTCCTGTTCATCGGTAACAAACCGGCTGGGTCGGAATGGAGGAAACAGGGTCGTGTTCACCGGGAGCCAAGTGACTGGGTCGGAACGCGTCCTGTTAATCGGGACTGAAGCCACTGGGACGGAATGGGTTGTGTTCAATGGGAACTAACTGGCTTGGACGGAATAGCCGGAATGGGGTCTGGCGTGCCGCAAAACGGAGGAAAACGGCCTTCTGTTCGACCGTGTATGGTCGAAATGGTGTCCTGTTCATCGGGAAGGGTATGGCGTACCACAAAACAGAGGAAACAGACTTGTGTTCGAGCTCCTATGGTCGAACTGGGGTGTTGTTGATCGGGAGGGGTGTGGCGTTCCGCAAAACAGAGGAAACAGACTTATGTTGGAGCGCCTATGGTTGAAACGGGGGTCCTGTTCATCGTGAGGGGTGTGGCGTACTGCAAAATAGGACTCCACGGGCTACTGTTCATCCACCATCTACTGCCTCGCTCCAGCCTCCACGGGCTACTGTTCATCCACTGTCGACTTACTCCAGCCTCCACCTCCTACTGTTCATCCACCATCGACTACCTCCAGCCTCCACCAGCTACTATTCACCACGGGGTCCTCTTCAACCAGCGTCGATCGGCTACTGTTCAACTAGTCGTCCACATGGGGTCCTGTTTAACCAGCCCGCCACGGGGTCCTATTCATCCACCCCCAACCGGCTCGGGTGTGTGGCGGCCTCCTCTCTATTGGGGTCATGTTCATCCAGCAGGAACAACCTCTACTACCATGGGGTGTTGTTCATCCAACCACCAACAACGCTCACTGTTCGTCAAGAGGCAGCAGGTTGGATCGGCTTCAGTTAGTAGTTGTAGCAAAGTAATCCCTCAATCGGGTTGAGTTAACAGCCTGGGATCGATCGATCGCTCAGGTTCAGTAATGCGTAGCTAGTGCAATCGCTTGGGTTCAGTAAGCGAGCGCCTCGCCTGGGTTCAGTTAGAGACCAACTCCTCGCACACACCCACGTACGTGTACGAGAGAAACACACAAACCTCCATGCATCACTCGGCCCCGACCACCCACCATAACTAGGAACTCCCTGAAAATTTCCTCGGCCTCGCTTGTACCATGATTTTTTCTGTCATGGACGGACCAAAGAATGTCATGCAGGTGCGTCCCCGGCCCGCCCAGGATGAAAAGCCCATTTTCTGTCATGATTTTTTTGTCATAGAAGTAGGAGCCCACCACATCTATGATGATACGTGCTTTTGTCACAATTATCGTAATAGAAGTGTCATAAGCATGACAGGGAAAAAATTCGTTCATCCAAAAATGTCACGGATGTGTCTTTTTTGTAGTGATTGATGTCTTTATGTCAAATTATAAAGTATTGCTTTGAGTCACTCATGCATTAATATTTATGCCATGATTAGATATATGATCAAGATTATCTCAGGTATTATTCTAGATCAAAAATTATTATTTTCATCATTTACCTACTCGAGGACGAGCCGAAATTAAGCTTGGGGATGTTGATGTGTCTTCGTCGTATCTATAATTTTTGATTGTTTCATGCCAATATTATACAATTTTCACATACTTTTGGTAACATTTCATATGATTTATTTGACTAACCTATTAATCCAGTGCCCAATGTGTGTTCCTGTTTGTTGCATGTTTTTTTGTTTCGCAGAATATCCATACCAAACAAAGTCCAAAGACGATAAAACTTTATGGAGAATTATTTTGGAATATTTATGATTTTTGGGAGGCCCATGGCCTCCACAACCCATAAGGGTGCGCTGGGCACCCCCTGGCATGCACGGGTGTCTTGTTCCCTCCTCGTAAGTCGGTTGGGGCCCTTCTTAGGTGCAAGAAAGATAATTTATGGAAAAATCGTGTAAAAATTTTAGCGCAATTGGAGTTACGGATCTCTGGGAATGTATGAAACGGCGAAGTGCCAGAAAAAAGGAATGCGAAACAGAAGAGAATAGAGGGATAGATCCAATCTCGGAGGGGCTCCTGCCCCTCCACCACCTTGGAAGCCATGGATCAGAGGGGGAACTCTCCTCCCATCTAGGGGGCAGGCCAAGGAAGAAGAAGAAGGAGGGAAGTCTCTCCCGCTATCTCCTGGTAGTGCCGGAGGGTCACTGGGGCAATCATCGTGACGGTGATCTACCTCAAAAATTTCACCGCCGTCTATCGACGTTCTAGGAAAGGGGGTCCCCAGACTTGCCTGCTTGCGGCCTGCGGTGTGGCTCCACCAGCGTCCCTGTACGGCCCATCTTCACCAGCAAACACTCAAGACCCTCATGAGGGCCAAGCCTCGCGAGGCGGACAATGCAAGACCTCCCCAGGGGCGGACTCACCATGCTAGCTCACGAGGGGCGGAGAGATCAAGGCAAGGGACAACTGGCGAGGTTTGTGTGATGCAAGCCATGACGACTGGAGCCAGCAGGGAGCCAGCGCGCACAGTGTCCTCGTTCCCTCTTTGCTGCTAAAGAGTCAAGCGCAGGCGAGGAGTCCCGAGGCATCAGGCAAAGGTTTCCATATTGAGGCAACAAGACCAAGACCAGCAGGACAGCAGGACGGAGGTCACCGTGGAGCCCAAGATGGCGTCACCACCAGAGCCTTTGGCAGGCGAAGACCATCGTTTGTTAGGATAGCTTGTACTAGCTGCCCCCCTTCAAATTGGCCGTTGTGGGATCCCTTCCCGCCTAAAATTTGGGAAGAGGACCCGGGCCTCTATATATAGGACTAGCCACCACCTTAGGGAGGCATCTCATCTTGGACCGGATTCGTTCCACCAAAGCCACCACACTCACCAAGCACAAGAGCACCTCTCCTCAGGAGGCTGTTCTTCCCTTGTAATTATTTATCCTCAGCCCAAGAGGCAA
Organism: Triticum dicoccoides; assembly: GCF_002162155.2. Lineage (NCBI taxonomy): Eukaryota > Viridiplantae > Streptophyta > Magnoliopsida > Poales > Poaceae > Triticum > Triticum dicoccoides. The sequence goes on from NC_041392.1 coordinate 396,782,701, forward strand.
TCCACCACACCACACTTGAGTAGGGTATTACACCACATTGCTGGCCCGAACCAGTATAAACTCTTGTGTCTCTTGTTCTTTGGGTTCGTCGAGCTAGGCCGTGAGATCATGATGTGTGCGAGCTAGAGAGGGGGAGAGATCTTTGTGCCCACCCGAGTGTTTCAACCTCAAGGGTTTTGCCAGAACCCGAAACCCGACGCTCGCCGGGCCCGTGCTGAGTGTCGGGCCGCTCTCGCCACCCGCATCACTCAGACAACCCATATCGGCAGACCTCCCCGTCATTCTCCGTCACCCGCCGCCAACGTCGTTACCGGCCCGGCGGCAAACGAGCAGCAAGCTTCCTCACTGCACCCCTCCGTACGGCGAGACGGCCGCACCGCCACCCCGTCGCTGACTCCGGTCGGCTCATCGTCTCATGCTCGATGCGCACCCACAGACGCGCAGGCCACACTGCTCATGGCACGCGAGCTCCTGTGTTACCGCCCGATCGAAGACCTCTACGAGGACGGGTTGGACCACATCGCCAAGCTCGACAGTGCCACGGGGGGCTCTCCTGCACCATCCCTCTTGCTACCTCGCCCGCCCCCGGCTGCGGGCGACGTGCCTCACGGAGCGTCTCCGCCCCCTCCGCATCAAGATGGCGCCCTCGCGCCGAGAAGTGTGTCTCATGGAGCGCCTCTGCCCCCTCCACATCAAGACGGCATCCTCGCTCCAAGATGCGCGGTCCCGCAGCGTGATCCACCACGTGTGTGCCCGTGCATGAAGAAAGAAGCTGCCAAGAGATTCTCGGTCTGCAAGAGAATGCTCCACTGCTCCCAGCACCGCCACATCAGGATCGCTTGCCGCGGCAGGGCCTTGCGCCACTTTCCATGGCGGCGCAGGTGCACCAAGATCAAGCTCCGCCTCTACGAAGGGCCCCAGTGGCCACGGTAGGCTGCCGCGCCTTCACTCCTGACCTACGTCGCGTCGTCTGGCGGGGCAAGTTCAAGCCAGATCTGGATCCTCGCTACGACGGCACCCCGACCCTGTGAAGTTCTTGCAGCTCTACGAGCTAAGCATCAAGGCGGCCAATGGCGACGAAAAGGTCATGGCGAACTGGTTCCCCATGGCTCTCAAGGACGGCGCCCGTTCATGGCTCCTAAACCTGCCTCCGGGCTCGATCTCCTCCTGGGACCAGATGCGTGACAGGTTCATCGCCAACTTCCAGGGCACTCGCGACCGCCCCCCAGCCGAGGGTGACCTGCGCTGCATCGAGCAATAGCCGGGAGAGACGCTGCAGAAATACATCTAGCGCTTCAATAGCATGCGCCTCAAGGTCCCCAAGGTGACAGACGAGGCCATCATCTCAGTGTTTTCCGATGGCATCCGTGACATCAACATGGAGGAGGAGCTTGCCATCCATGAGGAGCTGTGCACGACTTTGGAGCTGTTCAACCTAGCAACCAAGTGTGCAAGAGCTGAGGAGGGGCGCCTCTCCCTCCTCGAGCTCCCCGCTGCGGATCCAGAGGAGAAGAAGGTCAAGGACGTGAAGCACAAAGGGGTGGCAGTACTCGCGGCAGAGCCGGATACCAAGTGCGGCTGAGACCTCCCCAAGTCGTCCAAGGGCAGCCGTACGTTCTACGCCTTCCACAACGTGCGCAGCCACAATGACGTCGCCTCCTACTCCCGCTGCTCCTCTGGCCCCGAATTCTTCTGCCCCCTCTGTAGCCTTTGAGCATGTCTTCTTGGGGACGGCCAAGCTGCGGGAAGACCTCCTGGGCGCGGACCCGTACCCTAGTAGCTGGGCGCCTGGAGCTGGCCTCAGGCTAGCTTCACTCTGACTCGGTCGTTCGAGCGTCGCTGAGCCAGGCCGCAGCGGCCTCCGAGAAGGAGAAGCAGGACGCCGCTAGAGCTGCGGCCGACCACGAGGCGGCGCTGATGGACACCGAGGCTACCCGCGACCACTGCCGAGAGCTAGACGGCGAGCGATAGAGGCTGCGTGTCGAGCGCGCAGAAGAAGCACGCGACCGTGCAGCAAAGGAGGAGGAGATGAGGGCTCGCGAGGACGCCATCAAGGGTCGTGATGCTGAGCTGGGGGAGCTGACGAAGGCGCAGGCCGTAGAGCGCAGCCGACTGGAGGAACTGGAGTCGAAGGCAAAGACGAGGGAGGCTGAGCTTGATGCCAAGGCGAAGGTCTTGGCCGAAGACCGCGAGGCCTTCTCGCTTGTTGAGAAGAGGTCCAGCGTGGCGCTGAAGTCGCTGTACGAGAAGGGCCTGGAGAAGCCGCTGACCACCGACGAGGATGGCCCTTCTCAGCTGCTTCACCACTTGGCGAAGGCGCTTGAGGAAGTCGTGGAGGGCATCGGCCCTATGGCTGAGGTGGAGGCTCGTGTCCTTTCTTCGGCCGGGCTGACGCATGTGTTCAGCCATCTGTACCTTCGTGTCCCCAGCGCTCATCTTGACGAGATGCTGGAGCCTGTAGCTGATGAACATTGTGCGGTCGCCGCCGCAGCCGTCAAAGGTCAGGTGGAGGCCCTGTTGAAGAAGTTCCACGGCTTCGTCCTCGCTCCCTCGGCCGGCGATGCCACCGATCCTGCATATGGCGATATCCAGGGGTGACATGCGGCTGCTTTCCTGTTTCATTCCTACAATATGTATTAGGCCTTGTGGAGGCATTAAAACTTTCATTTGATATTGTGAACACAATATGTCTTGTAATATTTGCTTGGAATTTTGCGATTTTCTTCCTATTTGCTTTGTGTTTTGCGTCGGCAAATCCCGGCCCCGCGCATACCTCAACCGCCGTTGGGACGACCGGAGACCAGGACGGACCAAGGAGTGAGGGGCTACGTGACGAATTAGGCTCCTGAGTCGCGTTGCTCAGGAGTCCCCCTTGACGCGCAAACAACTTGTAGGGAGAGTATGCGAGGATAGGTTGATGTTCTACGTCGGCAGAGCTCGGCCCCGCGCATACCTCAACCGCCGTTGGGCCGACCGGAGACCAGGACGGACCAAGGAGTGAGGGGCTACGTGACCAATTAGGCTCCTGAGTCGTGATGCTCAGGAGTCCCCCTTGACGTGCAAACAATCTCTATACCATTGCCCTCGTCGAGGCTCGGCTCGGGAGGGGCGTGTGGCGACCAGGTCCAGGAGACCTGGCCGGGTGGCGTACGCTTGGTCGTGACCTGAGTGCAGCCCCCGTGCCCAGCCCCCTCGCGCGGCTCTCCCGAGGGGAGGGGTTGCGGTGAGGCCGGACACTGAGCTCTGGGGCTCCCCGAGGTTTGTATGACTGCGAAGCCGCCCTCAGTTGTTTATCACCAGCGCGGGGCATAGTGCTTCCGCTTGTGCACGGGCATAGCCACTCCTCGGCAGTGTCGATGGCCAATGCGGAGCATGGTGCTTCCACTTGTGCGTGGGCGGGGCGCTCCCTCTGTAGAGAGCCCCCGGGGCGTGTACAGCCCCGCCCTGACACGTGGCTTGCACGACAAGGCTAGACGAGGTGTATCTGGGCACTCGTGAGCCAGCGCGGGACTCACGAGGCCCTACCTCAAGGTGGGTTGCACCTGGTCTTGGTTCTTGTTTGCGGTGCTGGACCTGCGAGGTGGTCAGACAACCTGCGTCAAACGAATTTCCTGAGGTTATCGCATGAGAACGCCAAGCACCAAGGGCCCCAGGACGTGACGTAAATGGGGCCGGACTGCCAGACAGAGCTTAGCCGTTGGATTTATTGACGCTGCAGGGACAGACCTGAGCATAGACGCCGTGCTCAATTTACTCACGTGAAGGGTCCTGAAGAAAGACGACTGGTGCGCAGTCCCCTTGATGGGTTGTGATCAAGCGAGTAGTAATCATAGATAGATCAAACATGAGAATAGCAGGCTTAAGCAACTGCATGAGAGATACGTGCCACTGGGTCAGGCCCAAGCGACTCGGGGATGATGGAGCCCGACACTACAAAAAAATACACTTCCGTGATGATACGTGTTTGTCACAGTAGGTTGCGTTTTCTGTCATGCATGTACATCCATGACAAATTTATGACAGAATCAAGATAGTCATACCTGTGCTCTCGTAGAAGTGTTCCATGACATTACCAAAATTATCATCACGGAAGTGTCCACTTCCATGATGATAAATCGCTCGTCATAGAAGTTCTTTTGTCAAGGGTGACTGACACGTGGCATCCAGCGCAACGGAACGCCATTAAGCTATCGGGTCAGGTTTTGGATCCGATAACCCGTTAACAGCCCCGACCAATGGGGATTTTCCACGTGTAAAATCATCATTGGCTGGAGGAAACACGTGTCGGCTCATCGTTGGGACATATGTCAACCACTCATTGGAGGGAAGGCGCCTATGATACGTCGACACGTGGCACGGCTGTCCGGACCCCGATTCCAAGTCACATCGATCTAGCCGGTAACACCTCATATCACATTGCGGCCTCACGCACGATATCCCCACGGGTGTCACCTTACCATGGCCCGGGACCGTTTGCGCCTTTTGGCTCACGTATATGATAGTATCGCTAGCATCCATATGACAGAGAACCCGGGCCGACATGGCTAGTCGTGAACCCAAAGCGGCACAGACCTATGGAGACAGGCATACATGAATCCAATCGAGCATGTCGGTCAACAGCGTGTGAATCCGGGCTGTAGCACTGGGCTAACAGGACTCTAGGGAACCCGGGCTGTAGCAGGCTAGGAAGGACTCCGGATGTCACTGCGTGACATTTCCCCGAAGGGACAGACATAGGAACAAAGTGAAACACGTGCCGGCCAGTCAAGTGTCCTGAGCAGTAGTGCGGGGCTAGCAGGACTCCGGTGAACCGGGCTGTAGCGGACTACTATGGCTCGAGGAGCACTAGACTACATTTCCCCATAAGAGAGGCTGCAAGGTTAAACAACTAGATTGTCGGATCCCACACATACCAAGCATTTCAATCATACACACAATATGCTCGATATGCGCAAATACAACATGGCATCACAACAAAACTCTACAACTCAAGTACTTTATTTAAAGGCTCCAGAGAGCCATACATAACATGTTCATACAGGTAGGGGTCACATGACCCGACACTCAAGTCATACAAGCATACAAGCACATGCGGAAGCAAATAGTCTGGGTACAGACACTAGAAAGAAAGAAGGCTTGTCGAAGCCTGTCTATCTACATAGGGCCCTCCATGGCCAGGATCACCACCTGGGTGGCAAGCTACTTATCGACGTCGAGGTCTACATAAAACCCATCGGAGGGGGCAGTGTTGTCGTCTGAAAACAGAAATTAAAGCAAACATGAGTACAAAGGTACTCAGCAAGTCTTACAACAGAACCTACTATACATGCTCATTCTCAAGAAGGTGGTGAAGTTATTGCAGCAAGCCAGCTTTGACTCTTGGCTAAGCTATCCTATGAGACACCACTAGTAAAATAGTTTTCGCACACGAGTCCACTAATCACCAACACAATACTCCACCGGGGATCCTCCCTCGTCATCCTACGAGAGGGCCTTCCTCGGTACTCACACTTATCTTGAGTCTTTTAGTAGTAACCATTAACTTGTCTATGAACTGTATAGGCACCCAAGTAGTCCTTTACCGCGGATGCGGCTATTCGAATAGATGATGTTAACCCTGCAGGGGTGTACTTATTCATACACGCTCTCACCACTTACCGTCGTTTACACGACATGTACTCGACAACCTTCAAGCGGAAGCCCAACGAGGGTGCCGGCCACGGCCTACCTAAACACTCAAGTCTCTAGTCCAGGTTTATCGCCTATCCGGGTTCCATCCGTAGGGAGTCCGGCCAAGGTTTCCACATACGGCCCTAAACGATGTGAACAGGGTCCAGAGATGCCAAACGGGCGCCCGGCATACCCGGCCACGGTGTATCTACCGCATCATAGCCCACCCCTAGGGTCAGCGCTACGCACGGCCGCCGACACATAACCTACAAACACCAAAAACTAATTGCTACACCTGGAACGAGTACTAGGGTGATTAAGAAGCCGAGAGGGTCAATTAAGGATTCCAATGCATGGTAGTAGCTGATTCTTAAATCACACATACAGATCTCAGTTCTTAGGGACGACCTCAATGAAACAACCCACCATGTACTCCTACATGGCCTCTCATCGATACCTTTACCAAATCATGTTCAACACATCTCTCACATTACCGACATAATCATTTCACTCTAGCCCATTGTCCAGATGAACCAGACCTGACACAACTCTAAGCATAGAAGGCATAGCAAGGTAGGAAACACATACATGGCTCAATCAACTCCTACACATGCTAGTGGGTTTCATCTAGTTACTGTGGTAATGACAGGTCATGCAGAGGATAAGGGTTCAACTACCGCAACACACATCAGTTTGAAACATTGTTGTCTTAATGCAGTAAGTGAGAGCAGAAGCGAGAACATGGGATTGTATCGATATGATCAATGGGGATGCTTGCCTGATGGAGTGGTAGTAGGGTACTGCCCTTCAGCTGGATACTCGGAGATATCCTCGGAGGCAGAACCTACCATGAAAGACACCATAGTATATAATCAACACACGGCAATATGCAACAATATGATGCATGCTATGACATGGCAAAATGAGGTGTCCTGCCTAATGCAATGTGAAACAAGTTGAAATGGGTCCATTTGAATCAAAGATTCAAATGGAAGCTTTAGTTCTTACGCATTATAAGTGTATTAGCTTGTTTCACCTAAATAGCAAGGTTAAATTGTTTTGTCATGCATGAAACCATTACAGATGGAAAGATTTAATTTTTCTGATCGTTTTTCATATATAATTTGTTTGATTTGGAGCTATGGTTGATTTTCTAAGATTTTTAGAAGTTTTGGCTATTTTCTGGAATTTCCTATATAAAAATACATCCAGAAAATAATAAGTGCGTCAGCACTGCGTCACTGTGACGTCAGTGGGTCAAAGGCGCCAGCCCAGGTCAAACCTGACGGCTGGGACCCACACATCAGTGAAACAACTAATTAACAGGGTTAAGTTAATACTAACTAAACTGTCTGTGGGGCCTGGGCCTGCATGTCAGTGACCTATTGGGTTAACTAAAAGTTAATTAGTGCTAAGCTAAAATTAGCAGGGCTCTGGGCCCACCTGTCATTGACCCAGGGGAGTTAAACCCCTGGTCAAACAAGGTCAACTCGCTGGCGGTTTGACGCCGGCGACGACAAACGCAGCGGAGGGCTTCGGAAAATGCCCACATGTGACAAATTGCGCGGCAGAGAGGCTCTACGTGACGAGGAGACTCGTCCGTGTCTAGTGGTGGTGGTGCTTGGGCTCGGGGTGGTCGGAAAAGGCGCCGGCGACGAGTTTGGCGGCGGCCGGAGCTCGGGTGAGCTCGGACTCATCGCTAGGGGGCACGGAGAGGCGCGTGGGTTGGTGAGTTGGGTTCCTGGGGTTGCGGTAGGTGCTCTGTGGCCACGACGGCGACATGGCCGGTGGAGCCGAGCTCTCGGCTGTGATGGCCAATGGGGTTAGGGGGCAGCTCAAGCGACGTGGCTAGGGGGAGAAGAAAGAGGAGCTCACGACGAGTGCAACGGTGACCCCGGAGAGCTCGGGGAGGTAGCAAGTCGAGCACGGTGTTGCCGGCGATCTCGGAGCCCGAAGGTTGAAGAAGAGGTCGAGGAATGCGTTGCAAGGCTTACGATGTTGCGTAGCTCAGCGAGGAGGTCGAGGGAGATGCGGCGGAGCTCGTGGACACGGTGGGGCGGCGAAGAGACGACGGTGGCTACGGCTACGACGGTGAGGCGGCGGCAGCTGCGTCGGCCATGGCTTCGGGGGAGCGAGGGAGAGAGCAGGGGGAAGTGTGCTGTGTCCAGGGGGTCGAGGGGAGGCCGGGGAGGCAGTTCAGGCGTCGCGGTGGCGAGGGACGCAGGCAGGCAGGGAGGTGGCGTGTCGCCACGGCGCGCGCGCGCGGGGTCTCCCTCCTCTGCCTACTGGCATGGGCCCTGGTGGGTTAGGCCCCCAGCTGGGCCAGCCAGGTGGGCTGCCAGCTAGGTCCAGGTGAGTGGCCCAGTGGCCTTCTCTCTCTCTGTTTTTCTGTTTTTATTTTTTTCTATTATTTCTGTAACTTTAGGGCTTTATTAAAAATGCCAGGGCATTTCCAAAAATCATAAAATTAATCATGGCTACTATTTAGAATATATCCAACAGTAAACATTTTAGTTTATGATTATTTGAGCATTCAAAATATTTTATAGCATTTAAATGCCCAAATGAAAATACTATATGAGTTAATCCAATGACCTTAAGATGTCCTAGAAAAATGTTCACCATTTTTGTCAAAGGTTTTAACCCAAAACAAAAAGGGTGGACTTTTTAGAAGGGCATTTCAGGTTCATTGAAAAAGTTTTTTAGTAAACCCTAGTTGTTCCAGGGGGGTGCTGGGGGTTCTTTCATCTCCATTTCATTTTTCTGGGAAATTTAAACATGATGCAATCACTCTAATGCATGAACTAGCTAGGGTGTGACAACTCACCCCCACTGAAAAGAATCTCGTCCCGAGATTTAGGATCTGTTGGGAAGAGAGTGGGGTACTCGAGTCGAAGACGATCCTCCCTTTCCCAAGTGGCTTCTTTCTCGGAATGCTGTGACCATTGAACCTTGAGAAACTTGATGTTATGGCGTCGATTGGTACGCTCGGCTTGATCAAGGATACGAACGAGATATTCCCTATATGAGAGATTATCTTGTAGATCAAGCGTTTCGTGGTCCACTCCACGGATAGGATCCGTGAAGCAACGCCTGAGTTGAGAAACGTGGAAGACATCATGAACTCTGGAAAGATGCGGAGGCAGTTCCAATTGGTAGGAAACTTCTCCTCATTTGGCAAGAATGCGAAAGGGTCCAATGTAACGAGGAGCCAATTTTCCTTTGATACCAAAACGATGAGTTCCTTTTAACGGAGTAACCCGAAGGTAAGCCTTCTCGCCGACTTCATAAGTCACGAGCTTATGTTTACGATCATATTGGCTCTTTTGACGAGATTGGGCTGTTTTAAATTTCTCACGAATAACACGAACCTGCTCTTCTGCTTCCTGAATCATATCTGGGCCAAAGAGTTGTCTTTCCCCGGTTTCTGACCAGTTAAGAGGCGTTCGACATTTTCGTCCATAGAGAACTTGGAAAGGAGCTTTGCCCAAGCTAGCTTGATAACTATTGTTATAAGCAAACTCCGCGAATGGAAGGCATTTCTCCTAATCCATTCCGAATGAGATGACAGAAGCTCGGAGCATATCTTCCAGAATTTGATTTCCTCGCTCTACTTGACCACTTGATTGGGGGTGGAAGGCGGTGCTAAAAGAGAGACGAGTTCCCATAGCATTTTGGAAACTTTCCCAAAATCGAGAGGTGAAGAGACTCCCACGGTCTGAGTTAATTTCCAATGGGACACCATGAAGAGACACAATTCGGGAGATTTATATATCAGCTAGCTGGCTAGCGGTGATACTCTCACGAACAGGTAGAAAGTGGGCCACCTTGGAAAGACGATCGATTACGACAAAAATGGCATTATTCCCTCTCTTGGTTCTGGGAAACCCATTAATGAAATCCATAATGATTTTATCCCATTTCCACTCAGGAATAGCCAAAGGTTGAAGGGTGCCAGCATGCCGTTGATGCTCTGCTTTAACATGACGACAGACGTCGCAACTAGCAATATATTGAGCAATTTCTCTCTTCATCCTAGTCCACCAAAACCTCTGGCATAGGTCTTGATACATTTTAGTACTACCGGGATGAATGGTGAGAGGGGATTCATGAGCTTCCTTAAGAATCAACTGACGTAGATGTTGTTTCTTGGGAACCACCAAGCGGTTCTCGAAGAATACAACAACTCGCTCATCCATGGAAAAACATTTAGAAACTCCACTAGCGATGTTTTCCTTGATCCGAGATATCCCCTTGTCATACCGCTGGGCGGTTATGATCTGATCAATAAGGGTAGGTTTCGCCACCAGGGTGGATAGGAATCCTTGAGGAACAATGTGAAGGTTAAGCTTACGAAATTCCTCGTGGAGAAGTGGTTGACTTTGTTGTAACATCAGGTTGTTACAATAAGATTTATGACTTAGCGCATAAGCCATGATATTGGCTTTGCCCGGGGTATAAGTTATTCCTAAGTCGTAATCCGAGATCAACTCGACCCAACATCTTTGCCTGAGATTCAAATCCGGTTGGGTGAAGATATATTTTAAACTTTGGTGATCGGTGACAATCTCGCAACGATTACCGAGAAGGTAATGTCGCCAAGTTTTAAGTGCATGGACTACCACTGCAAGCTCTAGATCATGTGTGGGATAGTTTTCCTCATGGGGGTGTAATTTCCGTGAAGCATAGGCAATTACCTGATGATCTTGCATGAGTATGCAACCTAGTCCTTGTCGCGAGGCGCCGCAATAGATAATAAAGTCCTTGGAGAAATCTGGTGGTACCAGTACAGGAGCAGATGTCAGGCGTCTTTTCACTTCCTGAAAGTTGAACTTGCACTGTGGGGTCCACTCGAACTTTTTATCTTTCTTGAGGAGTTCAGTTAGGGGTTTAGCAACCTTGGAGAAATTCTCTACGAAGCGGCGGCAATAACACGCTAGGCTAAGGAAGCTCCGAACTTGCTTGATTGTCTCAGGTGGAGTCCAATCAAGGACGGCTTGAACTCGCGCAGGATTGATAGCAATACCCTTACCAGAGATTACATGGCCTAGATAGGTCACTTCTGGCAACCAAAATTCACACTTGGAGAATTTTGCATAAAGGCGATGCTCTTGAAGTTTCGTCAATACCAGCCTTAGATGTTCGGCATGTTCCTCTTCATTCTTGGAGTAGATGAGTATGTCATCGAGGTATACTACGACGAATTTATCCAAATACTCCATGAAGACCGAGTTCATTAACCGAGAGAAGGTGGCTGGGGCATTGGTTAAACCGAAGGACATGACGGTGTACTCGTATTGGCCATAGCAGGTAACAAAGGCCGTTTTGGGAATGTCCCCGTTTATGATTTTGATTTGATGGTAGCCCAACCTCAAATCCATCTTGGAAAAGATTGAGGATCCAGCGAGCTGATCATACAGATCGTTGATCCTGGGAAGCAGATACTTGTTCTTGATAGTGACCAAGTTGACAAGTCGGTAATCTACAACCATTCGATCAGTTCCATCCTTCTTCTTGACGAAGAGGACGAGGCAAGCCCAAGGGGAGGAACTCGGATGGATGAAACCCTTTTTCAAGGACTCATCAAATTGGTTCTTAAGCTCGGATAGTTCTAAGGGCACCATCTTATAGGGTCTTCTAGAAATTGGAATGGTTCCTGGAACAAGGTCTATCACAAACTCGACATCCCTGTCAGGTGGAACACCTGGCAGTTCTTCTGGAAAGACATCCGGAAAGTCTCGGACTACCGGAATATCTTCAAGGTCTGGAAGGGGGTTGGCATTTAGGGAGTAAAGCTGGCGCTTGGCCACTCGAGTTAATATATTGACTGTCTTTCCCGATGGGTGAGTAGGTTGAACGGTTCTAGTGGCACAATCAATCTTAGCATAATGAGCTGACATCCAGTCCATACCCAAGATGATGTTTATGTCGGAGGACTTGAGAGCTATTAAGGATGCAAGGAAGACGAGTCTATCGACAAGAATTTCATTCCCATGGCTTACTCTAGAGGTTTGGCATCTAGAGCCAGGGGTTTGAATTTCCATGGTAATGGGCATGTCACAGAATGTCGTGTTATGCAACCGAGCATAGCTCTCAGATATGAATGAATGAGATGCTCCAGTATCGAAAAGAACAGATGCCGGATGGCAATTAACAAGGAGCGTACCAAGGACGACATTAGGATCCTCATGAGCCTCCTCAGCTGAGACATAGTTGACATGGCCATGTGAAGTGGTGGCTAGCTTGGTGTAGAATGTCTTTCCCGCTAGCTTACCACGGCCAACAGACTTTCCAAACTGATTGGGCTTGTTGTTCTAAGGACACTCCCGACTGTAGTGACCCGGCTCTCCACACTTGAAACATGTCACAACATTGGGGGGTGGAGCAGCATTAGCAGCGGGGCCACCATAGGGCTTAGACGGTGCAAACTGCTCGTTGGGGCGAGGCGCCTCAAAGGATGGCCTCGGAATGAACTTGGTGGCAGTGTCGTGCTTGGAATCCACACCCGATGCTTCTGAGATCCAGAGCCGGATGAGGAACCAAAATCACGAGAGTGCTTGCGTGAAGCGTCATAGTCAGACTGGCATGTCTCAGCACTGATGGCTTTATTGACCAACTTCTGAAAGGAGGTGCACTCGTGCAGACGAAGATCGCGACGAAGCTTAGGGCTAAGTCCCTTGCGGAACGTTGCCTGCTTCTTAGCTTCGGTGGATACCTCTTCAGGAGCATATCGTGCCAGGTTCCCAAATTCACGACTATATGCATCCATAGTCATCTTCCTTGGGTGAAATTGCAGAACTCTTCCCTCTTGCGGTCTCTGAGACCTTCCGGGATGTGATGCTCACGGAAAGCCTCACTGAATTCAGCCCAAGTAGTGATTTGGCCGACCGGGCGCATAGCCTCAAAGTTTTCCCACCAAAGGCTAGCAGGGCCTTCGAGGTGATAGGCAGCATAGGTAACCTTATCAGCTTCAGCTACGTAGGCAGAACGTAGCTTGTGTGTGATGCTGCGGAGCCAGTCATCCGTGTCGAGGGGCTCGACGGATTGATTAAACTTTGGTGGGTACAACTTGATAAAGTCATTGATTGACACCAAGTCATTTCACTGATGGCGTGTAGTGTTTTGCTCAATCCGCTCCAGCAAGCGGTTAGTCTCACGCTTATTTCATTCCGCCTCCAGCATAACTTCGGCTAGAGAAGGCGGGTGAGGCAGATTTTCACCCCTAGCTGCACTGGCTTCCCCTTGCTCCGGGGTAGCAGGGTTGCTGCGGGTGTTGACCATCCTAGGAAAAACAAGACAACGGTTTAGACAAGGATGGCACAAACTTAGCAAGGAAGTGCAGAATGTAATGGATAACATGGAATGCTAAGATGTTCATTGCACGACATGGTAATATAAAAACTGCCATATATGTACCATTGGTCATACACACCGTACATAGTTTAATACAAGCCCATGCTAGAGTACAACTACGGTGAAAGACATTACATCTCATCGGAGGCATTCCAAGCTCCTATACATTATTTTTCTACACCTCTGGAGCGTGATACACACCAAGTCGTATCCCACGGGTCACGCAGAATTGTGGAGAATACAACTATTACAATACTAGTGAAACTACTACTAGCTCAGACGGCTCCGTAGTAATCCTCATAAAAGTCACCACCAAAGCCTGGAAGTGGAACATCATCATCTGGAAACAGACGGTCCTGTGGTGCCTGCGGACCATAGGGACTCGGATGTGGCCTTGGTCCCACAAGCGGTGGCAGACGGGGACCACGAGGAGGAGTGATGCCTCCTACATCGCGCCACTCCATAAAATCTGGCAATCCAGACCGTATAGGGTACAGGTCCCTCATGTCCATGTATCCTGCCTGCACCGCAGGTGCAAACCTAGTCAAAGTGGCCCAATGATCAGAACGAGTGTGGAAAAGCTCCATACGCAAGGCCCGATTTTCGCGGTCCTTTTCCTCGAGCATCTCGGCAGTGGTGCGGAGTAGTGACTCCTCATGTGCAGAGTCATAGTACAAAGCCTGATAGTACCCCTATGCTCCAGGGAGTGAGGCTGGCATGTAACGGAAATCGGTGTTCTGAAGCAAGGCAGTCCTGGCTCGAATGATAGTCATCATTGAATAGGCTGCATCCTGCACAGACATCTCAATAGTGACCCCAAGTCCATAGGAATAGTGAAGGGGCTCAGTGGCTCCAGGATAAGGGGGATATATCCTGACGGTACAAAGGTACTGGCTCTGGTTGAAGTCTCTGAACTGCTCCTCGACGGTATATTCTGGATACCACCGATAGCCTGACTCGGCCATCACTCGAACCAACATGGCCGTGTGGCCGGGCACATCGAGGCACCGAGTCAAACGAACCACTTGGTTCTGCGAACGGGTGGCCATCTGAAAGCACAGAATAGTGCAAAGGCATTAGAATTTTCTAGGGGAAATCGGACAGCAAAACGGCTGTAAATGCTCAGAAAAAGATTTGAGACATCCACAACAGTTTGCAATACCACTCAACAACATCATATCAAGGTTCTGATTCAACTGACAACATACTAAAAGTAGTAGAAACTGTACTGTGGCTGGTAACAACAATCCTATAAGCTACTACAAATTAGTAACACATGAACCTGATAGAAGAAGAGAGCCTAGTCCTTAACGCACGTTGAATTAGAAGAGAATGACTAAGATTAGAGGGCATAAGGTAAAGGAGTAAAAAAGAGTCTTACATTCCCTCCCACAATCAATTCCCCTACATATAACTAAAGCATTTCTAGACTCAACATCGACCAGTTTGGCTCAACGAACCTGCAGGCAGTCCGGCTCTGATGCCAACGCTGTCAGGACCCCGATTCCAAGTCACATCGATCTAGCCGGTAACACCTCATATCACATTGCGGCCTCACGCAAGGTATCCCCATGGGTGTCGCCTTACCATGGCCCGGGACTGTTTGCGCCTTTTGGCTCACATATATGATAGTATCGCTAGCATCCATATGACAGAGAACCCAGGCCGACATGGCTAGCCGTGAACCCAAAGCGGCACAGACCTATGGAGACAGGCATACATGAATCACATCGAGCATTTCGGTCAACAACATGTGAATCCGGGCTGTAGCATTTGGCTAACAGGACTCCGGGGAACCCGGGCTGTAGTAGGCTAGGCAGGACTCCGGATCTCACCGCGTCACATTTCCCCGAAGGGATAGACATAGGAACAAAGTGAAACACATGCCGGCCAGTCAAGTGTCCCGAGCAGTAGTGCTGGGCTGGCAGGACTCCGGTGAACCGGGCAATAGCGGACTACTATGGCTCGAGGAGCACTAGACTACATTTCCCCATAAGAGAGGCTGCCAAGGATAAACAACTAGATTGTCAGATCCCACACATACCAAGCATTTCAATCATACACACAATATGCTCGATATGCGCAAATACAACATGGCATCACAACAAAACTCTACAACTCAAGTACTTTATTTAAAGGATCCAGAGAGCCATACATAACATGTTCATACAGGTAGGGGTCACATGACCCAACACTCAAGTCATACAAGCATACAAGCACATGGGGAAGCAAATAGTCTGAGTACAGACACTAGAAAGAAAGAAGGCTTGTCGAAGCCTGTCTGTCTACATAGGGCCCTCCATGGCCAGGATCACCACCTGGGTGGCAAGTTACTCATCGACGTCGAGGTCTACATAAAACCCATCGAAGGGGGCAGTGTTGTCGTCTAAAAACAGTAATTAAAGCAAACATGAGTACAAAGGTACTCGGCAAGTCTTACAACTGAACCTACTATACATGCTCATTCTCAAGAAGGTGGTGGAGTTATTGTAGCAAGCTAGCTTTGACTTTTGGCTAAGCTATCCTACGAGACACCACTAGTAAAATAGTTTTCGCACACGAGTCCACTAATCACCAACACAATACTCCACCGGGGATCCTCCCTCGTCATCCTACGAGAGGGCCATCCTCGGTACTCACACTTATCTTGAGTCTTTTAGTAGTAACCATTAACTTGTCTATGAACTGTATAGGCAACCAAGAAGTCCTTTACCGCGGACGTGGCTATTCGAATAGATGATGTTAAACCTACAGGGGTGTACTTCTTCATACACGCTCTCACCAATTACCGTCGTTTACATGACATGTACTCGGCAACCTTCAAGCTGAAGCCCAACGAGGGTGTAGGCCACGGCCTACCTAAACACTCAAGTCTCTAGTCCAGGTTTATCACCTATCCAGGTTCCATCCGCAGGGAGTCCGGCCGAGGTTTCCACATACAGCCCCGAACGATGTGAATAGGGTCCCAAGACGCCAAACAGGCACCCGACATACCTGGCCATGGTGTATCTACCGCATCATAGCCCACCCCTAGGGTTAGCGCTACGCACGGCCGCCAACACATAACCTACAAACACCAGAAACTAATTGCAACTCCTGGACAGAGGACTAGGGTGATTAAGAAGCCGAGAGGGTCAATTAAGGATCCCAATGCATGGTAGTAGCTGATTCTTAAATCACACATACAGATCTCAGTTCTTAGGGACGA
Organism: Triticum dicoccoides; assembly: GCF_002162155.2. Taxonomy (NCBI): domain Eukaryota; kingdom Viridiplantae; phylum Streptophyta; class Magnoliopsida; order Poales; family Poaceae; genus Triticum; species Triticum dicoccoides. The sequence goes on from NC_041392.1 coordinate 396,798,932, forward strand.
CCTCAATGAAACAACCCACCATGTACTCCTACATGGCCTCTCATCGATACCTTTACCAAATCATGTTCAACACATCTCTCACATTACCGACATAATCACTTCACTCTAGCCCATCGCCCAGATGAACCAGACCTGACACAACTCTAAGCATAACAGGCATAGCAAGGTAGGAAACACATACATGGCTCAATCAACTCCTACACATGCTAGTGGGTTTCATCTAGTTACTGTGGCAATGACAGGTCATGCAGAGGATAAGGGTTCAACTACTACAGCACACAGTAGTTTGAAACATTGTTGTCGTAATGCAGTAAGTGAGAGCAAAAGCGAGAACATGGGATTGTTTTGATATGATCAATGGGGCTGCTTGCCTGATGGAGTGGTAGTAGGGTACTGCCCTTCTGCTGGATACTCGGAGATATCCTCTGAGGCAGAACCTTCCACGAAAGACACCACAGTATATAATCAACACATGGCAATATGCAACAATATGATGCATGCTATGACATGGCAAAATGAGGTGTCCTGCCTAATGCAATGTGAAACAAGTTGAAATGGGTCCATTTGAATCAAAGATTTAAATGGAAGCTTAAGTTCTTATGCATTATAAGTGTATTAGCTTTTTTCACCTAAACAGCAAGGTTAAACTGTTTTGTCATGCATGAAACCATTACAGATGGAAAGATTGAATTTTTCTGACCATTTTTCATATATAATTTGTTTAATTTGGAGCTATGGTTGATTTTCTATGATTTTTAGAAGTTTTGGTATTTTCTGGAATTTCCTATATAAAAATAAATCCAGAAAATAATAACTGCGTCAACACTGCATCACTGTGACATCAGCGGGTCAAAGGCGCTAGCCTAGGTCAAACCTGACGGCTGGGACCCACACGTCAGTAAAACAACTAATTAACAGGGTTAAGTTAATACTAACTAAACTGTCAGTGGGGCCTGGGCCCGCATGTCAGTGACCTATTGGGTTAACTAAAAGTTAATTAGTGCTAAGCTAAAATTAGCAGGGTTGTGGGCCCACTAGACATTGACCGAGGGGAGTTAAACCCCTGGTCAAACGAGGTCAACTCGCTGGCGGTTTGACGCCAGCAACGACAGACGCGGCAGAGGGCTTCGGAAAACGCCGACATGCGACCAATTGCACGGCGGAGAGGCTCTACATGACGAGGAGACTCGTCCGCGTCTAGTGGTGGTGGTGTTTGGGCTCGGGGTGGTCGGAAAAGCCGCCGGAGACGAGTTTGGTGGCGGCCGGAGCTTGGGTGAGCTCGGACTCGTCACTAGGGGGCATGGAGAGGCATGTGGGTTGGTGCATTGGGTTCCTGGGGGTGAGGTAGGTGCGGTGACGCGCTCGGTTTCGAGCTTACGCGTCTGTGGCCACGACGGCGACATGGCCGATGGAGCTGAGCTCTCGGCTGTGATGGCCAACGGGGTTAGGGGAAGCTTGAGCGACGTGTCTAGGGGGAGAAGAAAGAGGAGCTCACGACGAGTGCAGTGGTGACCTCGGAGAGCTCGGTGAGGCAGCGAGTCGAGCGCGGGGTCACCGGCGATCTTGGAGCCCGAAGGTTGAAGAAGAGGTGGAGGAATGCGTTGCAGGGCTTCCAGCATTGCATAGCTCAGCGAGGAGGTCGAGGGAGATGCGGCGGAGCTCGTGGACACGGTGGGGCGGCGTAGAGACGATGGTGGCTACGCCTGCGGCAGTGAGACGGAGGCGGTTGCGTCGGCCATGGCTTCGGGGGAGCGAGGGAGATAGCAGGGGGAAGTGTGCGGTGTCTAGGGGGTTGAGGGGAGGCCGGGGAGGCGGTTCAGGCATCGCGGTGGTGAGGGACGCAGGCAGGCAGGGAGGTGGCGTGTCCCCACGGCACGTGCGTGCGCTGTCTCCCTCCTCTGCCTACTAGCAGAGGTAGAGTATGGCTGGCATGGGCCCTGGTGGATTAGGCCCCCAGCTGGGCCAGCCAGGTGGGCTGCCAGCTAGGTCCAGGTGAGTGGCCCAGTGGGCTTCTCTCTCTGTTTTTCTGTTTTTATTTATTTTCTATTATTTCTGTAACTTTAGGGCTTTATTAAAAATGCCAGGGCATTTCCAAAAATCATAAAATTAATCATGGCTACTGTTTAGAATATATCCAACACTAAACATTTTAGTTTATGATTATTTGAGCATTCAAAATATTTTATAGCAGTTAAATGCCCAAATGCAAATACTATATGAGTTAATCCAATGACCTTAAGATGTCCTAGAAAAATGTTCACCATTTTTGTCAAAGGTTTTAACCCAAAACAAAAAGGGTGGACTTTTTAGAAGGGCATTTCAGGTTCATTTAATTTTTTTAGTAAACCCTAGTTGTTCCAGGGGGGTGCTGGGGGTTCTTTAAACATGATGCAATCACTCTAATGCATGAACTAGCTAGGGTGTGACAAAGGCCCAACAGAGGCCCATTCGCGTGAAAAGGCTGGCCCGTTTGACTTGGTCAAAAGCTGGCGGGCCGGCCCATGGAAAGTCTGTTAACGGCCTGTTCGAATATAGCCCATTTACAGCCCGCTAACCCAAGGCCCGTTACGCCCTATCAGAATTAGGCCCAGTAGCCTCATCTGGGCCATCCATTATGATTCATGCCCATTTTCACTTCTGGCCCATGTATGGCCCATGACTTCTTTTGGCCCATATGAGGCCCTATGTAACTCTTGGCCTACTAATGGCCCGTAATGAACAGTGTATCACTTTACACCCATTAACGGCCCGTGGTGAAACTGGCCCGTAATGAACAGTGTATCACTTTATACCCATTAACAGACCGTTATTCCGTTGGGCCGTTTACAGCCCATGTTATCTTTCGGCCTTCTCAGAGCCCACTTATTCTTGGGCTCATTTCAAGCATTCGTTTACTTACGGCCGGTTACTGTAATTTTCTGCTTGTGGGCCAAATTCAGCCCTTGGTTACAGTCGGCCCGTTTGTGGTCCGTTAATACGTTGGGCCGATTTCATAGCGTCATCAAATACGGCCTATTAACGATGGCCCATTATGGTCAGCCCATGAACGGATGATTCCAACTCTAGCCCGTTTACGGCCATAATGCGGTATGTTTGGCCCATGTTTGGCCAATTGATTATACGGCCCATATAAGGCCCATTGATAATACGGCCCGCAGAAGGCCCATTGTTTCTACGGCCCGTAGAAGGCCCATTGTTTCTACAGCCCGTAGAAGGCCCACTATTTCTACGGCCAGTAGGAGGCCCAGTGTCACTACAGTAAATATTAGCCCATGGTTATTGTGGCCTCGTTTAAAAAAATAGGTTATTGCAGCCACTAGATAACCGCGGAAAAAGAACTGCAATGACTGCAAGCAAACAAATAAACAAGACAACAAGGAAATAAATAAGCAAGCAACTAATGCTAGGCTATCATGGCTATTACACATATTACATCCACTGGGCATCAAAGTTCGCCACCAGTGCAAATATAGGGAACAAAGCAGCATATCATATACACTGGTTGTCAAAGTTGGCGACCAGCGCAAATAAACGCCGTAGCAAAACAAATCCAGAACTGAAACCACTTCAGAAGATCTCCAGAAACAATATCATGGGTACCCATAATGCTGGCAAGATGCTTAGCAAACTTATTAACTTTCTCTTGTTTGGCGCTTAAATCCTCCAGCGCTTGCTGTTGCACCATAAAATATGCATCTGAATTCTGCAGGGACATCCTCAGTCCTTCAACTTCCTATCGCAGCACATCTGATCGATGTCTTTCAACTTGAAGCTGAGACTCAACAAGATGAACTGATTCAGGCAGCGAGTTCAAAGAGCTTGTGCCAGCAGTACTAGCCAGCAACTCGAACACTACATCAAGACAGGACTTTTGGATTCCCTCACTGTCATCAAGATAGTTTTTATCAGCTTTCTTGGAGACCAACAGGGATGTCACACTATCTTGAACCTTATCTGCATTACTTCCTTTACCATTGGATAACGCGGTACTGTTCTCCAATATTTTGTCCGCATTATAAAAGAGAAACAAGCATTTTGGTAAATGATTTCAGTAGTAAAGTGGACAAGATAACAGCATGAAACAAACATATATCTATGTACCATGGTCACTTTATGGTCTATATCATTCTAGTTTTTGTTGCCAAATCAAGATAGAGACACAGTTCAAATAATATTTGTTCAAGACAAAGCACAATAGACAGAATATAAGTGTGGGTAACTATAGAGAAATAACAACACTTGTAATGTGCATGACATGAGAACATAACTGTTTATTCAATTGAAACTGAAATCAACATAGAGCAGGTTGCAATAGCAAACCAGTTAAAGAAACAGGTTTAAAACATACCAGTTGCACCATTGGACTTTCAATTCCATCCATCAAATTTGAAAATAGTTGGTATGAGTAAATAAAATCATGCAAGAGCAAAGGAGTATGAACCATAGCTATAGAACCTGACCTGAGAACAAATCTTCTTCTCCTTTAAGCGTTGAGTTGGGATTCGGAGTTCTGGTCCTCGTGCTTTGGGCACTCAGTTCCCTTACTAACTGCTCGTGTTTGGGTGCTCTGTGGTGGAGATGGTGCTGTGTCAACTGGAACTGGGTTACTATCTGCCGGGGTTGGGGTTAGAAGGTGTGTAGCTGGTTCTCGGTCCAACTGGGTAGGGGTACAATCTGCGAGAGTCTGGGTTATGTGTGGTGGATCTGGTCCTTGGGCAAGTACAACTGTGGTTCTATCTACATCAACTGGTAGCACTATCTTTTCTGAAGACCGTGTTGTTACTCCCTTAGATACTGCCATCACGCTCTCCAATTCAAATGGCTGATAAACAAGAAAAGTAATTGAAAGTATAGACATTGTATGATAGATAGGTGCAATGGATAGTGGGGAATAAAAGAGGGCATGAAATAATTCATATTTATGTTGTCTAACCAAACAGGATAGCATGACATATTTATGGAAAGACATAGTTCAAAATATGAGACTATGTAAACAGGATGACATGGCATAACTATATAATGTGTTTATTAAATAGGTTGGCATGCCATAATTCACATACATTCACAGATAGAATGCCATAATTCAAAATATGATGACTATAAACACTAAACAGGATGAGATGATATAACTATATGATGTCTTTATTAAATGGGTTGCCATGCCATAATTCAGATAGATGATGTGTATGTACTATGTAAACATGATGGCATGATATAATTCAAGTATATGATTTATATAGTAAGCAAGTAAGAAGATGGCAATCCATAAATGTTGTAAAAACTAAGCAATGCAAGACAACATGCATGACATGGGTAATATAACCCTGCCAAGTTTGAGCATAGACCTCAGGGGGAAAATAGGACTAGTTATCAGTCTCTGAATCCTCCTCTTAGGAGCTCTTTGTAACCAGCAAGATGTCTGCTTTAGCAGGTAGCATTGTCTACTCTGAATACCTTATTTTCACTTCAGATACTTCCATCACCTCGGGGAAGAGTAGTTGAATATACAAACGTTGTCGACAAATGGAACACGTAATACAAAAAAATGATAGCATGATATAATTCACATACATGATGATTGGCTAAACAACATGGCATTGCATAATTCACATATATAATGCCTTTGCAACAAGATAGCATTGTATAATTCACATATATAATGTCTTGCAACAAGATGGCAATGCATAATTCACATATATGGTAATTAGACACTGAACAGGTGGCATTCACACAAATCATGTCTAAACTAATCAAATGACATAGCAATGCGAGACACCATACGCACGATATGAGCATCATAACCCTGCCAAGTTAGAGCATACACCTCGGGGGGGGGGGATAGGACTGGTCATCTGACTCTGAATCCTCCTCTGAGGAGCTATCCGTAACCAGCGAGATATGCGTTTCATCAGATAGCATAGTCTACTCTGAAGACCTTGTTTTCACTCCAGAATTTGCCATCACCATGTCAAATGGCTGATGCACATGAAGAGCAGTTGAATGTAATAACATTGTTGACAAATGTAATATGTAACGAAAAAAAAGGATGGCCTTATATAATTTACATATAAGATGAATGGCTAAGTAGGATGGCATTGCAAAATTCACATATATGATGCCTGGCTAAACAAGATGGCGTTGCATAATTCACATAAACGATGAATAAACTAAACAGATGGCATTCGCACAAAGGATGTCTAAACTAAGCAGATGACATGTTTGATGTATAAAGTAAGCAATGCAAGACACCATATGCATGATATAACCAACATCAGCATGCCAAGTTAGAGCAAAGACCTCAGGGGGTAAATAGGAGTTGTCTTATCCTTCTGAATCCCCCTCAGAACAGATATCTTCCTCTCGATTACAATTTGAAATGCATGGAGGGGGGCTGCCTTTGCGCCTACCATGGAGCGACGTCCGCATGAAATTTTATTGCCATGCAAGGATCGTCTCTTTTGCTCTACATGTTCAGTTCCATTGTTTACAATAACTGTCATGCATAGGAATAAAACATAGTGAGATTATGTAAGGAGTGCATGCAGAAATCCAGAGTGATGGTAGCAACCTGTGGATAGACCCAAAACCAATAATAGCAGGCAGATAATGGCTTCAGTTAAAAAATACAGATAATGGCTTCTTTACTGTTTGTTTCCCACCCAACATGAAACTCATAGTAGACACCGGAGATTAAGCAGATAGTAGATAAATACTAATGATAGCGGCCCCGATATGTACCCCACAACCATTTAAAAACTCAAGTTTGACCATTAGTTTGGAGCTAACTCAGAGTCTAATTGGTGAACAGGATGATAAAGTAGCATGTAATATTAAGCGATGCATAACGTAAGCAGACATGAAAGAGTGAGACCTCTATTGCGGACCCGTGTAGTCCTCGAGGTCATCTACTCGGTTGATGATGGTAGTGCAGTTTACATGGCTGCCAGTGGCGGGGAAGAAGATCTGAGGCGGCGAAAGACAGTCTAGAGGCCGAATCCCTGCTGTGCTAGACCCTTCTGTCGTTGGAGCAGCTAAGCTGGGGTGGACGATGGTGCAGCAGGAGCGGGACAAACCACGCAAGGTTTTCTTTGACAACTATCTGTAAGAGAAGTAATTCTGTAAGGGCTCATTTGAATTGGAGGATTCCAACAATGCGGGGATAGGAAATAGACAAGAATGCACGTGCAAAACAGAGAATTTAAAAACACAGGATTTCTGCCAATCTGGGTGTTTGATTCACAACAATTGGAAGATCACAGGATGCAAAGAAGCATGGTGAGATTAAGTCAAACCACAAGAAAATGTATGGTTATAATGTTATTATGCTACTATCTCTTAGTCTTGTGCTTCATGAATAGGAATTTGAAAAGGAGGACAAGTGCAAATTAAAATTCCTATGTTTTTTCTTTCAAGGAGACACTAAAGGAACAAATCCGTGTGCTTAGTGGACAATATATATAACATGTAGAGTAAAAAAGAGATCCAACAAGTGTACAACCTCTTTGGCGAAGCCATGTCGATCTCAGCGTGATTGGGTTGGGCGGTGAGGATACTCCGGCTGACTTGGCTATCGGAGGAGGGGAAGAAGATCTTAGGCGTCTGGAGATGGAGCCCGAGGTACTGCTCCGCTGTGATGCAGGGTTTCGTCGTTAGAGCAGCTCCGGTGAGTTGTACGACGCCGAGGCTGAAGCAGGACAAGAGAGACAATGAACAACGTTAACCTGAGTGGAATTCTAATAGCATCTCCAATACATGACGTAAAATACATAAACATAAAGTGCTAGATGTAAAATACATCATCCGCTCATCTCTGAACTTAACTGTCGAAACTGAATTTAACTGCCGAAACTGAACTTAACTGTCGAAACTGAAATTTGCTGTCGAAACAGAATTTTGCTGTCGAAACTGAACGCACTAGCAAGGTGAGGCTACACGTCGGTCGACTAACTTTTTCATCTCTCGTCAGTCGATTTTGCAGCCGTTGGATACGAAATCAAGGGCCCGCGGTTCATCTTCAACCTCCACCCCCCTGAGCCAGCCAACCAAGAGCCCCCATGCCGCCCGCGGCCGACGGTGCGCCGCCCCGCCCACCCCGAAAACACTCCCCACCGCCGCTCCGCCGCCGCCCCGGCCATCCCTCTAGGACCCCACGTGCTGAGATTTTTCTCCAGCGATCCCCACACCACCGCCCCGCCACCGCCCCCATCCTGAACCCTAATATAGATAGTGGGGTACCTCTCCGGCGAGCCCCCCTCCCCGCTGCGGCTGGTTCTTCCTTCACCCTGGCGGCATCGGAGTGAAGTGTAGCTAAATCGGAGCAGCATCGCAAGCAAGAGCAAGAGTGAGAGCAGCAGCACGAGCAAGAGCAATAGCAAGAGCAGACCAGGCAGGGGACCGAGAGCAAGAGAAGAGCAGCAGCACGAGCGAGAGCTATAGCAGCAGCAGGTCCTACTAATGTGGACGTCGCCGCCAAGGGAGCGACGCCGTGGAGAAAGTGGCCGGCAATGCCGCCGTGGATGGAGCCACGCCGTGTCGGCTTGGGACCGAGCGCCGGCAGCACTGTGAGATCGAATCAAGAAGAAACCGCGGTGATTAGTGTACAACCTCTTTGGTGGCGCCGATTAGGCCGCAGCTTCATCCAAGGAAACGGTGATGATGATGCTCTTTCGGTGGTGCAGGTGAATACGGCGGTGTGGAAATGGAGGTGGCGTGAAAGACAACGGGAACGTTGGGGCAGCTCCTTGGAGGTGGAGGACGGGGTGGCTGAACGGGCGGGACGATGAGATCGACGATGGATCTTCATCCAGTACGGTGGATGAGGGACGTCGAGGTGTTGCTGTGGACGACGTCATCGGGGAAGAGGCTCCGGTTGGGTGGCGGACGGAGCAAGGTGTGGGGTTTCGTCACGGGTTTTCGTGGCCTCGGTGTACGAATGGGTGGGCGGATGGGATGGCAGTGGGGAACCATGGCTTAGAGACGCGCTTGTCCGAAATGTGGGGTAAGTTATGAAAGTACCCCCACCGATTTGAGGCGGCTCTTTCGGTTCAGCGGTACCATGAGCATTTCGCGTGTCGGGATTTCACAGGAGGTGGGAGTTTTGCGCGTGTTGTAATTACGGTATAGCAAGGCGCGGGTTGAGATGGAGGGAGTTGTCGGAGCACAACAAGACAAAGATATATCTTAAATATTTCGGGCTAACAAGGCGCGGGTTGAAATTTCCGAACAAGCCTAACATGTACTGTACCAAATCAATGCGCCCTACAAATTTCATTCAAAACTTTGAATTCATGTTATGTTCAATTAAAATATTTCGCTACGTGTATAATGCATGCAACGTACTACTCAAATGAACATTTTAGTGCATTCCAAACGTATATACTACCGCTTCAATATGAACTAAATTTGAATTCGTTTCTCTATTTGAATAAGATCTACAGTAATGATTGTCGTGAAGTCAAAGCATTTGAATTCGTTTCTGTGTTTAATTAAGATCTACAATCATCATTATTGTCAAGTTAAACCATCGTGTGTGTATTATCTTCACAGCACACCACATGATTAGTCTCGAGTTACATATGAACTATGTGTACTATATGAACTCGAACTAGATTTTTTGAATACACCTTATTTTGATTTCAAATCACATTACATTTCTAGCTCTAGCTAGATCTTCATAATCTAAACCATGTCTCATATGTATAATGTGTTTATCACATTATGTATGGTGCCCCGCCCCCTACGCCTACAAGTATTTAGATGTGAGTTGCAAAAACCACACATTACCACAAATTCAAATAAAAATGTGAGAATGTTCGATATAGAGTATTGTTTAGATTGTTCGATATTTAGTTGTAAGCTGCAAACGCCACACATTATCACAAATTCAAATAAAATGTGAGATTCTTTGATGTATAGTATGGTTTAGATTGTTCGGCATTTAGCTGTAAGTTGCAAACGCCATGCATTATCACATTATGGTATAACATGTGCACAACACGTGTATCACTGTTGTATTCATGCATGCAATGTTTAAAACACTATGATCTCCTATTCAAATATATGAATCCGCTTTCATATCAAATTATGATCTTTGTTGGTCTCTTACACCCACACAATCCTCCAACCTTTGTAGCCACCACTAACTTTCTCTCGTGCATGCACATGCCCTCCTCGCCCTCCCCCTCCCTCGGCATTCTATCCACCGGACACATTCATTTTTTTTCTTTAGGTTGTTCTCCCAGAGTCTCCACAACTCCTTTCCGACACACACCGATCGATAAACCTCTCCAGCGATGCCTGCCTACTACATACAAACACACCTTCAATCTCCTCCTTTATGTGTCCTTGCCTCGTGTCTCTCATACAGTTAGACACATGTGTAAACTCTCGCCCCTCTTTTCATCGCTCTCACAACCGCACACTTCTCCCCCTATCTAGCTATTAGTTGGGCCTCTCGCGCCACCTCCTAGCTTCATTCTCTCTGTCTATCCGTCTCGCTGGGCCTTATTTGTGTCGGGACCCCGATCCTAAGTCACACCGATCTAGCATGTAACACATCATATCACTTTGCGGCCTCACGCACGGTATTCCCACGGGTGCCACCTTACCTGGCCCGGGACCATTTGCGCCTTTTGGCTCACGTATATGATAGTGTCGCTAGCATCCATAAGACAAAGAACCCAGGCCGACATGGCTAGTCATGAACCCAATGCGGCACTAACCCATAAGGACAGGCATACATGAATCACATCGAGCATGTCGGTCATCAACGTGTGAATCCGGGCTGTAGCACTAGGCGAACAGGACTCCGGTAACCCGGGCTGTAGCACTGGGCTAACAGGACTCCGGTAACCCGGGCTGTAGCAGGCTAGGCAGGACTCCGGATGTCACCATGTGACATTTCCCCAAAGGGACAGACACAGGAACGAAGTGAAACACATGCCGGCCAGTCAAGTGTTCCCGGCAGTAGTGCTGGGCTAGCAGGACTCTAGTGAACCAGGCTGTAGCGGACTACTATTGCTCAGAAACCACTAGACTACATTTCCCCATATGATAGGCTGCCAAGGATAAACAACTAGATTGTCGGATCCCACACATAGCAATACACGTTACACGTACGCATAACATGCAAGTATGTGTTGTACAACATGGCATCACAACATAACGCAAACTCATATAGATAAAGGCCCAAAAGAGCCACATAGCATTAAATACAAACAGGGGTCACATGACCCATCATTCAGAGCATACAAGCAACAAGCGGAAGCATTACATGTCTGAGTACAGACAACTACAAATGAAAAAGGCTGAAGAGCCTGACTATCCACAAGTCCCTCCCAAGGGACCAAGATCGTAGTTGAGGTACAAGCTACTCGTCGAAGTACAAGTGGTACTACTAGTGAGACAGATGTCTCATCTGCAAAACATAAATAAAGAAAACATGAGTACAAAGGTACTCACCAAGACTTACATCAGATCCTATCATACATGCATTTGTATCAAGAAGGTGAAGTGGGGTCTAGTTGCAGCAAGCCAGCTTTGACTCAGTGGCTATCCCGTTCTACAACAACGAGAAACTTCTTTGAGATGAGGCAGCGCACACGAGTCCACTAAGCACCACATCAATACACTACTATGGATTCATCCTCGTCTGCTGACGAGAAGGCTATCCATAGCACTCACACTTGTCTTGAGCATTTTAGAGTATCCACTTTAAGTTGTCTATGTACCACGTAAGCATCCAAGAAGTCCGTAACCGAGGACACGGCTATTCGAATAGATCATGATAACCCTGCAGGGGTGTACTTCTTCACACACGCTCTCACCACTTATCACCATGTACACGTCATGTACCTCGGCAACCTTCAAGCGGAAGCCTGGCGAGGGTGTCGGCCACGACCTAACTAACCACACAAGACTCTAGTCCAGGTTTATCGCCTATTCGGGTTCCATCCACAAGGAGTTCCGACCGGGGTGTCACTCACGGCCCCAAACAATGTGTGCAGGGTTCCCAAGCCCACCTCGCCGGATGGATCTACGCTTGGTACACCGTGCCACTTGTGCCTAGTTTGTCCCAAGCCCACCTGGCCGGGTGCCACTTGGTAGACTACTAACACTACCTACAAACACCAGAAACTATTTGCAACTCCTGGACAGAGACCATGTCAGTTAATAAGTCGAGAGGGGTTGAGTTACCGGAACCCAATGTGTGGTAGTATCTAGTCATTGGACAACATACACAGAACTCAGTGCTTAAGGACGGTTCCAGTGAGACAACCCACCATGTACTCCTACATGGCCTCTCACCGCTACCTTTACCAAATCGTGTTCACACATTTAACTCTCAGCATCAGAACACATCGTAACACTCCAATTCATTCCCAATGAATCAGACCTGACACAACTCTAAGCAATAGCAGGCATGGCATGGTAGGAACACAACATGGCTCAATCAACTCCTACACATGCTAATGGGTTTTAACTATTTACTGTGGCAATGACAGGTCATGCAGAGGAATGGGTTCAACTACCGCAGCATAAAGTAGCAGTTGAATCGTTGTTGTCCCAATGCAATAATGAGAGCAGGAGCGAGAGAGTAGGATTGTATCGGAATGAACAAGGGGGTTTGCTTGCCTGGTAGATCAACAAAGGGGCACTGCTCCTCAGATAGGTCCTCTGGATAGATGTCCGGAGCAGTACCTATCGAGAAGGAACGGTGTCGACAATCAATACACAAGCATATGCAACAATATGATGCATGAACATGGCATGAAGATGTGATGTTGTTTGAGCTAATGCAACTAGCCTTCATTTGGTTAAAGTCCATTTGAACCAAAGGTTCAAATGCAACTCCAAAATAAGCTCTTATCAATGCCATTCACGTGTTTTCACCTATACAGCAGGTACAACTTGGTTTTTCATGCATGAAACTGGTACAGATGGATAGATTGCATTTTTCTGATGATTTTTCATATATAAATTATTTCAATCTGAGCTACGGTTGAATTTATATGAATTTTAGAAGTTTTGGCTATTTTCTAGAATTTCCTGTTTTAGAATAATTCCAGAAATCATTTATTGCGTCAGCTTGAGGTCAGCACTGCATCAGCAGTCAACCTGGGTCAAACCTGATGTGTGGGGGCCACACGTCAGTGACACAATGGTTAAGCCCGGGTCAAACCCGCACTGACCAGGGTTTGACTTGGCCCAGGGGCCCATGGTCAGCGGCTGCTGGGGTGGTTTAGGCTGCGGGATTAGGCGCTAATGACAGGCACGTCAGCCTCGCCGGAGTTCGGCCGGCGACGACCTCGAGCCGCGGCGGTTCTTCGCCGGAGTTGCACTACAGGCGGCGGCTGAACGCGCGGGGACCACCGGGGCGTAGCCCGTCGTCGCTCGCATCCAGGGGAGCAGGCGGGAGGCTGCGGGGGCGGCGGAGCTCGCCAGAGGGAAGCTCGCGGCGGCGGCCGGAGTTCGGCCTCGATCGGAATCGCGGCTGCAGCATGCAAAAGACAAGGGGGAGAGGGGGATTCGAGGTGGGAGCTCACGGCGAATCCAACGGCGGGGTCGGCGAGCTTGGGGAAGTCTTGGGGCAGCCGGAACGTCGCCGACAATCTCGGGTCGCTGAGGATGAAGTCAACGGCGGTGATGACGATACGGTGCGTTCGGAGATGCCCGGCTTGATGGAGAGGACGAGGGCGATGGCGCGGAGCTCGCGGGCATGACGGAGAGGCGAGAGGGAGGCTGTGGCCACGTCGGCGTGCGGCGGCGCTTTCCGTTGCGTTCGGCGTCGCGGGAGAGAGAGCGAGGGAGAGGAGGGGAGGCCACGGGAGAGAGAGAGAGGTGCGGGGCGGTGCATGGCGACGAGCGGGCGATCCAAGCGACGAGAGGGAGAAGCGGGAGGTGGCGGAAGACGTGGCCGCGGCTGGCTGCAGTGCGGCCACGCAGCTGCTCCTACTGGCAGGAGCTTGAAGAAGCTCCTGGTAGTTGGGCTGGGCCGGCCTGCTGGGCCGCTGGGCCAGGCCAGGCTGCACAGGGGCTGCAGGTAAGCGCCAGGTAAGCTTTTTCTATTTTTGTTTCTGTTTTCTATATTTCTGACATTTTTTTGATTTAATAAAAATACCAAATCATTTTATTTAATTCTGACAATTTTTGCAGGGGCCTAAGGGATTATTCCAAAGCCCCTCACCAAAATTCAAAATTATTGGACAATATTTTATATATAAAAAAATATTTATCCAACGCAAATGATTACTGGATTAATTCCAAATGGCCAAAATAAATATTTATGAGCTCCTAAAAATATTGGTTTGAATTTTACCTCTGCCCAATATTTTCAGAGAGAGACATGAACATTTTCTTGGACCCTTTTGGAGCAATTTTTATCTAGGTCATTTCCAGAAATGATTTCTGAGGGTTTTACAAATCCCCATTTCAAATTTAAATGAAATTTAAACGTGATGCACACATGACTAGCTAGCCTAGGTCATACCAGAACTAGGGATGTGACAACTCGCCCCCACTCGGAAGAATCTCGTCCCGAGATTCAGGAGTCAGCGGGAAGAAAGCGGGGTACTCAAGTCGAAGACGATCTTCACGCTCCCAAGTAGCTTCTCTCTCGGAATGATGACACCACTGAACCTTGAGAAACTTGATGTTATGACGTCGGGTGACACGCTCTGCTTGATCAAGGATGCAAACAGGGTACTCTCGATAAGTGAGGTTATCTTGGAGATCAAGCGTTTCGTGGTCCACTCCGCGGATGGGATCCGAGAAGCAACGCCTGAGTTGAGAGACGTGGAAGACATCATGTACTCGAGAAAGATTTGGGGGTAGTCCCAACTGGTAGGCAACCTCTCCTCGTTTAGCGAGAATGCAAAAAGGACCAATGTAACGAGGAGCCAACTTGCCCTTGATACCGAAACGATGGGTACCCTTCAAAGTGGTAACTCGAAGATAAGCTTTGTCGCCAACTTCATAAGCCACTTCCTTATGACGATGGTCATACTGGCTCTTTTGACGAGATTGGGCTGTTTTCAAATTCTCACGAATGATGCGAACTTGCTCTTCTGCCTCCTGGATCATATCCGGTCCAAATAATTGTCTTTCACCGGTTTCTGACCAGTTCAAAGGTGTTCGACATCTTCGTCCATACAGAACCTCAAAAGGAGCTTTCTTGAGACTGGATTGGTAGCTATTGTTATAAGCAAACTCGGCGAAAGGAAGGCACTTCTCCCAATCCATACCGAATGAGATAATGCAAGCTCTAAGCATGTCTTTGAGGATTTGGTTGACCCGTTCCACCTGATGACTTGATTGAGGGTGGAAAGCGGTACTGAAGGAAAGATGGGTGCCCATGGCAGTTTGGAAACTCTCCCAAAAATGAGAAGTGAAGAG
The DNA here is from genome assembly GCF_002162155.2 of Triticum dicoccoides. Lineage (NCBI taxonomy): Eukaryota > Viridiplantae > Streptophyta > Magnoliopsida > Poales > Poaceae > Triticum > Triticum dicoccoides. The sequence goes on from NC_041392.1 coordinate 396,814,325, forward strand.
ACTACCATGGTCTGAATTGATCTCTAGTGGAACACCATTAAGTGAAACTATTCTAGAAATATATAAGTCAGTGAGCTGACTGGCAGTGATATTATTTCGAACAGGTAGGAAGTGAGCCACTTTGGAAAGACGATCAATGACTACGAAGATAGCATTATTCCCTTTCTTGGTCCTGGGAAAGCCGGTGATGAAGTCCATACCAACTTTATCCCATTTCCACTCAGGAATAGCTAAAGGATGAAGGGTGCCAGCAGGTCTCTGATGTTCTGCCTTAACGCGATGACAAACATCACAGTTAGCAATGAACTCAGCGATTTCTCTCTTCATCCTAGTCCACCAGAACCTCTGGCATAGGTCCTGATACATCTTAGTACTACCGGGATGAATTTTAAGAGGAGATTCATGCGCCTCCTTAAGGATCAGTTGTCGAAGATGCTCCTTCTTGGGGACCACCAGGCGGTTTCCGAAGAAAACAACACCTCGATCATCTAATGAGAAACTACTAGCAATACCCTTGGCAATGTTTCTCTTGATCCGGGTTATCCCCGTATCATGCTTCTGGGCTTCTGTGATATGATCCACAAGAGTAGGTTTCGCCACCAAGGTAGAAAGGAATCCGTGAGGAGCAATGTGAAGATTAAGCTTACAGAATTCCTCATGGAGAAGTGTTTGGCCCTGCTGCAACATGAGATTGTTGCAATAGTACTTACGACTTAGCGCATCAGCCATGACATTTCCCTTGCCCGGGGTGTAGGTAATCCCTAAGTCGTAATCTGAGATCAACTCCAACCAACGTCTTTGCCTAAGGTTCAAATCTGGTTGGGTGAAGATATACTTGAGACTCTGGTGATCGGTGTAAATCTCGCAACATTTACCGAGAAGGTAATGTCGCCATGTCTTAAGTGCATAGACTACGGCTGCAAGCTCTAGATCATGTGTAGGATAATTCTCCTCATGTGGATGCAACTGTCGAGATGCATAGGCAATCACATGACGATCCTGCATAAGAATGCAACCTAGTCCCTGTCATGAGGCATCACAATAGATAACAAAGTCCTTAGTGAAGTCCGGTGGCACAAGTATGGGAGCAGAAGTCAGGCGTCTTTTCAGTTCCTGAAAACTGTGCTCACACTGTGGGGACCACTCATACTTTTTATCTTTCTTGAGAAGTTTCGTGAGAGGTTTGGCCACTTTGGAGAAGTTTTCAACAAAGCGGCGACAATAACTGGCTAGACCAAGGAAACTCCTAACTTTCTTAACTGTTTCAGGTGGAGTCCAATCAAGAACGGCCTGAACTCTCTCGGGATTGACAGCAATGCCCTTACCAGAGATCACGTGGCCTAGGTAGGTCACTTCTGGCAACCAAAATTTGCACTTGGAGAACTTGGCATAAAGGCGGTGCTCTCTGGGTTTCTCTAACACAAGTATAAGATGTTCGGCATGCTCTTCCTTGTTCTTCGAGTAAATAAGGATATCATCGAGGAAAACCACGACGAACTTATCTAAGTACTCCATGAAGATCGAGTTCATCAAGTGGGAGAAGGTAGCTGGAGCATTGGTTAGACCAAAGGACATGACGGTGTACTCGTACTGGCCATAACGAGTGAGAAAAGCCGTTTTAGGAATGTCCCCGTTTTTGATCTTGATTTGGTGGTAGCCTAACCTCAAATCCATCTTGGAGAAGACTGAGGATCCATCGAGCTGATCATACAGATCATTGATCCTGGGGAGCGGATACTTGTTCTTTATCGTGACCAAATTAACGGGACGATAATCTACAACCATCCGGTCCGTACCATCCTTCTTCTTGACGAAGAGGACGGGGAGGCCCAAGGAGAAGAACTAGGACGGATGAAACCCTTTTGTAGGGACTCATCGAGTTGTTTCTTAAGCTCAGCTAGTTCTAAGGGTGCCATCTTGTAAGGTCTCCTAGAAATTGGGGCGGTTCCGAGGATAAGATCTATAACGAACTCTACATCTCTGTCAGGTGGAATACCTGGCAGTTCCTCTGGAAAGACATCTGGAAAGTCGCGGCCTATCGGGACATCTTCAAGGTCAGGAAGAGGGCTGGCATTTAGAGAATATAGTTGACGCCTTGCAATTTTGGTGGAGACAGTGACTATCTTGCCAGAGGGGTGTGTGAGCTGAACAGACCTGGTGTAACAGTCAATCTTGGCATAATGAGCTTTCATCCAGTCCATACCCAAGATGATGTTAATATCTGAAGACTTAAGGGATATCAAGGAAGCTAGGAATACAAGTCTGTCAACATGTATTTCATTGCCATCACTTATCCTAGAAGTTTGCCACTTGGATCCAGGAGTTTGAATGAGTAGTGGGGAGGGCATATCACAAAATGACATGTCGTGCAAACGGGCATAAATTTCGGAAATGAAGGAGTGAGATGCCCCGGTATCGAATAGAATCGAAGCTGGGTGACAGTTGACAAGGAGTGTACCAAGAACGACATCTGGATCATCATGAGCGTCTTTAGCTGAGACGTGATGCACACGTCCAAGTTCAGTGGGAGCTGACTTGGCACTGATCATCTGGTGTGAAGGCTTACCACCATGGCCAACAGACTTCTCGGGCTAGGGTGGAGCAACACGGGTCTGAGTGCAAATACGGGCAATGTGGCCTGGCTCTCCACACTTGTAACAAATCTTGGAGGTAGGACAAGGACCCGCATTGACAAGTGGTCTACCAATAGGCATGGGTATAGCATATGGTTGAACTTGGTGAGGTGCCACACAAGAAGGCCTTGGTGTATAACCGGGTGGAATAGCGGAGTTTGGAACCCAAATCCGGCGCTTCTGAGAACTAGAACCGGAGGAAGAACCCAAATCACGGGTGTGCTTACGAGATTCCTCGTAGGTGAGTTGAGTTGTCTCTGCATTAATGGCCTTGTTCACAAGAGCGTGGAATGTATTGCAATGATGCAAGTGGAGATCACGATGCAACTTGGGGTTGAGACCCTTCCGGAACCTAGCCTGCTTCTTGGCATATGTGGGCACTTCTTCTGTAGCATAGCGGGCAAGGTTCTCAACTTCTCTACTATAAGCATCAATAGCCATCTTACTCTGGGTGAAACTACAAAACTCTTCTCTCTTGCGGTCAATGAGAGCCTGAGGAATGTGATGCTCGCGAAAGGCCTCAGTGAAATCTCTCCAGGTGGTTATCTGGCCAGCTAGAAGCATAGCCTCATACTTCTTCCACCAAATACTAGCAGGACCTTCCAGGTGATAAGTAGCATAGGTGACCTTGTCACTTTCAGCTATGTTCGCAGAACGCAGCTTGTGAGTGATACTACGAAGCCAGTCATCTGCATCGAGTGGTTTGATGGAATGATGGAAGGTAGATGGTTTCAGACCAATGAAATCATAAATGGTCGCTGACTCCTTGCACTGGGTGCGGTGTTCTCCTCGATACGTGCTAACAAGCGGTTGGTCTCACGCTTGTTCATCTCAACTTCTAACATGAACTTTGCCAACGGAGGATGGTCGGGAGGATCCTCATCCCAACCATCTCCGTGGTTCTGGCTACGAGCAACAGAACTTTTTTTAACTGATGACATCTTGAGAAACGAAACCAAGGATGGATCAGCATCAACTATAGGCTATAGAATGTAGGACAAGGAAATTAGTAACTCTCAAACTCCTAGGGCAATTTCGGCAGCATAATGACAGTAAAATGCTCAGAATGAGACATCCTGCTAAAATGGGGTAGTAACATACTCAACATCATCACTCAAGGTTCTGGGATAGTACTAAACAGACTACACAGGAAGTACTCGAAAACTGGGATATGACTCTGATCAACCAATCCTATGGGACTACGGAGTAGTAACACGTGATCCTGATAGACAGAAAAGAAAGCCTAGTTCCTTAACCCCGTAGGAAAGATAGGATGACTCATATCAGAAGGGCATGAGATATAAGGAGTAAAAAGAGCCTTACATTCCCTTCCACAATCAATTCCCTTACATAACTAAAGAATTTCTAGACTCAACTTCGACCAGGTTGGCTTGAAAATCCTACAGGCAGTCAGGCTCTGATACCAAAGCTGTCGGGACCCTGATCCTAAGTCACACCGATCTAGCATGTAACACATCATATCACTTTGCGGCCTCACGCACGGTATTCCCACGGGTGCCACCTTACCTGGCCCGGGACTGTTTGCGCCTTTTGGCTCACGTATATGATAGTGTCGCTAGCATCCATAAGACAAAGAACCCGGGCCAACATGGCTAGTTGTGAACCCAATGCGGCACTAACCCATGAGGACAGGCATACATGAATCACATCGAGCATGTAGGTCATCAACGTGTGAATCCGGGCTGTAGAACTGGGCTAACAGGACTCCGGTAACCCGGGCTGTAGCAGGCTAGGCAGGACTCCGGATGTCACCGTGTGACATTTCCCCGAAGGGACAGACACAGGAACGAAGTGAAACACATGCCGGCCAGTCAAGTGTTCTGGGCAGTAGTGCTGGGCTAGCAGGACTCCAGTGAACCGGGCTGTAGCGGACTACTATCACTCAGAAAACACTAGACTACATTTCCCCATATGATAGGTTGCCAAGGGTAAACAACTAGATTGTCAGATCCCACACATAGCAATACACGTTACACGAATGCATAACATGCAAGTATGTGCTGTACAACATGGCATCACAACATAACACAAACTCATATAGATAATGGCCCAAAAGAGCCACATAGCATTAAATACAAATAGGGGTCACATGACCCATCATTCAGAGCATACAAGCAACAAGCGGAAGCATTACATGTCTGAGTACAGACAACTACAAATGAAAAAGGCTGAAGAGCCTGACTATCCACAAGTCCCTCCCAAGGGACCAAGATCGTAGCTGAGGTACAAGCTACTCGTCGAAGTCCAAGTGGTACTACTAGTGAGACAGATGTCTCATCTGCAAAACATAAATAAAGGAAATGTGGGTACAAAGTACTCAGCAAGACTTACATCAGATCCTATCATACATGCATTTTTATCAAGTAGGTGAAGTGGGGTCTAGTTGCAGCAAGCCAGCTTTGACTCAGTGGCTATCCTGTTCTACGACAACGAGAAACTTCTTTGAGATGAGGCAGCGCACACGAGTCCACTAAGCACCACATCAATACACTACTATGGATTCATCCTCGTCTCCTGACGAGAAGGCCATCCATAGCACTCACACTTGTCTTGAGCATTTTAGAGTATCCACTTTAAGTTGTCTATGTACCACGTAAGCATCCAAGAAGTCCGTAACCGAGGACAGGGCTATTTTAATAGATCATGATAACCCTGCATGGGTGAACTTCTTCACACACGCTCTCACCACTTATCACCATGTACATGTCATGTACCTCGGCAACCTTCAAGCGGAAGCCTGGCGAGGGTGTCGGCGACGACCTGACTAACCACACAAGACTCTAGTCCAGGTTTATCACCTATTTGGGTTCCATCCGCAAGGAGATCTGACCGGGGTGTCCCTCATGGCCCCAAACGATGTGTGCAGGGTTCCCAAGCCCACCTCGCCGGATGGATCTACGCTTGGTACACCGTGCCACTTGTGCCTAGTCTGTCCCAAGCCCACCTGGCCGGGTGCCACTTGGTAGACTACTAACACTACCTACAAACACCAGAAACTATTTGCAACTCCTGGACAGAGACCAAGTCGGTTAATAAGTCGAGAGGGGTCGAGTTACCGGAACCCAATGTGTGGTAGTATCTATTCATTGGACAACATACACAGAACTCAGTGCTTAAGGACGGTTCCAATGAGACAACCCACCATGTACTCCTACATGGCCTCTCACCGCTACCTTTACCAAATCGTGTTCACACATTTAACTCTCAGCATCAGAACACATCGTAACACTCCAATTCATTCCCAATGGATCAGACCTGACACAACTCTAAGCAATAGCAGGCATGGCATGGTAGGAACACAACATGGCTCAATCAACTCCTACACATGCTAGTGGGTTTTAACTATTTACTGTGGCAATGACAGGTCATGCAGAGGAATGGGTTCAACTACCGCAGCATAAAGTAGCAGTTGAATCGTTGTTGTCCTAATGCAATAATGAGAGCAGGAGCGAGAGAGTAGGATTGTATCGGAATGAACAAGGGGGTTTGCTTGCCTGGTAGATCAACAAGGGGGCACTGCTCCTCAGACAGGTACTCTGGATCGGTCTCCGGAGCAGTACCTATCGAGAAGGAACGGTGTCGACAATCAATACACAAGCATATGCAACAATATGATGCATGAACATGGCATGAAGATGTGATGTTGTTTGAGCTAATACAACTAGCATTCATTTGGTTAAAGTCCATTTGAACCAAAGGTTCAAATGCAACTCCAAAATAAGCTCTTATAAATGCTATTCATGTGTTTCCACCTATACAGCAGGTACAACTTGGTTTTTCATGCATGAAACTGGTACAGATGGATAGATTGCATTTTTCTGACGATTTTTCATATATAAATTATTGCAATCTGAGCTACGGTTGAATTTATACGATTTTAGAAGTTTTGGCTATTTTCTAGAATTTCCTGTTTTAGAATAATTCCAGAAATCATTTATTGCGTCAGCTTGAGGTCAGCACTGCATCAGCAGTCAAACTGGGTCAAACCTGACGTGTGGGGGCCACACGTCAGTGACACAGTGGTTAAGCCTGGGTCAAACCCGCACTGACCAGGGTTTGACTTGGCCCTGGGGCACACGGTCAGCGGCTGGTGGGGTGGTTTAGGCTGCGGGATTAGGCGCTAATGACAGCCACGTCAGCCTCGCTGGAGTTCGGCCGGCGACGACCTCGAGCCGCGGCGGTTCTTCGCCGGAGTTGCACTTCGGGCGGCGAGTGAACACGCGGGGACCACCGGGGCGTAGCCCGTCGTCGCCCGCATCCAGGGGAGCAGGCGGGAGGCTGCGGGGGTGGTGGAGCTCGCCAGAGCGAAGCTCGCGGCGGCGGCCGGAGTTCGGCCTCGACCGGAATCGGGGCTGCAGCATGCAAATGACAAGGGGGAGAGGGGGATTCGAGGTGGGAGCTCACGGCGAATCCAACAGCGGGGTCGGCGAGCTCGGGGAAGGCTTCGGGCAGCCGGAACATCGCCGGCGATCTTGGGTGGCTAAGGATGAAGACGACGGCGGTGATGACGATACGGTGCGTTCGGAGATGCCCGGCTTGACGGAGAGAATGAGGCCGATGGCGCGGAGCTCGCGGGCACGACGGAGAGGCGAGAGGGAGGCTGTGGCCGCGTTGGCGTGCGGCGGTGCTTTCCGATGCGTTCGGCGTCGCGGGAGAGAGAGCGAGGGAGAGGAGGGGAGGCCATGGGAGAGAGAGAGAGGTGCGGGGCGGTGCGTGGCGATGGGCGGGCGATCCAAGCGACGAGAGGGAGAAGCGGGAGGTGGCGGAAGACGTGGCCGCGGCTGGCTGCAATGTGGCCACACAGCTGCTCCTACTGGCAGGAGCTTGAAGAAGCTCCTGGCAGTTGGGCTGGGCCGGCCTGCTAGGCCGCTGGGCCAAGCCAGGCTGCACAGGGGCTGCAGGTAAGCGCCAAGTAAGCTTTTTCTATTTTTGTTTCTGTTTTCTATCTTTCTGACATTTTTTGATTTAATAAAAATACCAAATCATTTTATTTAATTCTGACAATTTTTGCAGGGGCCTAAGGGATTATTCCAAAGCCCCTCACCAAAATTCAGAATTATTGGACAATATTTTATATATATAAAAATATTTATCCAACACAAATAATTACTGGATTAATTCCAAATGGCCAAAATAAATATTTATGAGCTCCTAAAAATATTGGTTTGAATTTTACCTCTACCCAATATTTTCAGAGAGAGACATGAACATTTTCTTGGACCCTTTTGGAGCAATTTTTATTTGGGTCATTTCCAGAAATGATTTCTTAGGGTTTTACAAATCCCCATTTCAAATTTAAATGAAATTTAAACGTGATGCACACATGACTAGCTAGCCTAGGTCACACCAGAACTAGGGATGTGACAATTTGCCTCTAACAAATGGACGTACACCGACCGATCTCTCGCTATACATATAGCTAGCTAGGTCCTTATAACTCGTTTTTACCCACACGTCAATCGATCTACCTCATTAGTTGTGTCTCTCCCTTCCTCCGAAAAACAACAATTGATCTACCGATCTAGTTAGGTTTGCTTAGCAAACACATGGTTCCCCTTCATCATCCATCGATGCGTCCCGACAGATCTATCATGCACAGGCACACACAGAAACACATCCCCACTCTTATTGATAACATTGCAGTTCCACCCTCAGTTTGTCTAGTAGGCCTCTCCCACCATCTTCGAGAAGCAACTCCATCACCCATCGAGCACTCTACCCCTCTCCCTCCCTCTCTCTGTCTCCTCTCTCTCTCTCTCCGATCATATTTCCCGTCCTTCACTTATGTATGGATGTCGACCGATCTCCCTCAAGACATAGCTGGGTCTCTCCTTCTCAACACATATACGAGTCGCTCTACCTCTATAGTTAGGCCTCTACCTACCCCTCCCACCACCCCCTCCCCCCACACACACCGATACACCGAGCGCTCTAGTCATGTCTCCCCGCCACACACAAACTTGATGTGTGCCCTCTAACATTCCGGTAGGCTAGTCGCCCTATATCTTTGACTTGTACACACACAATTTCGATGGCTCTCTTCATCGATCTCGCACCCAACCACTTGATCCTCTCTTCGACTCTATCGATATCTATGACCCCTCCCTCTCTTCTCGTGGATTGTCCGACCCTCTATGTATGATATGGATAGGCCTCCATTTCACACACATTGTATGCAAAATTTTGTTTGAGATGTCATCGACACATATTCCCACAAATAATTCACGAAATCAACCCCCACCCCACCCCCACCCCAAAATAAAAAACACTCACGAACGCGGTTTGTATCTCTTACACACACCCACGTAGGTGGGGGACATGCACGAAGAGAAGAGGTGGATGCACGGCGCACGTACTCCCGTCTCTTTCCCAACCACACCCGCGCGGGTACACGGTGGAGCTAATTTTGTACGAAAGAGGCAGCCCACGTGGTAATTTGACACATGTACTGGTTGTCCACATGGTGGAGGGAGGATCGTCTACCACGGGTGAACAAACAAATTGCGACTTGACGTGTTATGTTAAAAGAAGAGGCAAACCATGTGGGGCCTACCTTAGAGGCAAGGCTCTATACACTGGAGTACTTTTGATGTGTCCCGTCAACTCGCAGAACGAGGAGAATCTTGCTTAGTACGCCGTCTCCCCCGCCCATGGGTGCGGTGGCTCGCGGGATGAGGTGAAGCTTGATTACTACACCTTACGCCCGCTCCCTCGCCCATGCGCGTGGTGGCTCGCAGGACGAGGAGAAAAGTTTACTACTCCCTCCGTTTACTCCTCGTCCCTACTACCTTGGTTGTAGAGATTATATCATATTGTTTGGAATATATATGTCCTTTAGTAGATTTCAATATGAACTACTAGTACATACTCCAAACACTGATGTATATAGACGTATTTTAGAGTGTAGATTCACTCATTTTGCTCCATATGTAGCACTCTCCCTCGCCCCTCGACCCTCGCCCACGTGGTGGACGTGCAGCAATTCATTCGATCTCATATAGCCAGAACGATATATACTGCACTACCATTATTGCTCGACTTCCCGAAGAGGCGAAGAGCCAATCGTAAGGTCAATATTTTGGAGATGCCAAGCGCAAGGTTATAGGAGAACGAGTAGTAGGTGACACGTCATTTATAAATAAGGTTTTTTTTCTTCAGTGGCACATACGCAATATGATAGGTTCATATGGAGAGAAAAGGAAACCGCTCCACTATATACATAGTCTGGACGGGCCAGCCTACACGGTTGCTTGCTGGGGTTGCTCTCTTCACACTCTCTCGCACAAAACGACTGTGGCCACATCTCTAACATCCCGGCGGATCACGTCCGCTTGGGGAAGGTGTGGATGCTTAGTGTAGATGCGGTGGCCGTCGCCGATGGTGAAAACCCACTGTCGCCACATCCCGATCAGGGGTCTCTGCCGTTCTCTCTCACAAAGCCGGTGAGGTTGCCTTCGTCCCTTGCTCACTACCGCGACGTGGGCAGTTGCCGCCTCTCGCCGCCCTCCTCAAGGTTGAGCTACGTCCCTCAGGTACACTCCCTTTACAGCCGGCTTGCACCACTGCTCCAGCTGCCCACATCACTCCCTGTGGATATTTCTCTACTTCTTTGCCCCGCACATACATCTACTGGCTTCTACATGCTGTATTTGTGATGAGTTTATGTCTCATCAACTAGTCCCAGTAATCTTATTCTAATCACGGTTGTTCAATTTCTTTGCCACAGGGATGCTCATCTCGATTTTGGTGAAACTGCACAAAATGATCCCATGGTGAAAAGGTTGCAAACTTCATTTATTAGGAAGCTCGAACGTTGCCAGAAAATTGAAGCCTGGTAAGGGTTCACGGTTCAAGGGCTAGGGACTGCATGGATCGTTTTTTTCTTTAGCTGCCTCTGTTGCAAAATAAGTGTCAACTTTAGTAGTAGTACAACTTTGTACTAAAGTTTGCACAAAGTTGATAAACTTATTTTGGAACAGAGGGAGTACATATTTGCTATGATCTGTCAATCATTGAGATGCAATAGCATGCATGTTAGTCTCCTTTGTATTTGATGAAATGTTGCGACGGGCAACCTTGGACGCAAGAATATAACAGAAGCTGGAAGCTTCATAGCATTGTACAAATTTATCTCACTCATAAATTACAGTACGTACTATAGTAGTACTTCCTCCGTTCCTAAATATAAGTCCTTGTAGAGATTTCACCATGAACCACATGCAGATGTATATAGATGCATTTTAAGTGTAGATTCATTCATTTTGTTCCGTATGTAGTGGAATCTCTACAAAGACTTATATCTACTAGTAATAGCTAGCCCCCACTACTAGGAATTTTCTATCCTCTCCTTGAGCCACGTCATCAAAATTGATGTAGCCGTTAGATGAAGTAAATCAGTCCATAATAGCCGTCTAATCTTGACGCTGAGAGGCTCCGCACTAAGCCACATGTAAGCATGCAGAAATACCGTGCCACATGCATGTGAGTGGGTTTTAAATCACATCAACATGTCTGCATGCAAGCATGCACCGGTAGCAGGCATGTAAGTGAGCTTTTAAGTCCCATTAACATGTCAAAAAGAAAAATATAATCCCATTATGCAATAGGAGTTGGCTGATCTTTTTTCCTTACATGGGATGATCTAAATGATGATGGGAGTTTATTTAGTTTGGCTACCACATTTGTCATGCGGTTATGGAGTTTTTTTTTTGTTCTATGAAATCGATAATTTTGCGCAGAGAGATATACCGCTGTTCCGCGCCAACGCGCGGGGACTCATCTAGTAATATTTAGGAATGGAGGGAGTACTATGTAAAGAGTTAGGTGTCGCACGGTGATACTGTGAGGTGGGCCATGTAATCACTGAGCCTGCGTGTTTTCACTGCTCTTGCACGCCTCCGCTGTAAGAATGGAGAAAATTGTAATCTAGTAGTAGTAGTATACCTCCTTTCGCCGAAAGCATGGGACATCCAGCAGTCCTACCACCTCAGTAATAAAGACCAATGAGCCATCAAATCACATAGACCCAGCAGTAAGTTGGACAGATGAAGCAACCATCACTCTTGCGCCAGTGAGAGGTCGCGTCCGCTCTGCCCGGGCATGAATGTGGCACCGATTCTTTGGAGCGGCGCTGACCGTTTCGGGCGGGTAGCGTGCGCGGGCGATGGAGGGGCTTTGGGTGGGCCAGGCTGGTCAGGAGCGGGCGTGGCAGCTGTCCTCATGTCCCTACCGGACACGCCCGGAAACGAGAGGATGCACCGACTCTCGCGGCTAAAATTGTACACTACACAACATCTCTATGTAGGAGTAGGTCGATCTGTCGCTCTCTCTAACACACACATGGTGTTAAACACACACACACAGACACACACACACACGCACCTTGGTCCCATTGCACCTTCTAACATGACTTATTACACCTAGACGGAGGGAGTAGTAACTATACGAGATACGGTGGCGCACTCACTTAAGTCGAATAAATGTGCTGAAAATTTGTGTGCATGTTATAATAAGGATTCACTTAAAATAGTACGTGAGTGAACAGAGGGATCAATTGGACAGTTTTCCCGAGCAGTAGCAAGATGTGTGAGGTAAAATACACCACTGATGCTTTTAATTTTTCTTATTAATTTGTTTGTTTCACCCTCTAACTAGTGGGACCCAACGTACTACATGGAGAGAGGTAAGGTGACTAAGGCTGCATTATTTCTGCACCACTGTGGATAGTCTTACCACCAAAGCCACATGACACGATTATGATTGAAATCCCAATGACTCCCACACACACAAAAAAACACGGCATGCTTGTCACAAGAATGCAGGAATGTATAAAAGGTTATTTCCCTCTCGTTGAACATAACGGGAGGGTTGTGTAGCTGGTTAGCCTGTTCGCTCACTCTCTCGCCCTCTCCCGCTGGAGCCTCAGCGCTTGTAGTTTCTCTCTTCACACTCTCTCGCCCTCTCCAGATCTAAACAAGACTTCGTTAGCCTCTCTCTCCCCTCACTGCTGCTCAAAGAGCCGGTAGGATCCGTCCGCCGGGAAGGGAAGGAGGCTTAACGCTATCGCCATCGGCAAGGGACTACTGGCGCAGCTATTCACTTTCCACCCAGCGGCGGCGCGGGAGGGCCTCCGACACCTTCTTCTTCACCGCCGTCCCATCGCCCACCGAACCACGCCCCAAGAACCTTAAGGTATAATTTACTTAATCCACATGCATTGCTCTAGCTTCATTTATACCATGAATCTAGGACGTGGTTCAAAGACGAAAGTAGTGGGGGAAAGTAGTGGGAAAAGTTGTATATAGCATGAATCTAGGACATGGTTCAAAGAGGAAATGAAGGGGAAAGTTGTATAGCATTAATCTAGGACATGGTTCAAAGAGGAAATGGGGGAAAGTAGTGGGGAAAGTTGTATCGCATAAATCTAGGACGTGGTTCAAAGAGGAAAGGAAGGGGCGAAAGTACTAGTTCAAAAAGGAAAGGAAGGGACAAGGCTGTAGAGTTTGAGCAGGACTAGATTTGCTGCGCTCACATAGGGAAAGGTGTCTAATGATAACAAAACTGGGACCAACACAAATATGCTCCTTGGTTGCTTGTTATTTGTTGCAACAGACTGTGCATGACCATAGTACATCGGTAGACGCACATGGTGCTGGTGCGTCCACTGTACCGTGCAACTCATTAGTTGTTGTTAATCTAAGGCCCTGTTTGGTTAAAAACTCCATAGTCCCTACCTGCTGGGTTCCAGGGACTAAACATGGACTAGAGCTTATTAAATGACATGCTAAAAGACCATGTTACCCCTAGTAATGAACTAATAGAGACAAGGTGCGATGCGTGGCAGGGGCAACTGTTGGAAAAAGTCCCAAAAAGACTCCCTCGGGGTCTTCTTTCTTTAGTCCCAAATGCCCACTTTTAGTCCCTAAAAGTCCCTCCTCTTTGGTTTAGATGGGACGGCCACGGAGTTTTTTTAGTCCCTACACCAAAATGTCCCTGTAAACAAACACTATCTAATAATGCCGCTAGAAAATTGATGCAATGCCACAGTTAAAAGCAAATTACATGTTTAACGAATTTTATTGTTAATATAATCTATATGTTAATATTAATCAATGCCACCGTTTGAGAAATGCTAATGTCTTGCTTTCTTTCCCATTTAGATAAGGTAGATGCTTCTTTTTGTTGGCTTCTGTGTCATCGACCACTAATTGTTTCCTTTGCACCTCTGTGTAAACAGGGTTATCTGCTTCACCTCTTTGACATTGTGACCTTTTGTTGCACTACACAAAACACTTTTGTTTTAAGAGTGTTTTGTGCAGTTCAACCAAAATGTCACACCGACAACGTTGCTTGATTTCTTGATCTTAGTGGAACTGCACAAGTGGAGATCTTACTTCCTATCCGTTAATGCGAATTTGGTTGAGATCTTCTTCTTGTGAGTTGTTTGAATTCCGCATCATGAGAGGTCAGTACTAGCCTTCTTTCACATGATTCTGCAGTGTGCATTCATATGTTGTGCTACTTGTACGATAATGTTGCTTGATTTTAGTGAACTGCACAAATGGAGACAAGACTTCCAATCTGTATGGGCACCGTAATATCCCATTGAGGTAAGATAAGGATATTTCACAACTACTGGCCTTTATTTTGCCACTTTCATCAGAAAATTAAGTTTAGTACTATACTTGTGCTCCCTAATTGACATGCCAAATCTTACATTGAAGGTGAAGCTTGTTTGTTATTGAACCAAGTGATGAAGGGGAAGAACAAGGGGAAGAAAAACAAAAATCAACTCCCGGTGCTGTAATGAAGCACTGGAACTGTGATGACACAAGTAATGATATAGTTTTGCATCTTAATTTATTGCTATGGCTGGAACGAGCAATTGTTTTGCCACTAATTTGATGCCACTCTTAATGTAATATGTAATTATCTCTACTTGTGCAAACAAGGATCTTCTTTAAAGATACCATATATTTTAGTGGAACTGCAGAAGAAGATGTTGGAAACATTAAACTAATCGAGGAGTATATAGTAAGCATGGCCACCACCGTAGATTGCAACAGATGGTTCCGGAGAATTGCTTCATCTATATGCTCTACACAATAAGCCTCCTGACAAAGGATGGTACTCGCCCACTGATTTCATCCATATGATTGAGCTTTGCCATCTCTATTGGTGTTGTGCTACTGTTTAGATACTGTCATCAAAAAGTGGTATTGTCCTTGAGAAGTGCTTCATCTGTGTTGTTTTAAATATTTCCTTTCTTTTTTTTCGAGCAAACAATGATGCTAGCATTTAGTAGTCCTCTTGTCTTTGCACAACAGGATCATCTTCCTCTGAAGAAGAATATGGAGTACGTGAAGTGACTAATTCCGATTATGCCAGGATGAAGAAGCCCTGTCTATCTTATCATCAGAAGGAGCAGTTGAAGGATGGTTACATTACTCCCCACAAGACCAAACTAACTTCAGCTCAGAAGGACTGACAAAATCCCCATTTTTTTGCTGTGATGCGCGAGTACAATGTTGTTCTAGGATTCTTTCTAGTGAGTTCCATTTTTCTAAAAGTGTGCTCTACATGGACCATGTATGTGCCTGTTGAAACTATCAATTCATAGTACAGTTTGCTCTATACTAATAACTTTTTTGTATTTGTGCAAACAGGGGTGATCAGGTTGATTTCAATGGGAACTGCACAAAATGTTCATGAATGCATCGAATCATTCATTTCCACCACAAGAAAGGAGGTGCCGATAAGTTCAAGGCGTTGCAACATATAAGGGCGAAATCATACAAGCTACGCGCGAATTTGGTTGATTTTGGTGGAACTGCACAAAAAGAACAGCTGGTTTATTTAGCACGAGGTGCCATGTCAATGTCCGAACTGATGGCAAACCCTGCCCATTCCAGCATCGTAGGCATTTGATATTTTGGAATGGGACAACCTGGTCAAATTTTGCTCATTGATTTTAGCAAGACATGCATTTGATATTTTCGAATGGGACGCCCTTGCTGTCAGCAGCGTCGATCAATTTTTTTGTTTATTCTTTAGTTGTGAAGTAAATATGGCCTCTGACATGTGAGTCACTGAGATGCATAATCATCGATTGTTTTGAATGTTCTCTATGAATTGCCAGGCCTGTGTGTTTGATTGCAATGTACAGATACGCTAAAAAGCTGCTCAAACTCTTTGTACTCCTTATGTTCCTTTTTACTTCGCACATTGTGAAAGTGCATACTTTTTTGTATAAGATTGGTCAAAGTAGAGATACTTTTACTGCAGACAAAACTTGTATGCAGACTAGAAAGGACCGAAGGGAAGGGAGTACATGTGAAACTGCTGCAAACGAGGTGATCACCTTGGGAATAATGCTAGTACGTATTGTTTTGCATGTTCATCCAATGCCAGTGATATAGGAATTCGAACTAATCGAAATAAATACATTCATACACAGTCAAATTTCATATAAACATGCCAGATTTCATTACATTTCATACATTCTTCAACTAAAAAGGGGTGCACTAGAGGTATAATTAATTAACCGAAGCTACCCACCTGTATCCCGCTGAGTCGAACAGAAGCTTCAGTGACTTAACTGCAGGTGCAGTTGCGTAACTGACATGTGGCTTGTTGGGCCCACGTGTCAGTCAGCAAACTGCACCAGCAGTTAAGTAGAAGCAGCGTTATTCTCCAGCAGAACTCCCCGACTCCACGTCGCTGCCAAGAAGCTAACCGGCCATCAATAGTCAACCCACCTGGCTTGGCTTCAATAGGAGGGTAGCAGCAGTGACCTTACTTGGACACGAGCGGCGGTGACCTACCGTGTTCTACACTTCCTCGTTTTCTGTGTGGCGCGGCCTCGTTGGCAGCGGGGCAGGGCCTCGGCGGAGCCGGCGATGTCCTCTGTCTCGTTGCCGGCGGGCGGTGCCTCAGCGGAGCGGTAGAAATCCTCCCATGCGTTGCCGATAGGGTGGGGCCTCGGCTGAGCCGGCGATGGCCTCTGCCTCGTTGTTGGCGGGGAGGGGCCTCAGCGGAGCCGGCGGTGTCCACTGCCTCGTTGTTGGCGCCGCGGGGCCTCGGCGGAGCAGGGCCTCGTCGACGCCAGCAGAGAGGGGACTCGTCAGAGGCGGCATTGTCCTCTGTTTCGTCCTCGGTCTCGCCAAACAACGCCTCGCCCGCTTCATCTCCCTCTTTGCTAGCCTCTTTTTAGGCAGCCGCAGCCTCTGCCACCCGCATGCTGTCCCGCCAGCGCTCCAGGCGGCCCTTGCGGGCGGAGCGGTACGAGTCGGGCAGCGCCTCCTACTCCGCCCGCTCTGCGGCGATCTGCTCCTCCGCCTGCAAGTGCTCCTGGAGGAGATGGTGGTTGTAGGCGGCGTCGGCCTGCGCCTCCCGGAACTGCTCCTGACGCATCTGCCTCACACTGTCCATATATTGGGCACGGGCCTCGTCGATGGTCATGTTGCAATGCACCGGCAAAGATGGCACGGAGGAGGGGGTTGGCGCCAGATCTTCAACTACCATGTTCTCCTTTGGGATGTCGTCGTCCTCTGGCTGCCTGCCGGCCAGCCAGTCGGCAGCAATGGCTGCCATCTCCTTGTGGTCCGTCGTCCGCCCATCCCAAAGAGCGCTAGAGCGCGAGGAAGCCATGGTGGGCAGTAGTGGTGTGGACAGGAGAAAGGGAACGGATGCGGATGACTTCGGTTATGGCCGGCGCAGAAGTTTATATAGCAATGGTGGGCGGGCGGAGGGACGGACGTGTGGCACCAGAGTAGCCGCCTCGGCAACCGCATATCATTAATGTTGGCGGCAGATGGACGGACGGACGACACTTGTGTCGTTTGAAGGCGGAGCAATCGCCTGCACCGGGAAGCGGGGCAGGTGGCGCTGACTGTTTCGGGCGGAAAGCGCGCGCGGGCAAGGAGATGACTTTATTTGGAGAGGATGACAATGGGGACCCACTAGGTCCATAGCCTCACGTACGCAAGTGCGTCCTTATTATATATATATATATGTATAAAACTATACTCCCTCCGTCTAGGTGAATAAGTCGTATTAGAAGGAGCATCACGACCTAGGTGCAAGCAGATTTGTGGAAAAGAAGAATATTTCTCTCTTCTAAACACATCATTTAATCACAACAGTTAAGAGGATGCCTTATTAGCTACCCATGCAGACCATCGTAATTCATAGCATGCAAAGCGCTTTTGTTTCTTACCTAATAACCGCATGGACGTGCTGCACGCATTGGTCCTTGCCCGAGCAAAAAAAGGGAGGAATGGGGTTTCCACGGGAGACAATGAGGCAGAGGTGGAAGCGCTCGCTGGAGTTATTTATTTTGCTTCCCCCTGGTTTCCTGATATCACGGTCCAACACCATTATCAACCTATGTAGTAGTCAATAAACGAGAGAATTACACAAGAAGCGGCCGACAGCTGGGACCAAGCAGCTCGAGCAGTATTTGTGTTTTTGAGGTGTGAGCACTATAGAGTTTTTCGATGTTTAGCCCAGATATTAATTTTTCTCCTCTGAACAACAACAAAAACATCGTTGCAGGTATTAACTGGGCGGGCTGTGGCCCGTCTAGCCCAGGCCAGATATCCAGCCCAGATATTAATTATTTCAAGCTGAAAATGGCTAGCCCAGCTATCCTTTTTTTAGGAATACCCACGCAAGGTCAAGTAGTTATTTTCCGCCCCACTGGGCTGCAAATCTTTCCTAGGAGGGATCCATTAGGCTTAACAAGAAAATGGGCTTTAAGAAATAATAAATGGGATGTAATTATAAAAACTGGGCAGTAACTATAAAAAAATGCACCAAACACGTGATTACTTTATAAAATATTATTTTTGGATATTGAAAATTTTAATTTCATTAATTGTTGCGAGCGCAATGTTTTGTTGGATTTTTACGTAATATAAATTTATATTGAAATTGTATTTAATATGACTAGAAATTTCGAGATAAACATATTTCGGATCCCATCAAAATGTGGGAAATTTTATTGAATTCTGTTTTGAACGGTTGGTTGAAATGGGCTGTACTTTTAACAAACTGTAAATGTGCTGTAGTAAATTCCATTAGAATTCAAAAATGGGCTACACATTCTTACAAATCTCAGATGGGCTATAAGTTCTCTGCCACACACTTCTAGCCTTACTAAGTTGACGCGTCCCCTAAAAAAACAGAGTTGATACGTATGCAAGGCTTTGTCAACTTATAGTCAACACACGGTTCTAGCAGCAGTGGCAGTTGGATGTCCATCCAACGGATGTCGTGCTTCTTCTTCTATCTCGGATATTCTAGCTTAACCCGCCCAAAAAATGATTCCTCCCCCTGACATCTGAGGCACACCGTTTCAGAAGCTGACCTGTGGGCCTACTAAGTTGACGTACCAAGGGCTTTGTCAACTTAGTCAATATAAACGATTCTAGTTGTAGTGACCGTACAATGTTCATCTGACGACCGTAGTGCTTCTTCAACCTCTGGTCTTCTTGCTCCAGCCGCCCAAAGCAGCGCCGGTCGTGCCGCCTGCTCCTGCCTCCCGTGGCCGGCTGTGCTGCCACGGAGTCCTCACCGCCCTCTACTATTCCCACCACTGGCCAGGCCCTGCGGCAACGACAGCCTCACACCGCAGCCGAACGAGTGAACCCTCATACTCCTCTCTGCGTGGGCATCCACTGCCGCGTCTTCACCGGCTCCGCATCGTCCTCTTCCCAGGCCTCGCCGTCGTCCACCGCCCTGGTGCTCTCGGCGGGGTGTGGTCAACGTGGTGAAGGAATGACTTCCATCGGACGTGGACTATACATGGAGAGGCTGATAGCTGGGTCCAGGGCGGCAGCAAGGAAGTGCCTCCTTATTACGCAGAAAATAATGATTCCTCCACATGACAGGAGGGACCCATCGGACGGGCCACCAGTATTTTGCGAAAAAATCGTTTCCCCCTGACAGCTGGGTCCCACCGGACAGGCCACCATATTTCGCAAAAAAAACATTCCCCCCGCTGTCAGCTCGGACCGACCGGAAGTGCCTCCTTATTACGCACAAAAAAATGAATACTCCCCCGGCTAGCTAGGACCCACCTTGCTGGGAGGCTGACTTGTGGGCCTACTAAGTTGACGGGGACGAAGGGCTTTGTCAACTTAGTCAATATGAACGATTCTAGCTCCAGTGACCGTACGATGTCCATCCAACAGCCGTAGTGCTTCTTCAACCTCTGGTCTTCTTGCTTCAGCCGCCCAAAGCAGCGCCGGTCGTGCCGCAGGCTCCTGCCTCCCGTGGCCGGCTGTGCTGCCGGAGAGGCCTCACCGCCCCCTACTATTCCCACCGCTGGCCAGGCCCTGCGGCGACGGCAGCCTCACATCGCAGCCGAAGTAGTGAACCCTCATAGTCCTCTTCGCGCAGGCTTCCGCTACCGCGTCGTCCCCTTCCTAGGCCTCGCCGTCATCCACCGCCATGGTGCTCTCCGTGCGGCGTGGTCAACGTGGTCAAGGAACGACTTCCATCAGAAGAGTACTGTATGTGGAGAGGCTGACAGCTGGGTCCACGGCCACAACCCAGTTTTTTTGTGATTTACCAAGTAAGTAGCTTTGTTAGGCCTGTTGGGCTGCAAATCTTACAAGA
Source organism: Triticum dicoccoides (assembly GCF_002162155.2). Classification (NCBI taxonomy): domain Eukaryota; kingdom Viridiplantae; phylum Streptophyta; class Magnoliopsida; order Poales; family Poaceae; genus Triticum; species Triticum dicoccoides. Next base: position 396,834,601 of record NC_041392.1, read on the forward strand.
CGAGGAGAGCTTTCATTTGGCTGGCCGAGAAAATGGCCCATCAGTAATGAGAAATGGGTTGTACATTTCTAAAACACATCAAACCGGCAATAAGTTTCAAATATCTTTTTTTCATTTCAAGATTTTAAATTACATTAATTTTTATGCATGGAGAATTTGTTGGAATTTATATTGATATACATTTATTTTTAAAATCAGTTTGAATGTGATTCGAAATTTCAGGATTAAAAACAGTTCAGACCGCACCGAAATATGCAAAATTTCATATAAGTTTTTAATCGTTGCCACAATATGGGCTGTAATGCTAACAAAAAGAATATGGGCTCCAAAAAACCTTAAGAATTAGAAAATGGGCTATAAATTATTAGAAATAATGGTAGATGGGTTGTATGCTATTTTCCACAGATTTGAGGCTTTCCTAAAAAAAGGTTGACACACAAGGACTGACTTTTGGATGTCCATCCAACGGCAGTCGTGCTTCTTCAATCTCTGCTCTTCCTGCTCCAACCGCTCAAACAAGCGCCGGCGGGACTGCCTGCTCCCTCCTCCTCGCGGCCGGTTGTGCTTCCGTGCAGGCCTTACCGCCCGACCGTACTCCCATCGCTGGCCTAGCTATCCCTCTACTCACCCACACCTGCTGTTATCAATGTTGCAGATATCGCTTATCGGGAACTTATCGGTCGACCCATGATAAGGGGTAAATCGGCCAGTTTATCAGCATATCAGCCGATTTATCGCCATATCTGCTGAGTTGTCGGCCGATTTATCTTATTGGTATGACAGCGGTAAGCGATAAATCGGTCGATTTATCGGCATATCGGAAGATATCTTGAACAGTGGTTGTTATTCTCCGCTGACGGCAGACGAACCAGTAAACCCTCGTACAGTCGTACTCCCCTCCGCGTGGGAAACAACTGCCGAGTCTTCCCTGCCTCTGTGTCGTCCCCTTCCTAGGCCTCGCCATCGTCCACCGCCCTGGTGCTCTCGGCGCGGCGTGGTCAACGTGGTCAAGGAACGACTTCCATCGGACGTGGACTGTACGTGGAGAGGCTGACAGCTGGGTCCATGGCCGTAGCAAGGAAGTGCCTCCTTATTACGCGGAAAATAATGATTCCTCCACCTGTCAGCTGGGACCCACCGGACGGGCCACTGTATTTCATGAAAAAAACGTTTCCCCCTGGCTGCTGGGACCCACCAGCTACATCTTCGCACACAAGGAAGTGCGTCCGGGCGAAAAAACGATTCGCCCACTGGCTGCTGGGACCCACCAGCTACACCTTCGCAGGCAAGGAAGTGCCTGATAGTCAGGACCCACCTAGTCGAAGCATACGTAGCATTGTCATTCTGGTCGCGAACGTGTACGTACATACTGGTCGATGTAGAGGCGTGCACGTGTCGTAGTAGAGGCGCGCATGTGTCGTAGTAGAGGCGCACGTAGCATGTACACGTACGTACATCGGCTAGGGTGCAAGAAAGAAAATACGGCCACGTATGTGTACATACAGGCAGGGTCTCGAACGCCTACTCGCGCATAAGTACGGCCAGGGCTCGTGTACATGGCTGGGTCGGAATGGAGAAACAACATCGTCATCGTGTTCATGGGGAGGCAACGGAATGCGTCGTGTTCATGGGGAGGCAACGAAATGCGTAGTGATCATGGGGAGGCAACGGAATGTGTGGGAGCCAACCGGCTAGGTCGGAACGGAATGCGTGGTCGTCTTCATCGGGAGGGCTTGGACTGAACAGGCGATGGAAACGAGGCCTAGCATACTTCAAAACGGAGGAAATGGCCTTGTGTTCGACCGGCAATGTCCAAAACGGGATCCTGTTCATCGGGAGGGGTCTGGCGTACCGCAAAATGGAGGAAACGGAGCTCCTACGGTCGAAACAGGGGTCCTGTTGATCGGGAGGGGTGTGGCGTACCACAAAACGGACGAAACGGACTTGTGTTGGAGCGCTACGGTCGAAACGTTGGTCCTGTTCATCGGGAGGGGTGTGGCGTACCACAAAACGGGACTCCACGGGATATTGTTCATCTCCACCGTCGACCCCCAACAGCCTCCATGAGCTACCGTTCATCCACCGTCGACCTCCTCCAGCCTCCACCTGCGACTGTTCATACACGGGCTCTTGTTCATCCAGCCTCGACCACGCGCTACTCCACCAGCTACTGTTCAACCAGCCCTCTCCACGGGCTCCTGTTCAACCACCCCTCCACGGGCTACTATTCATCCTACCCTCCACCGTCTACTGTTCATCGTGCCCTCCACGGGGTGGTCCTGTTCATCCAGCCCTCCACGAGGTCATGTTCATCCAGCCCCAACCAGCTCGATCGATCGGGGTCCTGTTCATCCACCCCCATCGCGAA
>NC_041392.1:396837337-396848808 GCF_002162155.2 Triticum dicoccoides
GCTCACTGTTCATCCAGAGGCAGCAACGATCGGCTTTAGTTAGCAACAGTAGCGAAGGAATCGCTCGATCAGGTTTAGTTAACACCCATCGATCGATCGCTCGGGTTCAGTAACGCGTAGCCTGCAGTGCAATCGCTCGGGTTCAGTTAGAGCCCAACGCCTCGCTCGGGTTCAGTTAGAGCCAGCGCCTCGCACACGCGCACGTACATGTATGAGAGAAACGCGCATCGCTCGGCCCCCGACCTCCCACCGTAACCGGGAACTCCTGAAATTTTCCTCGCCCTCACTTCTACCACGGTTTTTTCCGTCATGGACGGCCCAAAGAATGTCATGCAGCTGCGTCTCCAGCCCGCCCAGGATGAAAAGCCCATTTTCTGTCATGATTTTTAGTCATAGAAGTAGGAGCCCACCACATCTATGATGATACCAGGTTTTGTCACAATTATCATCGTAGAAGTGTCATATGTATGACAGAAAAAAAATTGTTTGGCCCAAAATGTCACGGATGTGTCTTTTGTTTGTAGTGCGAGGGGCGCCCCCAACAAGGTAAGCTAAAGACATAAGAAAAAGGGATACATGCCACAGGGACGGACCCACGCGGCCTGGAAATGATGCAGCCCGAGGGGAGCTCCCAGCTGAATGACTTGGAAAGATGTCACCTGGTCATGTTGATGAAGGAGAGTTGAAGCAGGTGAAGGTGTACGGCGAAGGGGTTGCTCCTCACGAGCCTGCGGAGCTCTGAGCCTCGGGAGGCTCTGGGGGCTCAGGTGGTTCCTTGAGGACCTTCTCCATCTCCATCAGGACGGCATGGTGCCTGGCTTACTGATCCGCTAGGATTTGCTGCAAGTTGCGTTGGTAGGCGGACGATACACTTGGTAGGCCAAAGGGCATGCGAACGCAGTTGTGTGGTGGGCCCTCACAGCGTCCCACACGCGAAGGCCAGAAAATCTCTTGAGAAGCAGCCCAGTTGAGCCCTGGAACGCCGATGCAAACATGCAGCTTGGCATCCTCGCCTGGATGGGAAGCTGCGTCTCCTGAGCGGCGGTCTCCGCGCATGGCCCTTGTGTCTTGCAACTCTTGGGTGGTCTTGGTGATGAACTCCTGAACGGTGGGCGATCCTTGCCCTGTGCCCTCCCGAGGGAAACGTGCCGTGAAGCACGCCTCCAAGTGGTGCCCGAGCGCATCCCTAGTGAAGTGGGCAAAGTCTGGGGCCTTCCAGAAGAAAGCCCCCGAGCCTTGCCCGAGAGGGGCGCTGGGCGCACCTTCCTATGCGATGGAGGGAGACGCCCCTCGAGCGGGTGCTGATCCTAACGAGACTCCGGCTGTGGCGTCACCCTCCTGAGGTCCTATGCGTCACAGCTTCTTCTTCTTCTTGGGGATGGCCTCAGGAGGACCCTTGCCCTTGTTGTCGGGGTCGTCGATTGCTGTAGCCTGGAAGGCACGCTCAAGGGAGCACACCACATGTTTCTCTTCTCATGGGACCGTGATTGTTACACCCACGATGCGGCTATATCTCCCACGTGTCGGAGCACGACTTAGAGGCATAACCGCATAGTAGGCATGTCGCAAGAGGGGTAATCTTTACACATCCCATGTACTGAATAAGGAAGGGATAAAGAGTTGGCTTACAATCGCCACTTCACACAACACATAAATATAGCATTACATCATCCAGAATACAATCAAGGTGAGACTATGGAACCAAATAAAGAAAGACAACCCCAAATGCTAGATCCCCGATTGCCACAACTGGGCTCCTCTACTAATCGTCCGAAAAGGAAACATAGTAACGTCCCGAATCCTCGTCAAACTCCCACTTGAGTTTGGTCGCGTCCCCTGCACTGGCATCATCGGCACCTGCATCTGTTTTGAAGTAATATGTGAGTCATGGGGACTCATCAATCTCACACCCTCACGATCAAGACTATTTAAGCTTAAGGGTGGGAAAGGGGTAGTGAGGTGGAGCTGCAACAAGCACTAGCATATATGGTGGCTAACTTACGCAAAAGAGAGCGAGAAGAGGATCAAAGCACGGTCGAGAAGCTAAAATGATCAAGAAGTGATCCTGAAACTACTTACGTTCAAGCATAAAACAAGACCGTGTTCTCTTCCTGGACTCCGCCGAAAAGACACCATCACAACTACACACGCGGTTGATTCATTTTAATTAAGTTAAGTTTCAAGTTTTCTACAACTGGACATTAACAAATTCCCATCTGCCCATAACCGCGGGCACGGCTTTTGAAAGTTCAAAACCCTGCAGGGGTGTCCCCAACTTAGCCCATCACAAGCTCTCACGGTCAACGAAGGATATTCCTTCTCCCAGGAAGACCCGATTAGACTCGGAATCCCGGTGACAAGAAATTTTGACAATGGTAAAACAAGTCCAGCAAAAGCACCCGCTGTGCCGACAAATCCCGATAGGAGCTGCACATATCTCGTTCTCAGGGCACACCGGATAAGCTAAGTGTACAAGAGCCAACGTAACCCAAGTTGCCAAGGGACAACCCCGCACGGTGCTCTAGTTTGGACCAACACTCAGAGGAGCACTGGTCCGGGGGTTTAAAATAAAGGTGACCCTTGAGTCCGCAGAACCCAAGGGAAAAAGGCTTAGGTGGCAAATGGTAAAACCAAGGTTGGCCCTTGCTGGAGGAGTTGTATTCAAGGCAAACTGTCAAGGGGTTCCCATTATAACCCAACCGCGTAAGGAACGCAAAATCAAGGAACATAACACCGATATGATGGAAACTAGGGCGACAAGAGTGAAACAAAACACCAGGCATAAGGCCGAGCCTTCCACCCTTTACCAAGTATATATATGCATTAAAGTAAACAAGATATAATAATGATATCCCAACAATAATCATGTTCCAACAAGGAACAAACTCCATCTTGACCTGCAACTAGCAACGCTATAAGAGGGGCTGAGCAAAGCATTAACATAGCCAAATAACGGTTTGCTAGGAAAGGTGGGTTAGAGTCTTGCCATGGCAATATGGGAGGCATGATATAGCAAGTGGTAGGTATTGCGGCATAGGAATAGAGCGAACAACTAGCAAGCAAAGATAAAAGTGATTTCAAGGGTATGGTCATCTTGCCTGCAAAGTTCTCCGAGTTGACGAAAGCTTGATCCTCGTAAGCATACTCAACGGGTTCCTCGATCATGTAATCGTCGCCCGGCTCTACCCAAAGCAAGAACACAAACAAAGGAAACAACAATTAACCACGGTGCAATGCGCAAGCAACATGATGCAAAACATGGCATGATATGCGGGATGTGATATGCAATGCATATGCAAGCTCCGGAAGGAAAAGATTGATCAAGGCATCAACTTGGCAAACCAAGTGTGCCACTGGAAAGATGAGTTGATTTTGGTCAAAATCTATATAAAGATCACCAGAAACGGAAGCATGGTTTGCAAATGGCAAGCAAAACAATAATGGCACAATTCTGCGATTAACAACACGATGCCATCTAAAATGCAACAAGAAACCAAGCTACTGCACTCTAACATAGCAATAAAGCACATGGCAGTGATCTACTCAAGATGCTTGACAAAAGATGAACACTGAGCTATGGCTAAATCACACAAGAGTAGGTTCAAACAAGCATGGCAAAAGTGCAAAAGATATCAGCATCACAGACTTAGTGAAAATACCAACATGCCAGGAATTAACATCAGGAAGCAATGTTTAGATCAAGCAAACAACATGCTACAGGAACTTATCATAGAAATACAAGGCATGGAATGAATCTACTAAACGAGTAGAACAAAAGTCCCTTACTGACCATGAGCCAAAAGGGCACAGAAAATAACATGGCACCCATGTAAACATAGCAAGTTTCGTTAACAGTTTCGGAATTAGCAGAAAACTGAGCATGGCATAAACAGAATTATGAAGGCCTCTTTGCAAGCTCTATTCACTCACCACATGGCATTGCATGACGAACTAAGCATACTACCAGCAAGAAGACATGTCCATGAAGCTAACTATGCCAAGAACAAGTTCAAAGAAAGCATGGATCAACTACAACAACCTTAGCAAAATTGATTAACAAGTAAACAATCTGCCAGGAACATTTTATAGAAAAAGTAGAGCAAGATTAAGTCATGCTAGGGCACTGTATAATTGCAAACGGGTGCATGGATGGATAGAGCATAACCATATGTCCAAATCATCCTTACTGAACATACTAAAAAGAAGTGTGGATCACTCCGTAGCATCATGAAGACATGGCATAAAAATAACAGCAGAGCAATGACTTGCTGAAATTCTGAGTCCCTGAAATCAGCAATATCACGAGAGCTACTTTGCATGCTTGTGCTAGTCACCACAAAGATCACAAAAATACATGGCATACACCCCTGTAAGATGGCATGGCATAGACCAAAACACATGTAGAGCTCATGTTCATATGCAGCACACAACAATTGTAGTAAAAATGACAAAAGCTCATGCTCTGCTAAGAATCAGCACCTAGCATTTTATAGCACTATAACATCAATGATTTGGGCATCAAGATGGACTCAAACAAGAAGTCACAATGGAACAAAATGAAGATCACATCATGATGAACATTTTGATATATCATGCATGCAAAACGGATCTACGGATGAGGAGTTATGGCATGTTGAACAGGGCTAAAAATTATAGAAGAAAAATAACTTAGTGGGAAAAACGAGGTCAACCGTAAAAAATGGATCTGGATCTGGCGCGGAATCCGAGGTTCGCCGGAGTTCTTCCTCACGTTGGCCGGAGCACCTGAGGGCAGAGAGAGCACGGGTGAGGGAGGAGGAGAGGAAGGAGAAGGAGGGTAGGGCCGGACGCGCGGGTCTAACCGGACACGCGGGCGGCGGCGGCGAGTCTCCACGGTGGTGGCGAGGCGCGGAAGGGCGGCGGCAGAAGAGCAGCAAGAAGGCGCCGGCGGAGGTCGCCGGTCGTCGGCGGGGAGCGGTGTGGGAGAGGCGCGCGGGTGGCGGCGGCGCGCAGGCCGGGAGGGCCCCGCGCGGGCCTGGCGGGCCGGCGATGGTGGAGGCTCTGGGGTGCCACATGGCGCGATGCTACTAGCTCGGGGCGGCGGCGCGAAACGTCTGGTGGGCGGTGGACATGTCCGGCGGCACGGAGGGAGTTGGGTCTAGGGTTTGGATCCGAAATTTGAGAGGGGTGCACATATTTATACATAGAAGGAGGTAGGAGTGTCCAAATGGAGAGCGGTTTTTGGCCACGCGATCGTGATCGAATGGCCGAGAGGATGGAGGGGTTTTGGATGGGTTATTGGGCCACTTTGAAGGGGTGTTGGGCTGCAACACACATGAGTCCTTTACGGTTCCCCAGTTTACAGTTGGAGTATCAAACAGACTCCAAATGGCATGAAACTTGACAGGCGGTCTACCGGTGGTGTACCAAGGCCGCTTGGCAAATCTCGGTCCATTCCATGATGTTTAACACCCACACATGAAAAGAGGCAAAAGGGGGCACCGGAGGACATAGGAGTGTCAGATTGCAAAATGGACAACGGCGAAAATTCTCGGATGCTTGAGACGAACACGTATGCAAATGCGATGCACATGATGACATGATATGAAATGCATGACATAAACAAAATGCAAAACAAAGTCAAAACCCAACCATGAGGGAATCTCACAACTTAGAGCCGAAAATGGCAAGAGTCGGAGTACAAATATGGTAAGTTACATCCGGGCGTTACTGTGATGATCCAGCTGCTTCCCGGCATCTTGAGGACATTGTAGCAGTGATGGGTCACTACCATGAACTTGGCCAGGCTGGATACCCGAGGATGGCGTTGTATGGCAGACGGATGTGTGTGACATCGAAGTCGATGAGCTCGGTGCGGTAGTTCTTGCGCTCGCCTAAGGAGACAGGGAGGCAGACCTGCCCTATCGGTGTGGTGGAACCGTTGGTCACTCTTGAGAAAGGCTTGGTGGGCTGAAGCTGGTCATACGACATTTGGAGGCTGTCGAACGTGTCGACGGACAGGACGTTGAGCCCTACGCCGCCGTTGATGAGGGTCTTGGTAACTTGCACGTTGCTAATGACTGGGGAGCAGAGCATCGGGAGGGTGCCAGCGGTAGCTGCACACTTGAGCTGGTCTGCCGAGTTGAACGTAATGTGGCACTGGGACCATCCGAGCGGACACGTTGCTTCGAGCTTGGGGAGGACTGCATTCACTTCACTAGCAAATTGCTTGAAGATAGACTGTGAGGCTGGGGCCTGGGCTCCGGCCTAGATGCAGGCGATAGCATGTGGTTCCTAGAAGCCTCCAGACCCGCGTCCTGATGGTGTTCGTCATTCCTTCTTGGCGGTGGTGGCAGCGGAGGGAGCCTGGCGTTGCCTTGAGGACGATCCTCATGAGGCTGATCCCTCTAGGTGCCCTCGCGAGGCTGATCCTGCCAGTGATCCTCGCGAGGCCGATCGTGCCACTCCTGGCGCGGGCCATGGTCGTCCCAATGTCCACCACCATGCCCTCCTCCTCGGCCATAGCCCCGGTCGTCATGCTCGAGGCGTCGACCGAAGTGCCCTTCGCGAATGGCTCTGAGCTGTTGGCAGTCGTTGGTGTTGTCACTACAAAAAAATACACTTCCGTGATGATACGTGTTTGTCATAGTAGGTCGCTTTTTTGTCATGCATGTACATCCATGACAAATTTATGACAGAATCAAGATAGTCATACCTGTGCTATCGTAGAAGTGTTCCATGACATTACCAAAATTATCATCACGGAAGTGTCCACTTCCATGACGATAAATCGCGCGCCACAGAAGTGCTTTCGTGAAGGGTGACCAACACGTGGCATCCACCGTAACGGAACACCGTTAAGCAATCGGGTCGGGTTTTGGATCCGATAACCCGTTAACAGCCTCGATCAATGGGAAATTTCCACGTGTAAAATTCTTATTGGCCGGACAAAACACGTGTCAGCTCGTCAGTGGGTCAGATAGGCACCTATGATACGTCGACACGTGGCACGGCCCAACAGAGGCCCATTCCAGTGAAAAGGCCGGCCCGTTTGACTTGGTAAAAAGGTGGCGGGCCGGCCCATGGAAAGCCTGTTAACGGCCTGTTCGCATATAGCCCATTTACAGCCCGCTAACCCAAGGCCCGTTACGTCCTATCCGAATTTGGCCCAGTAGCATCATCTGGGCCATCCAATATGATTCCAGCCCGTTTTCACTTCTGGCACATGTATGGCCCATGACGTCTTTCGGCCCATATGAGGCCCTATGTAACTCTTGGCCTATTAACGGCCCATGGTGAAACTGGTCCGTAATGAACAGTGTATCACTTTACACCCATTAATGGCCCGTGGTGAAACTGGCCCGTACTGAACAGTGTATCACTTTCTACCTATTAACGGCCCATTATTCCATTGGGCCGTTTCCAGCCCATGTTATCTTTCGGCCTTCTTAGAGCCCATTTATTCTTGGGCTCATTTCCAGCATTCATTTACTTACGGCCCGTTACTGTTATTTTTTGCTTGTGGGCCAAATTCAGCCCGTGGTTACAGTCGGCCAGTTTGTGGTCCGTAAATACATTGGGCCGTTTTCATAGCGTCATCAAATATGGCCTATTAACGATGGCCCGTTACGGCCGGCCCATGAACAGACGATTCCAACTGTAGGCCCATTTACGACCATAATGCGGCCTATTATTGGCACATGTTTGGCCAATCGATCATACGGCCCGTATAAGGCTCATTGATGATACGGCCCATAGAAGGCCCATTGTTTCTACGGCCCATAGAAGGCCTACTGTTTCTACGGACCGTAGAGGGCCCACTGTTTCTACGGCCCGTAGGAGGCCTAGTGTCACTATAGTAAATATTAGCCCATGGTTATTGTGGCCTAGTTTTAAAAAATAGGTTATTGCAGCCACTAGTTAACCGCAGAAAAAGAACTGCAATGACTACAAGCAAACAAATAAACAAGACAACAAGGAAATAAATAAGCAAGCAACTAATGGTAGGCTATCACGGCTATTACACATATTACATCCACTGAGCATCAAAGTTCGCCACCAGTGCAAATATAGGGAACAAAGCAGCATATCATATACACTGGCCATCAAAATTGGCCACCAGTGCAAATAAACGCGGCAGCAAAACAAGAGCATAACTGAAACAACTTCAGAAGAGCTCAAGAAACGTTATCCTGGGTATCCACCATGCTGGCAATAAGCTTAGCAAGCTGATTAGCTTTGTCCTGTTTGGCGCTAAAATCCTCCAACGCTTGCTGGTGCACTAGAAAGTATGCATCTAAATGCTCCAGGGACTTCCACAGTCCTTCCGCTTCTTGTCGCAGCACAACTGATCGATGTCTTTCAGCTTGTAGTTGAGACTCAAGAAACCAAATTGATTCAAACAGTGAGTTTGAATAGCTTGTGCAAGCGGTAGTGGCCAGTAACCCCAACACTAAGCCAAGACAGGATGTGTCACTATCCTGAACCTTATCTGCAATACATTCTTTACCGTTGCTTAATAAGGCACTCTTCCCCAATATTCTGTCAGCATTCTAAAAGAAGAAACAAGCAGACACATAACAAGTTTAGCATGTACTAGTATATGAAACTCATTTCGGTGAACTATTCCATTAGTAAGGTGGACAGGATTAAACTACCAAGTCTTCTATTGCCAAGTACTAGTACATAATAAAAGCATCAAACAAATATATATCTATGTCCTATGGTAGCAATGGAATCTTAAATTAGAACAGTTGTTCTTCAGGTTTAGGCACTTGTTCTACGTGAACAAAGTACAGTAAGACGCAAGAATATAATACTTAAAAATAGAAAATGAGCTCATAGACCTTACCACATTCTTGGTTCGGGACCAGTATAGAACAAGGCGTTCCCAATCATCGTCCAGTAAATGTGTCTCATGAGAACGTAAGGGAATTTGATGAGTTTCTTTGCGAGTGAAGTATGTTTTCTTCAGGTAATTCTGATACTGCCACCAAGCATTCTTGAAGATAGCAGAAGTATTAGCACAGGTTGCCTCATCCTGAGTTTCCAAATCGGTCCTTCTCTATAGAGGAAAATGGGAAAATTTGTTGTATTATAACCATCATGGAGGTAGGATGTATGGGACAAAGCAAAGTAATTGCCATGAATAACATTACTTACGCATAACTCCTGGACAAACACCTGCAACTGGCATTTTCCTTCATCTTCAGTATAATATTTCCAAAATGGGATGATACACACATACGATTTAACAACATCAAATGCGATAGATGCTAAACTACGACTAGCTGGTTGTGCTTCCTCCACAGGAATAGGCTTACTAACTGGTGGAGATGGGGTTCCTCGTGATAGTACTGGCCCTTTGGGCACTGGAGTTGCCTTACTAACTCCTCTTTGTTTGCGAGCTTTGTGGTGGAGATGGTGCTGTGTCAACAGGAACTGGGTTACTATCGGCTGGGGTTGGGGTTAGATTGGGTGAAGCTGGTTCTCTGTCCATCATAGTAGGGGTACAATCTGTGAGAGTTTGGGTTATGTGTGGTAGGGCTGGATCTTGTGCATGTACACCCGGGGTGCTATCTCCACCAAGAGGTAGCACTGTTTTATTTGAAGACCGTGTTTTTAGTCCGCTAGATACTGGCATCACACGCTCCAATTCAAATGGCTGATAAACAGGAAACATAGTTGAATGTACAGACATTGTATGAGAGACAGATGCAATAGATAGTGTGGAAAAAAGAGGGCATGAAATAGTTGACATGTATATTGTTTAACTAAAACGGATAGCATGACATAATTTCACATATATGATGTCTATCTAAACTGGATAGCATAGCATAACATAATTCAAAGATATGATGAATAACTAAACAGCATCGCATGACATAATTCACCTACATGTTATCTAAGTAATCAGGATCGCATCATTTAATTCACATATGTGATTTATATGCTAAACAGAGGGCATTCGATATGATGTCTGAACTAAGAACATGGTGTTGAATATTGTGTATATGATGTCTAAACTATGCAATGCAAGACATCGTATGCATGATATGAGCAGTATAACCGTGCCAAGTTAGAGCATACACCTCAGTGGGGGAATAGGACTGGTTATCTATCTCTGAATCCATCTCTGAGGAGCTATCGGGACCCAACAAGAGATCTGCTTCGACAGGTAGCACTGTCTGCTCTGAAGGCCTTGTTTTCACTCCAGATTTTTCCATCTCCCACCAAAATGGCTGATTCACAGGAAGAGTAGTTTAATGTACAAACATTGTCGACAAATGGAAATGTAATGAAGAAAAGGATGGGAAAGATATCATTCAAATATATGATGCCTGGTTAAACAGGATGGCATTGAACATTTCACATATATTATGGGTGGCTAAAAGACATGAGACTGCATAATTCCCATATATGATATAGAAACTAAACAGGTGGCATTACAGAACATGTCTAAAGTAAGAAGATGACATATATGATGTCAAAAGTAGGCACTACAAGACAACATATGCATGATATGACTAACATCATCATGCCAAGGTAGAGCAAACACCTTAGGGGGTAAATAGGAGTGGTCAACTGCGTCCGAATCCGCCTCAGAATAGATATCTTCCTCTGGATTACAATCTGGAGAGGGGTGGGGAGGGTTTGCCATTGAAGCCACCATGGAGCGATGTCTGCATGACATTGTATTGCCGCACAAAACTCTTCTCTTTTTCTCTACATGTTCAGCATGCCTGTGTACAATATCTGACATGCATACAAAAAAATATGTTGAGATTATGTAAGGAAAGCATGCAGAAATTTAGAGTGATGGTAACAACCAGTGGATCGATGTTTTTCCGTTGAACCAAAATAGCCCTAATGGATCGACGTGAATGTATAGTAATAAGTGATGCAACAAGTGTACAACCTCTTTGCCGTAGCCGTGTCGACCTCAGCATCATTGGGTTGGTCGCTGAAGCATTTGAGGCAGAGGTGGCTGTCGGAGGTGTGGAGGAAGATCTGAGGAATTTGTAGACGGCATCTAGGGCACTGCTTTGTTGTGATGGATCGTTCTATCGTTGGAGCAGCTCCGGTGAGACATAAGACGTCAAGGCTGAAGCAGCACAAGACAGACATTGTCAATCTCGAGTGGGATTCTAACAGCATCTCCAATAGATGATGTAAAATGGATGTAAAATTAACATCACCAAGAACCACCTGACTACAACAGATGAGGTAAACACTGTTGACTCTGAACTTAACTATCGAAACTGAAATTTACTGTGGAATCTGAATGCTACTGTCGAAACTGAACGCAATGGTAGCAGAGAGGCACTTGACATGTAGTTTAGGGAGGGCATGCAGTTCATCTTCAACCTGCACCCCCCTGAGCCGCCAGCCACCACCGGCCGAACCGCTGGCCCCAGCGCCGCCCCGGCCAGCCCTCTAGGCCCCCGCCCCCCCACCCTGAACCCTAAGATAGATAGTGGGGTACCTCTCCG
>NC_041392.1:396848910-396872534 GCF_002162155.2 Triticum dicoccoides
AATCGACTGACCCAAAAGTCAATTTAGTCGACTGAAGTGTGGCTTAATCGGAGAAGAGCAGCAACACGAGCGAGGGGGAGAGCAGCAGCAGCAGCTGGGCGAACGAGCGATCGAGCAAGAGCCGGAGCAGCAGCAGCAACAGATCTGGCTGGTATGGACGCTGTCGCCGAAGGGGCCTCGCACTAGGGGAGAGCCGTCGTGGAGATGTCGCCCGCGGCACCGGCTTCAAGGTAGCCGCTCCATGGGGATGCGGGATGGAGCACCATCGGCGTAGGGAGGTCGAGTTAAGGAGAAGGTCTGATGCGATGAGTGTACAACCTCTTTGGTGGCCCTGAGTTGGCCTCGGCTTCGTCCTAGGAGTCGGTGAGGATGTTGCGGTTCCGGTGGAGCAGGTTAAGGCGACGCTGTGGGGATGGAGCAGCCGCGTTAGACGAGGCGATCGTCGGAGCAGCTCCTTGGGGGTGGAGGACGGGGCGGCTGAACCGGTGGGACGGCAAGATGGACGACGGATCCTCATCCGGGGAGGTGGACGAGGGACATCGAGCTATTGCGGTGGACGACGTCATCGGGGAAGAGGCTCCAACTGGGCAACGGTGATGTGGCGGACGGAGGAGGGTGGGGTTTCGCGGCTGGAGTGGAGAGGTTATGGCGGCCTGGGATTTCGAATGGCGAAAAGGGGGTGATGGGAGGGGGTGAAGCATGACTTAGGAACGCGCTTGTCCAAAATGTAGGATGTGTTACAAAAGTACCCCCACCGATTTGAACTAGCGGCCCTTTCGGCTCAGGGTTAGAAGGGGGAGTTCGCGTGTCGGGATTTGGCAGCTGGAGGGAGTTTTCGCGCACATTGTAATTTCGGGATAGCAAGGCGCGGGTTGTGAAGGCGCCAGTTTTGGGAGCACGATATCTGAATTTTCGGGATATAACAAGACGCGGGTTGAATTTTAGGGACAAGCCTAACGTGTAGTAATATTGTACTTGTGCGTACCAAATCAATTCGCACTTCCCTCAACCAAAAAGAAAATGAAAAAATATAACTATTCACACCACACAAAGAGAGAGTCTTGCCCTGTTTTACTATACAAATGCTATTCCAAGCTACTCCCTCCTTCCATTTATATAGGGCCTAATGCGTTTTTCGATGCTAACTTTGACCAAATATTAGAGCAATGATATATGACATGCAACTTACAAAAAGCACACCGTTAAATTCGTCTGTGAAAGGTTCTTCTAATGATATAATTTTCAGATTGTGCATGTCTTGTACTATTAATCTTGACAATAGTCAACGGCGGTCTTAAAACTTTCATTACGCCCTATATAGATGGAAGGAGGGAGTATGAATCCATGTTATGTCCGATTAAATTTTTTTGCTTGCTGTATAATGCATGTAACCAACTCATACTAACATTTTAGTGCATTCCAAATGTATATACTACCGCTGCAATTCGAACTAAATTTGAATTTGTTTCTCTATTTTAATAAGAATCTATAATCATGATTGTTGCCAACTTCAACCATCATAGTTTCCTTGCTATCCGCTAGATATAAATCAGACGGCCTATAATGCAGGATGGCAGGCACACCATCATCAACAACTCCGTTTTTTATAAGAGTAGAGATAAAATATATTAAATGTAGTATACCATGTTCATAACCACACCATGTGTATCACCGTTATATATATTCACACATCCGTCGGTTTGAAACACTATGATAAATTCTTCAAATATCTGAATTCGCTTTTTATAAAGAAGTAAATATGATCTCTATTCATCTTTTACACCCACACAACCCTCTTATCTTTGTAGCTAGCGCTAACTTTCTCTTGTGCATGCACACGCCCGCATTCCTCTCACCCTCCCTCAGCATTCTCTAGCTCCATCACGCAAATTCGTCTTTTCACTTCAGGTCGTTCACCCACGGTGTGTGTAGGCCCCCCAGCTCCTTCTTTACGGCACACATCGATCGATATGCCTCTCTAGCCAGGTGTGCCTAGCACAAACACAAGCCTCTCCTCTTCTCTTGTCACCGTCCATGCCTCACTCCCACCACTCTTTTCGTCGTTCTCGTACTCGCACACTCTTCCCCCTCGATATAGTATGCCTCTCGTACCACCTCCTACATGCATCCCTCTCTCTCTCTATCCTTCTCCTCGTGCCCCATTTGTTCTAACACACACATGCATGTATACCGATCGATCTCCCAACATATACCTAGATTGACTTTAACTAACCCCCCCATCGATCGACGTACCTCACAAGTTATGTCTCTCCTTTCTCTTACAAAGGGTGATTGATCTTCCTATGTAGTTACGTCTGCTTACCACAGCCACATCGTCCCCCCTCATCATTCGTGCATGCCTCCTGACCCGTCTCTCACACGCACGTGCACAGACAACAAGCAGCCATCTCCTCTCTTATTGATATTGCGGGCGTGCCCTCCGTTTGTCTAGCAAGCCTATCCCATCATTTGTTAGAAGCAACTCCACTACCACCCCCTCCAACACTCTAGCTCTGTCTCTCTCCCAACCTCATTCATCTCCTGCACATATGCATGGATGCCGATCGATATCCCTTAATACATGAGGCAGATCGATCTCCTTAATACATGAGGTAGGCCTCTCTCCTCCTCCACACATATACCAGCCATTGTACCTCTATAGTTAATTGGGCCTCCCTCTTCCCCCACCACACACCGATAGTCGAGCGCTGCAGGTAGGTATCCATGCCACAGAGACAAACTGAACATGTCCCATCTCACGTTCCAGTAGGCCAGCCACTCTATATCTTTGACGTGGGCACACACAAATTCGATGGCACTCTTTATCGATCGCGTGCGTGCACACACACACACACATCATCCCTCTCTTCGATTCTATGGACACCTCAAGACGATGATACCTCCACTCTCTTCTCGTGGATCGCCCCCTCTATATATATGATATATCTAGGACTCTATTTCACACACATTGCATATGTTAAATATTTTGATTGACCCCCCACCCCCACAAAAAAAACTCTCAAGAACCCACACGCTATATCTCTCTAGGTTTGTATCTCTCTCACACAACCCCACGTAGGTGGTGTACGTATACAAGAAGAGAATAGGTGCACCGTGCACGTACTCATGCTTCCTGCCCAACCAGACCCGCGCGGGTACACGGTGGAGCTCATTTCTTTACGAAATGGCAGCCCACGTGCTAATTTGAACGCCTGTAGCGGTTGTTTACCTAGGGAGGTCATGTACCACGCGTGCATGAAACAAAGTTCAACTTGACATGTTGCCGCGTTATATTTAAATAAAGTTATAGCTCTCAATGGCACGTACACAGAATATAAAACAATTTTTATGGAGGAAAAGGTAGTCCGCTCTTCAGAGTATCTCACACAAGGCTCCGGTGGCCTCTCTCTCTCATCATTGGTCACTAATCAGGCCGCATCCCGTCTGGCGGGGGAAAGGGAGTGCGGCGGCCTCTCTCTCTCTCTCACCGTTGGTCACTGATCCGTCCGCATCCCGTCCGCCGGGGGAAAGGGAGTGCGGTGGCCTCTCTCTCTCACCGTTGGTCACTGATCCGGCCGCATCCCGTCCGCCGGGGGAAAGGGAGGAAGTGCATCGTTTCTGCGTTCGACAGCGCAGAGGCAGCAGGTCTCGATCTGCGGTACGCGCTGTTCTCTCTGACCAAGCTCCGGCGCGGCAGGGCCTATGCCACCTGCTCGCAGATTCTGCCCGCCGCCGCTCACCTAGTTACATCCTGACGACCTCCAGGTATCCCCTCCGGCCTTGCTCCACTGCCCGTTTTCCCACATCGCTGCATGTGGATCTTCCATAGTTCTTTGCCCAAAATGTAGCTCGTCCGGCGTACTTTCCATATTGCATTCTCGTCCTCACACCGTTTTAGACAAACACAACCGTGTTGTTATCTTCCCTTAGGACAAGGAATATTCTTATTTTTTGTCGTCAAATGTGTCATCAATTGTTATTGGCCAGTAATTGTTTCCTTTCTACCTCTTTTTTGCAAACAGGGCTATCCATTTCACCTCGTTGCTATTGCGACCTTTTGGTGAACTGCACAAATCACTTTTTTCTTAAGAGTGTTTTGTGCAGTTGTTCTAAAATGTCACACGGGCAACGTCTCTACATTTTAGTGCGACGGCACAAAGGGAGATTGGTTTTGCTCAATCCTCCTCATCCAACTCCGAGCCTAATCTTCTCCAAATAGTTAGTCTTAAGTGACACTGCAAAGGTGACCAGCTTCTATTTGTGTGTTTATTGTTTCATCGGCAGTCCTCTATTATGTAATCACACTTGATATCTTTGGAACAAGGACGCTCAGCTCTATTTTAGTGGAACTGCACAAAATGATTGGAATGTTGCATGCTCTAGACAACTACTTTTTTCCCAACATGCCTTGTTGATTTAGACAGAGCTGGGGGGACGTTGCCGCCAATCAAAGCATGGATCAATTTTAATTTAGCACCTTCTCACAACTTTGTCTTCAGTTGTGATGTAATTATTAGCTCTGATCTGCTAATAATTGACATGCATTAGCAAGGAAGTTAGTTTTTTATTGTTTCCGAAAGAGCATCGATGGCAAGACACGCGAAACAAAAGCTGAAAGCTCACACCATTGTACAATTTCATGTCGCTGGAAAATTATTTGTATAGTACGTCAATTATGTAAACAAATGATGGAAGCTTGATAGCATTGCCAGAAGCCTCTTCATCATCCGGGTCCATGTGCCATGCACAAAATTATTCTCCTTCGTTCCTAAATATTTGACTTTTTTCAAATTTCAAACGGGCATATTTTAGAGTGTAGATTCACTCATTTTGCTTCGTATGTGTACTCCCTCCGTTCCTAAATATTCTATTCGTCTTAACAAAGATTTCAACAAGTGACTACATACGGAGAAAATTGAGTGAATCTACACTTTAAAATATGTCTATATACATTCGTATGTGCCAGTCCATTTGAAATCTCTAAAAAGATAGATATTTGAGTAGTCACGCATTGAAATCTCTAGAAAGACAAATACTCCGGAGTATATTTATGAACCGAGGGGGTAGTGCACAACCGCATGGGAGACTCAGCCCGGTCGTTGCGCTGCATTAATAGTGAGTAATGAGCAGTCAAATCATAAGCCCCACCTTTCCCACTGTAAGTTGCTCTGAAGAAGCAACCATCAATACACTCTTCTTTGAATCCGCTCATACTACTCCATCCATCACTGTTTGTACAGCACGCTTCAGAAAAAAGAAAAAAATCTATGGGACCAAGGCGACTAGCGATCGGCCTGAAAAATAACATTGGTTGTTATGGCACGGCGTCTATTACTAGAGGGTATAATGCATACACAAATGCACGCAGTGCTTCCACCCCGGGTACACACATGCATGCACTCCGTAGTAGTAGAGTACATGGAGAGAAAATTGTGGACTTGATTGCGGTTACCACGCCCTAATTAATTGAGCATTAAACCAAACACGTCTAAAGTTTCTCTGGTGGTGGAAATGCATTGAGAGAAATGCATCATAATGAAGCGCGCCCTGTAAACTGTGACAGAGGGTGGAGCAGTATGAAGGTGCAAAACCAAGTACACGTACTACTGCACTTGGCTCTTCGCCCCTTCGTTAAGACGAACAATGTTGGTACTCCGCATGTTGGGTACTACAGTGTATGCCTCGGACAATCTGACACCGAAGGGACTGATGCATGTCCACCGAGGGTAGGTTGCATTAGTCAAAAGGCATAAGCGAGCTTCACCTTGTCCTGGAAGCTTCTCCTTGTTCTGCGAGTTGACGGGACACACCAAAAATTAGTGCTAGTCCATACTCCCTCCTTTCCGGTTAATATGGCTTAATCTTTTTTGCGGGTAAATGAGAGAGCTTTATTCATATATAAGCATTCTTAGGACGATCAGCCAAGACACTGGTCACTAGGAAGCAAGGTACCCCGCAAAAAAAGAAGTAGGAAGCGAGGTGTTTCATCAAGCCAGCTCTCGGCCACATTCAATGTGCAGCAAGCACGGTTCACACGAAGATGCGCCGCAAGGTTTGATGACCTATTTACATGTTGAATAACAAAAAAGAGGAAATATTATTGAGTGCTACTATTTGTAACAGGATATGAGCCAGAATTAAGCGAGAATTGTGGCGAGTGTTCCATGCAATCAACTTCCATTATCACATGCGAGAACCCTCGAAGAGAACCAAATGTGTTGAAGATTCCTTTATCACATTTTAAAATTATAATAAGAGTGCAGACGCTCCTCCATCCGGTTCCTAGTACTAGTATAGTACGTACCTTTATGGACTATAGTAGTAGTACTAGTAACTTTGCGCTTGGCTGTTCGGGAAGTCAAACAATAATAACACTAGTAGTATAGTGTATGCTTCTAGCAATCTGACACTGAATTAACTGTTGCATGTCCACCGCCTAAGCGAGGGAGAGCTTGCATTAGTCAAAAGTTTCTCCTTGTCCTGCGAGCCACCACGCGCAAGCTTCTCCCGTCCTGCAACCTTCTCCTCATCCGGCAAGTTGACGGGACACAGCAAAGTAATGCTAGTCCATGCTGCCTCCTCTCCGGTTAATATGGCTTAATTGCAAACGAGATAAATACACTATCTGTCACTGTATATTTGTAAAAATATGGTCATTGGACTTCGTAATACGCTCATTGCGCTCAATATATATATTTTCGGGTGTTCATACGGTCACTAGCTCACCCTGATTGAGTATGTGTGTGCATGCACGTGTAGGTTGAGCACTTGAGCGTGACCGTGTGTGTTCCGTCGTGTGCTCGGACATGCATGCATTAGGGCGTCGCGCACGTTTTTGCGTCCATGTGTACGTGTGACTATTGCATACACGTAGGGGGAGTACGTGTAGGGGCCACTAAGGAGCAGTCAAATCACACAGTAAGTTAGTCGGAAGAAGCAACCATCATTTCACTCTTGAATGACACGTACACAATATAAAATGGTTGATATGGAGAGAAAAAGAAAACCACTATATATACACTAGCAGGAGCCTAAGCTACAAGCCTGCTTTCTTAGGTGGCTCTCTTCACAAGCATAGAACGACGGGCCTGATCCCGCAGTTGGGGGAAGGGAACAATGTTCTGCATAGACGCGGCCGACATCAGCGAGGGAGAAAACCCACAGTCGGTGCGTCCCAATTGGGGGTCACCGCGGTATGGGCCGATGCCGCGTCCCAACCGCCCTTCTAGCTACAGCCCGACGTCCCAGGTAGTCCATCTTCCTTTCGGAGCTGGCTTGCTCCACTTCCGTAGCTCCATCTCCATGTCGATCTTTCTCTACTTCTACCGGCTTCTACTTGTGATGAGTTTATGTATCATGAACTAGTGCCAGTACTATTATTCTAATCACACTTCTTTAATATCTTTGCCATCACGGATGCTCAGGTCGATTTTAGTGGAACTGCAGAAAAGCATCATATGATCCGAGGGTGCCAGCCGTCTTTCCTTCGACAGGTTCTACCTGGCTAAGAAATTAAATCATGTTTAGGGTTTAGGGTTTAAGTCATAGTGACCCCATCAGTAGTTTTCCTATCGTACACACTCTCACAACTTTTTTCTTTAGTTGTGAAGTAAATATTGGCTATTATTTGTAAATAATTGAGATGCATCAGCATGCGTGTTAGTTTTCCTTTGTATTTCATGGAATGTTGTAACGGGGCAACCTTGGAATAGGAATGAAAATGGAGTGGAAAAGTTTCTGTTTTTCCGGAGAAAAAATGGAAACAGAGAGAAACCAACGTTTCGTTTCGTTGGATCATGCCATCAAGCAAAACCAACGTTTAAATCACGTCTGTCGTGTTCGTGTCTCACCCTCCTCCATGGCTCGACCCCACATGATCGCTCGGCATGCCACTCACCACAAACCGAGTAGTATACCATAACTTTCCCGCCTGCTTGTCGATGGATCGCGCCATGGAGTACTAGCACTACTGGAAGAGATTGACGAGTTGGGGGAGGACATCTAGCTGTAGCACGGACTCCCAAGAACTTACTACTGGAAGATTGACGAGTTGGGGAGGACAGCTAGCTGCAGCACGGACTCCCAAGAACTTACTACTTGAAGAGATCGCGCATGTTGTAGCCGGCTATTGCGACCTTTGAACGCGGAGCAGCCGGGTGCACCCGGAAGCGGCGCGGGTGACGCTCTCTCGGTCAGCGCGCCGCTTCAATGCCGACGCCAGTGAGAGGTCCCGTCCGCTCTGGCCGGGCATGAATGCGGCACTGACCGTTTCGGGCGGGAAGCACGCGCGGGTGATGAAGAGGGTTCGGGTTGGTCAGGACCGGCCGTGGCAGCGGTCCGGACGTGCGCAAACAAGAGATGATGTACGTTAATATTGCTGCTTATATAATTAACAATGTAAATTATGTGCCAGTTGGACAAATATGATTGGAGATGGAGATGGAAATGGAATTTTACGTAAACACGGGTATGCATGTCTATGTCTATATGTGTGTGCGCGACGACTCTCACGACCTAGAAGTGGGGGCGTGTTTTTGATCGAGTTTTCTTAAGGGAGGGTAGTGTACCACACGTGAAGGACAGGAAGTGCGACCAGGACGCGTGGGCGTGGATCGTTAGTTCATCGGAAGTAGTACTAGTTTTCTTCACTGTACATTAAATAAAGAGTTTCGTTTCGTACTTACACAATTTAAAACGATTGTTATGGAGAGAATAAGAAAACCACTCCACTATATTTTAGTCGTATACACGAGAGTACTATATGGACGCAGCTTCATTGACTTGGTGCACATGCCTTTGGATTTATGACAGGTGTCCCAAAATGTGGCTGGCTCACCTGTCATACAGCCAAAAGCAGGTGCAGTGAAGGGACCGGAGCTTAGTCCGTACTACAGTAGTATATATATAAGCGGGAGCCTCAGCGCTTGTTCGCTAGGATTTGCACTCTCCACACGCTCGCCGCACTACATATATGTTACATGCTGGAGGCTCGGCGTTCATTTGCTAGGGTTTGCTATATTCACTGTCTGTCACCCTCTCTTCACCAGATCTAAACAAGACTGCGTTGGCCTCTTGTCTCTCCCCCCCTCACAGCTGGTGAAGGAGGCGTCCGTATCCCGTTGCACCGGGAAGGGGAGGAGGTGCAGCGTTCACTCTATCGCCTTCTGCAAGGGAGGCAATCCACCGCCGGCTGCGCTGTTCTCTTTCACCCAGCACCTGTGCAGGAGGGCCACCGACCCCTTCTTCCTTGTTGTCGTACGTAGTTTGGGCAGATCCAGCCTCCCGCCGCACGCCTTGCCACATCCCGATGACCGAAGGTATAAGTTTCTTTGAAACCGTTGTTGCTTTAGCTGCATGTGGATCTTTTTCCATCTGTAGTCGAATCTAGGTCTTGGTTCAAAGAGGAAAGAAGGGTGCGGTGGGCTAGGGCAAGAATCTAGGACGTAGTTCAATGAGGAAAGGAGGGGCGGAAAGTAGTATAGACTGGCTATCCAGCCGCTTTGTAGGTCGAAAAGGGAAAAGGGGGGTAACCCAGTACACACATCTGTAAGGAACCGATCTCTTTGTTGAAAAGGGAAAGAAACTGGGGGGTCGGGTAGTTTGTGCACAACTAGATTTGCTGCCCTCACATAGGAAGAAGGATCAAAGAGAACAAATATGGGACCAGCGCATATATGCTGCCTGGCTACATACTCTGCCTCACCCATTTATGCGTGTCGACACACATGGTGCTGGCATGTCCCATGCAGCTATTTTGCTGTTGTTAATCTTACAATTAACTACTGATCTGTTTTAAAAGAACTTCTCTGTTAATATGAATCAATGCAACCGTTTTAGAAATGCTACTGTCCTATACTTTGTTTTCCATCAAGATAAGGTAGATGCTTCTTTTTGTGGCCGCATGTTTCATCCTCCTTTATTGGCTAGTAATTGTTTTCTTTTTTGCCTCTTAAAATAGGGATACCTATTCAACTTGTTGCTATAGAAAACTTAAATGTCACACCGGCAACTTTGCTTGATTTCAGTGCAACTGCACAAAACTAGATTGGATTTCCTATTCGTGTTGGTAGATTCATATTTTATGTTGGTTGTCTCATGAAAGGTCAGTACAAGCCTTCATCCACATGATTGTGCAGTGTGCTTTGAGATGCTGTGCTACTTGTATTGGTACTGTTTTAAATAAATGATGAATTGAAGCTATTGTATTGCTATCTTTTCCCATTAAGTAGTGAACAAAAATGGGACCAACCCAGACATGATGCTTGTTGCTTTGTTACAACAAATTCAGCATCACCCCTTTTATAAGCCAGTAATTGATGCCACTCTCAGAAATAACTACTGAATCTTATTTCAAAATTGCAACAGTTGTTAGGGATTGGCGGGATTACCATTTTTGTGGCCGCATGTTTCATCCTCCTTTATTAGCCAGTAATTGATTCCTTTTTTGCCTTTGTTTATACAGGGATATCTATTCATCTCAAAACACTTTGCTTGATTTCAGTGCAACTGCACAAAACGAGATTGGATTTCCTATTTGTGTTGGCAGATTCGTACGTGATCTTGTGTGCGTCATGACAGGTTGGTACTTGCCTTCATCCACATGATCGTGCAGTGTGTTTTGAGATGATGTGCTACTTGTATTGGTACTATTTTAAATAAATGATGAATTTAAGCTATTGTATTGCTGTGTTTTCCCATTAAGTAGTGAACAAAAATGGGACCAACCCAGACATGATGCTTGTTGCTTTGTTACAACAAATTCAGCATCACCCCCTTTATAAGCCAGTAATTGATGCCACTCTCAAAATTAACTACTGAATCTTATTTCAAAATTGCAACACTTGTTAGGGATTGGCGGGATTACTATTTTTTTGGCCGCATGTTTCATCCTCCTTTATTAGCCAGTAATTGATTCCTTTTTTGCCTCTGTTTATATAGGGATATCTATTCAACTTGTTGCTATTGCGACATTTTGCTTCGCTACGCAAAACACTTTGCTTGATTTCAGTGCAACTGCACAAAACGAGATTGGATTTCCTATTCATGTTGGCAGATTCGTATGTTATCATTGTCGGTCTCATGAAAGGTCAGTACAGGCCTTCATCCACATGATTGTGAAGTGTGCTTTGAGATGTTGTGCTACTTGTATTGGTACTGTTTTAAATAAATGTTGAATTGAAGCTATTGTATTGCTGTGTTTTCCCATTAAGTAGTGAACAAAAATAGAACCAACCTAGACATGATGCTTGTTGCTTTGTTACAACAAACTCTGCATCACCCCCTTTATAAGTAGATGGAAGCACATACTATTGTTGTGCCCACTCTACCCTGGAACTGAATCTTAGTTCAAAACTGCAATCACTTGTTAGGGATCGGCACAAGTACCATTTCTGTTAGGGATCGGCCGGAGTACATGTTTAAGAAATGTATTGTTCAGATAATGTCTCTGTTTTTATTTATCAGTTACAGGCTTACAGTGTTTTACAAATTGTACTATCCTGCTTTGTTGTTCTTTCTACATGTTTAACCAACGTATTGTTAAGATAATGTCTCTGTTAAAATGAATCAGTCGCATTGTTTTAGGAATGATACTTTTATGCTTTTTCGTTCTTATACATCTTGAAACAAGGCATTGTTAAGATAATGTCTTAGTTAATATGAATGAATCACACTGATTGAGAATTGCTACTCTCCTGCTTTATGTCCCATTAAGATAAGGTAGATTAGTAGATGTTTTTCTTCTAGGAGTACAAGTCATCAACCGTTATTTCTCAGTAATTGTTTCACTTATACCTTTTGTTGCTTACAGGGATATCAAAATTAAAGCTCGGTTTTATTCCGACTTCGATTTTAGTTCAACTGCACAAAAGGAGCCAATGTGTCCAAGGCAAACTGCTGCATTACTGGGTCCAGTTGGTCATTCCACTTTGCAGAAAGAAGCAGTCATTGTTTGCGCTACATTACAGAAGGAATGACCGAGAAGCTTTAAAGAGTATTAGGCCTTCCACTAAGTAGGCCAAAAGAGGTGCCAATTTCACCTTTTCTTAGTTTGGCACCGAATCCCTACATTGCTACAGCCGATGCCATAAATATTAGACACCGGTGACATGACTAGTCTGCTGAGACCATTGGCAATTTAACAACACATGGAGTGCCCTGGGCAAGAAGTGCCCAAACAAGTACAAGAAGCGACATGACTCCACGATCATAGGCATTACATATTTTGAATGGGAAAAACTTGTCAAAGTTTAATCATTGATGTTAGCAAGAAGCGACAGGACTCCACGATCATAGGCATTACATATTTTGAATGGGAAAAGCTTGTCAAAGTTTAATCATTGATGTTAGCAAGAAGACGTTAGTTTAATATATTGGAATTGGAAAACCTTGTCAAAATTTTCTCATTGATGTTAGCCAGAAGACATGCATTTAATATTTTTGAGTGGATGCCCTTGCTGTGAGCAGCGTTGAGTGTTTTTTCCTATTCTTGTGTTCAGTTTAGAAGTAAATAGTTACTCTGCTGAGATATTCCTGTGTTAAGAGTTTGTTCTGAATATTGTCTATGTAATGCCAGGCCTTGTGTTTGATTGCAAAGTTGACCTTGGAATGTTGTGGCATGCGGAATAATGCTTCGTATTGTTTTGCATGTCTATCTAATGCCAGTGATTTGCTTGTTAAGAAGATCATCATCATCTGTTGTTTCCGTGCTTAACAAGTTCATCGTCTGATGTTTCATCCATAGCCTATACGACAAGTCGGGTAGGTTAGACGTGAAACCATATGATCTTCCGACCAACTAATGATATTAGGCCGTGATTAGATCGTCGTTTTCTAACCAAAACCGCTTGTAAAACTGACGCTTGTAAATTAAAGCAGATGGTCTCGGGCGAAGGCGCTTGGTTGGTCGATTTCGACTAGTACAATATCGGAAGTACATGACACACGATAAAAACGCTGAACAACACTCGGACGATTGCTAATCCAGCCGTTAGCTGTTGTTTTAGCCTTCCCCATGGATGGCATGATACGCACGTCGTGCATGTATCATCTGGTAATGTCGTCCATATAGAAGTGCTCGTAAAATATACACTGGTCTCTCAAATTACACGCGTAACCCGCCGGTTTTACTTACAGACCTTGGGCCCTCGGTTTCATTACGCCTGTATTTTACGTGTTGTTTTCGATGACGAGTAAATTACACTTGTATGTTAATACATGTTTGAAATAAACCAGAGCTCCCAAGAGCGGCCTTACCGTTTCATCCCGTCTCAATTTCTCGAAGGTGCTCATAGGGGTCTGATGATCCTGGCTTCCTGAATGAGTAGCGGGCGCTGTATCAGACCATCCGTAGGGCCTGCGAGGCCCTCTCCGTTGTCCTTCGAGTTGTTGCGCTCGTCGTGGCGCCGAGCATTATTAACATCGTCAACAAACATGAGGATTCAGGAGATGACTTTATTTTGACTGGATGACACTAGGGACCCACTAGGGCCATAGCCGTACGTACGCAAGTGCCACCTTATTTTGTACAACTATATATTTTTTGCTTTCTCCTGGTTTCCTAACATCACGGTCCCACACCATTGTCAACCTATGTAGTCAATATAAATGAGAGAATTGCACAAGGTGCGGCCGACAGCTGGGATCAAGCAGCTCGAGCAGTATTTGTGTTTTTGTGGCATGAGAACTGTAGAGTTTTTCTTGGCGATGATTTTGTTGTTGTTCAGAGGAGAGCAGGGTATTAACTGGGCGGGCTGTGGCCCGTCTAGCCCAGGCCAGATATCTAGCCTAGATACTAATTTTTTCAAGATGAAAATGGCTAGCCCAGCTATATGTCTTTTTGAGGAATACCCAGGCAAGGTCAACTTGTTATTCTCCGCCCAGCTAGGCTGCAAATCTTTCCTAGGAGGGATGCATTAGGATTAACAGGAAAATGGGCTTTAAAAACTATTAAATGGGATGTAATTATAAAAACTAGGCAGTAACTATAAAAAAATGCACCAAACACGAAATTAGTTTATAAAATATTATTTATGGATTTTGAAAACCTTAAATTTCCATTGTTGAGCGCGCAATGTTTTGTTGGATTTTTACGTAATACAAATTTATATTCAATCTGACTAGAAATTTCGGGATAAAAATATTTCGGAGCCCATCAAAATGTGGGAAATTTTATCGAATTCCGTCTTCAACGGTTGGTTGAAATTATTAATCATTGTCCTAGCTAGAAAATGGGCTGTACTTTTAACAAACTGTAAATGGGCTGTTGTAAATTCCATTAGAATTCCAAAATGGGCTTTACATTCTTACAAAACGCAAATGGGCTATAAGTTCTCTGCCACACACTTGTGGGCCTACTAAGTGTCGCGTCCCCCCAAAAAATAAGTTGACACGTATGCAAGGCTTTGCCAACTTATTATAGTCAACACACGGTTCTAGCAGCAGTAGCCATTGGATGTATATCCAACAGATGCCGTGCTTCTTCTTCAATCTCGGATATTCTTAGCTTCGGCCGCTCAAAAAAGATTCCTCCCCCTGACATCTGGGGCGCACCGTTTCGGAGGCTGAACTATGGGCCTACTAAGTTGGAGCGTAACAAGGACTTTGTCAACTTAGTCAATAATAAATGTTTCTAGCTTCAGTGACTGTACGATGTCCATCCAACGGCCGTAGTGCTTCTTCAACCTCTGGTCTTCTTGGTCCAGCCGCCCAAAGCAGCGCCGATCGTGCCGCCTGCTCCTGCCTCCTGTGGTCGGTTGTGCTGCCGCGGAGGCCTCACCGCCCCCATACTACTCCCACCGCTAGCCAGGCCATCCCTCCACTCACCCACATCCCCTGTTATTCTGCGGCGACGGCAGCCTCACACCGCAGCCGAACCAGTGAACCCTCGTACTCCTCCCCGCATGGGCTTCCACTACTGCGTCTTCCCCGGCTCCGCGTCGTCCCCTTCCTAGGCCTCGCCATCATCCAGACCACCGCCCTGGTGCTCTCGGCGCGGCATGGTCAACGTGGTCAACGACCGACTTCCATCAGAAGAGTGTTGTACGTGGAGAGGCTGACAGCTGGGTCCAGGCGGCCGCAAGGAAGTGCCTCCTTATTACGCGCAAAATAATTATTCCTCCACCTTACAGCAAGGACCCACCGGACGAGCCACCTTATTTCGCAAAAAAAACGTTTCCCCCTGACTGCTCGGACCCACCAGACGGGCCAGTGTATTTCGCGAAAAAATGTTCCCCCTGCTGTCAGCTCGGACCCACCGGAAGTCCCTCCTTATTACGCACAAAAAAATGAATACTCCCCCTGCTAGCTGGGACCCACCATGGTGGGAGGCTGACTTGTGGGCCAACTAAGTTGACTGGGACGGGGGCCTTTGTCAACTTTAGTCAATATGAACGATTCTAGCTCCAGTGATCGTACGATGTCCATCCAACGGCCATAGTGCTTCTTCAACCTCTGGTCTTCTTGCTCCAGCCGCCCAAAGCAGCGCCGGTCGTGCCGCATGCTCCTGCCTCCCGTGGCCGGCTGTGCTGCCGCGGAGGCCTCATCGCCCCCTACTATTCCCATCGCTGGCCAGGCCCTGCGGCGACGGCAGCCTCACACCGCAGCCGAACCAGTGAACCCTCGTACTCCTCTCCGCGCGGGCTTCCACTGCCGTGTCTGCCCCGGCTCCCCGTCGTCCCCTTCCTAGGCCTCGCCGTCGTCCACCGCCCTGGTGCTCTCGGCGCGGGGTGGTCAACGTGGTCAAGGAACGACTTCCATCGGACGTGGACTATACGTGGAGAGGCTGACAACTGGGTCCACGACCGCAGCAAGGAAGTGCCTCCTTATTACATGCAAAATAATTATTCCTCCACCTGACAGCAGGGACTGTCGGATTTCGGGTTCTGGCAGACCCTTGAGGTTCGAACACTGGGGTGCGCATGGAGATCTCTCCCCTACCGATCTACGTCCGATTCTTTCATGCGAACTAAGATGAAAATGATGAACAACACAAGAGACACGAGGTTTATACTGGTTCGGGACACCGTTGTGGTGTAATACCCTACTCCAGTGTGTGGTGTGATGGATTGCCCCTGGGGCTGAGGATGGACAGTACATGGGAAGAACAGCCTCGCGAGGGGTGTTCTTGAGCTAGTGCAGTGTGTTCTACTTAGTCTCTACTGGGTTCTCCTTCCCCTCCTTCTCTTTTTCTTCTCTCTCTGCTAGGGTTCTACCAGATCTCTCCGCCTACTCTGTGGTGGCTAGCTCTATTTATAGAGGCCATGGGCCTCTCCCCGAATAATTGAGCGGGAAGGGCGCCAACAATTGGCCATTTTGAAGGGGAACATCTAGTACAAGTTATCCTGACCAAAGCTGTTCTTCGGCTGCCAAAAGCACTGGTGATGATGCCGTCTTGGGCTCCACGGTGACCTCTGTCCGGCCATCTGGCTGGTCTTTGTCTCGTTGCACCGGAATGGTAACCTTTGCGTGATACCTTGGCCTGTGCTTGCCCCCCTTGCACCAAAGGGGAAACAAGGACCTTGCGCACGCCGGCGCCTGCCTGCCTTGATCGTCATGGCTTGCATCATGGGATCCTCATGTGGTACCCTTGCATTGATCTCTCCGCCTCCTCGCGAGCCTGCCTGATGAGGCCACTCTCGAGGAAGCTTCCTGTCGTCCGCCCCGCGAGGCTTGGCTCCTCGTGAGGGTCTTGAGCTTGGGCTGATGAAGATGGGCTTCACTGGGCCCCCACCCAAGCCACGCCGCAGGCCACAGGCAGGCAAGTCTGGGGACCCCCCTTTCCCAAAACGCTGACGGTAGCCCCCAGGCCCAAGGCACGCGTGGGCTTGGCTTAGAAGAGAAGCGAAGGGGCAAGCGCGAAGCTCCGCGGACCCTAACAGGCTGCGTCCTTGGGTGCCGCGTGGCGTTTGATTGGGCGTGGGCGTCTGCACTTCCCATGACGCCTTGGCAACCGCACAACTTGACATGTTCCTGCATGCAGAGATATGGGTAATGATTACCTGAGGTCATGGTGCTCGGCGGTTGGCCTTCCCCGGCTATAAGTACGGGGCTGCGTGAGCTCCGCCAGTTCACCCCTTTCCGTTACTCCTCCTCTTCTTCTTCCTCATCCTTGTTTCCTCTTGCACCAATGGCTCCGATCCGCCGGTTTTCAGCTGAGGAGAAGGGAAAGGCCCCCAGAGAGGGTCCTGACCCCCTCCCGCCGAAGAAGCGGCCAATCCTCTTTCGCCGGGACGAAGGTGCCTGGTAGGAGGTGTCGAGGCCGTGGTACGAGTGGCCGCCACCTGGGTTTCCGCTGCCCTTGTACGCCCACGTCGTAGGCCCCAGGGTGGAGGGCGCCGAGCAACACCGACAGCGTCGCCGCCGACGCCGGCGAGTCATAGTGGTGCGCTTCGTCCCCCTGGAGTCCACGTGAAGCGCTCCTCTCGCGAGCTTGTGCTCCACGCTGCCATGCCTCCAACTTCGTGGATCCGCCTTCCTCCCTCCTTCGCCTTCGAGATGACGCCGAGCAGGGCCCTGGAGCTCTGGCTGTAGCACACCGACTGTGGCACCCCTGCAACCGGAGCGGAGGTCGTGATCGTCACTCTGGGCAACATCTTCATGACCCGGGGCTAGGGTGAGATTGCCCAGGTCTGTCACGCGGACGGCGCCTTGGTGATCCATCTTGAATACGATGGCGCTTCCTTGATGTTCTTCAAGGTCTTTGATGCAGAAGGACGCCAACTGGAATGCTGCCCTAAGGGAAGTGGCAGGGGTGGCGGACTGTCGAGGACCAGCCCCGCCCGTTGGTCCTCCTGCAGCTCCTCAGGCAGCAGCGGAGGGACTGAGGGCTTCAGCGGCTCCCCCAAACTCCTCGCGACCCCGGAGACGAGCGACGACAGCTACGAGCCTCCGAGCTCGCGCCGCGCTCGGAGTGAGGCAGCTACATCGGGCCGCCGACGCCACTGATCTGGATGGGATTGGTGCCGGCACTGGGCAGCCCACTGTTGATGATGGCGTCGCTTGGGGAGGTGCTAGCTGGTAGCGTCCCTTAGGGTTAGCACCTTTTGTCCCCTGCAAGGAATTAAAGCAACATCCCGCGGGGGCATGTAAGGCGTCTGATGTGCCTTTTGTAAATACTATATCCTTAATATGAATTGGCATGAGGTGTCCGTTCTGTTCCGGCTAAGCTCCCCCTTTCTATCCTCACGAGGACTTGGCGCTCTATGCTGACAGGTCCCAGTCCCCAGGCAAGCTTCAGCCGTCGCTGGTATGCCAGGTCGCGATGCCGTGGTCAAGGCCAGGAGGTGAGCGGCCCGAGGTCCGGTAAGAGCCCCGAGTCGCGATGCTCGGGAGGTTCCCTTTAGCGCTCAAGCAATCCTTGCTGGGCAAGAAAGGAAGGTAGCATCGTCGTGACAGAGTTGCACTGGGCGGGGATTTAGCGCTGCGTTGGTCTAGCTCTTGCGAGGGCGCGGCTTATCTAGTGCATCTGGCGTAGTTCCTCGGAGAGGCACCCGGCCCGAGAGGCGGTGGCCGAGGTACTGCTGGGTGAGGCCCTCGCGAGCTTCTTCCCACTCCCCCGCACTTTCCTTAATGCTCTATGTCCTCAGGTCCCGGCCCTCGAGCGAGCTCAGCCGCCGCTGGTATGACAGGTCGCGATGTCGTGGGTCAAGGCCAGGGGGTGAGGGCTGGAGAGCCAGTAGGAGCCCATGAGTCGCGATGCTCAGGTACCCCCTTTAACGTGCAAGCGGTCCGTGCCGAAGAGTGGTAGAGAGAGCTCACGATGCCCCCAACGTTGCTCCTGGAGTAGGTCCTGCACACCAATCATGAGGAGAAACAAGGCCTGTCATTATTGTCGCCGACAAACCCATGGTCACTCCAAGGGAGCGGTCAGGGCACTGAGGGCCTAGTGAGGTGGCGCTGTGCGGGGCTACCGCGGCTAGAGCTCGACCACTCAGGTTTATCAACGCTGCAGGGACGGACCCATGCGCACGCACCGTGCCAGAGCGAGCGGCTCTTCAGATAGGCGTCGATCAAGCAAGTGATTAGGTCAGGTATGTTAAGCACATAGGAAATCCAATTGCAAGAAAGCGCAGGTAAAAGCAACCGTCGCTGCGTCGGGCCCGAGCGGCGTGGGGATGATGCAGCCCGAGGGGCGCCCCCAACAAGGTAAATAAAGATCATAACCAAAATGGATACATGCCGCGGGGACGGACCCGCACGGCCTGGGAATGGTGCAGCCCTGTGGGCGCTCCCAGCTAAAAGTAGAACCCTGAAAGATGTCACCTGGTGCTGTTGAAGATGAAGTGATGCTGAGGAAGTGAGCGATGCGCGGTGAAGACATCGACCCTCACGATCCCCCAGGCCCAGGGGCCTCGGGAGGCTCCGGTGGCACGTGCAGGTCTTCGGGGGCAATCGCCACCTCCGCCAGGACCGCGCGATGCCTGACCTCCTGAGCCTCTAGAATGCTCCTCAACAGGTGCTGATGTGCGGCGACCGAGCTCGGCAGGCTGAAGGGCATGCGAACGTAGCTGTGAGGTGGTCCCTCGCAGCGCCATACGGCCGAAGGCCATAGGCGCTCCTGGGACGCAGCTCGGTTGAGCCCTGGTATGTCGACGCAGACGGGCAGTCCTCCATCCTCGCCTCGATGTGGGGCCACGGCAGGTAAGCGGCGGCTGCTGCGCATGACTCTAGACTCTTGTAGCTCATGGGTGTTCCTTGCGATGAACTCCTGAGGGTTTAGTATCCTTTGACTTGTACCTTCCCGAGGGAAGCGTGCTTGAAAACACCCCTCCAAGTGGTGCCCGAGCGCCTCCCCCGCGACCTTGGCAAGGTCGGCGGCTCTCCAAGAGAGAGCCCCCGAGCCCTACCTGAGGAGGGCGCCGGGCGCACCTTCCTATGCGTGAGAGGGTGGCGCTCCCTGATCGGGCATGAATCCTGACACAATAGCTCCGGAGGTGCCTGCCTCCTTGTGGCTCGGGCCAGGTGAGGTCTTCTTCTTCTTGAGGGTCGCCACGGGAGGCCTCCCGCTCCCGTGATCTGGGTCTTCGATTGCTGCGGCGTGGAACGCATGCTCAAGCGAGCACACTGCGTCCCTTTCTTCACAGGGTACGGTGATGACTCCACCGCTTCCTGGCATCTTGAGGACATTGTAACCATGGTGAGTCACTGCCATAAACTTGGCTAGGGCTGGGTACCCGAGGATGGCATTGTACGATAGGCGGATGTGAGCGACGTCGAAGCCGAAGGTGACCGAAAGGTGAACCTGCCCAATTGGAACAGTGGAACCATCGGTGACTCCTGAGAAAGGCTTGGTCAGCTAAAGCTAGTCGTACGGCACTTGGAGATTGTCGAACGTCTTGACGGAAAGGACATTGAGTCCTGCCCCGCCATCGATGAGGGTCCTAGTGACCTGCACGTTGCTGATGACTGGGGAGCAAAGCATCGGGAGGACTCCGGCCGTTACCGCACACTTGAGCTGGTCTGTGGAACTGAACGTGATAGCGCACGAAGACCAACTGAGGGAGCGCGTGGTCTCAAGCTTGGGAAGGATTGCATTCACCTCACGAGCAAACTGCTTGAAGATGCGCTGTGAGGATGGGGCCTGGGAGCCACCCAAGATGCAAGCAATTGCACGCGGCTCTTGGAAGCCCCATCCCCATCGTCTTGGTGTTGGTCTTCGTTCCTCCTTGGTGGAGGCAGCAGAGGAGGGAGGCCTGCGTTGCCGTGTGGGTGGCCCTCACGAGGCTGGTCCCTCCAGCCTCCCTCGCGAGGCTGGTCCTGCTAGCGGTCCTCGCAAGGGCGGTCACGCCATCCTTGGTGAAGGCCACGGTCTTCCCATCGCCCGCCACCTCTTCCTCCTCCTCGTCCATAGCCCTTGTCGTTGCGCTCTGGGCGTCGGCCGATTCGCCCATCTCGCACGGCTCTGAGCTCTTGACATTCGTTGGTCTTGTGGGTGTGGAGGTCGTGGTACACGCGGTACCGTACGCCCTTGGATGACTCAGGCTGATCCCTGCCTCGCTTGGTGTCCGGTTCCTCTGCTAGCACGGCAGCCCCCTTGCCCTTCATGTCTTTGGCCTTCAGCTTCTTTTCTTCCGGGTCGGCTGCCGGGAGCTCGAGGAGGGAGAGACGCCCTTCCTCAGCCCTGGCGCACTTGTTCACCAAGTTGAACAGCTCCAGGGATGTGCACAGGTCTTCATGGATTGCTAGTTCTTCCTTCATCTTAACATCGCGCACGCCGCCGGAGAAGGCTGAGATGATAGCTTCTTTAGTTACCTTGGGGATCTTGAGGCGAGCGTAGTTGAAGCGCTGGATGTACTTCTGCAGGGTTTCTTCTGGCTGTTGCTTGATGCGGCGCAGGTCGCTCACGGCCAGGGGCCGGTCGCGAGTGCCCTGGAAGTTGGCGATGAAGCCGGTGCGCATCTCGCTCCAGGAGGAGATCGTGCCGGGAGCCAGGTTTAGGAGCCAGGTGCGGGCGCCGTCCTTGAGCGCCATGGGGAACCAATTCGCCATGACCTTTTCGTCTCCATTGGCGGGTACGGTGGCCAGCTCGTAGAGTTGCAGGAACTCCGCAGGGTCCGCTGTGCCATCATAGCGGGGAGGCAGGTCAGGCTTGAACTTGCCTGGCCATGTGACGCCGCGCAGCTCGGGGGTGAAGGCGAGGCAGCCCGCCGTGGCCACCGGTGACCTTTGCTGGTGCTGGACTTGTTCTTGCGGGTCACCATGCGCCACCACTAGGAGCAGCACGTGGTTTTGTCGTGGAGGCGCTGGGGCGCGATCTTGGCGTGCTGGCGCGGGGAGCGCGCGAGCACCTTCCCGGGGACGTGGGATCTCTTGGCAGCTCCCTTCTTGCTGCGCAGGCGCTGGACGTGGAGGGTCCCACCCTGGGGCTGCACGCCTTGGAGCCAAGGCACCTTCTTGGGGAGGAGGCGGCGGAGGCGCCTCCTGATCCTCGCCCCCTGCACGGGACGGAGGGCGAGGCACCAAGAGGGACCGCAAGGGGGAGCCCCCTGCGGCACTAACGAGCTCGGTGATGCGGGCGAGCCAGTCCTCGTAGAGGTCGTCGATGGGGCGATAGTGTAGGAGCTCCCGCGCCAAGAGCAGTGAGGCGTGCGCATCCATGGGTGCGCGACGGGCGTGGGATGACGAGCCAGCTGGAGTCAGCGACGGGGTGACGGTGTGGCCATCTCGCCGCACCGAAGGATGCTGGGAAGAGGCCTGCTGCTCGTTCCCCGCCAGGACGGTGGCGGCGTTGTCGGCGGGCGATGGGGAACGACGAGGGGGGCCACCGACGGGCGCCGTCTGGGTGACGCGAGTGGCACGAGCAGCCCGGCGCTCGGCGTGAGCCCGACGAGCGTCATCCATGGACACGACGGAAGATCACACGCGAACAGCGGAAGAAAGATTCTGGCGCACCCATACCTGGTGCGCCAAATGTCGGATTTCGGGTTCCAGCAGACCCTTGAGGTTCGAACACTGGGGTGCGCGCGGAGATCTCTCCCCTACCAATCTACGTCCGATCCTCTCGTGCGAGCTAAGATGAAAATGATGAACAACACAAGAGACACGAGGTTTATACTGGTTCGGGCCACCGTTGTGGTGTAATACCCTACTCCAGTGTGTGGTGTGATGGATTGCCTCTGGGGCTGATGATGGATAGTACAGGGGAAGAACAGCCTCGCGAGGGGTGTTCTTGAGCTGGTGCGGTGTGTTCTACTTAGTCTCTACTAGGTTCTCCTTCCCCTCCTTCTCTTTTTATTCTCTCTCTACTAGGGTTCTAGCAGATATCTCCCTCCTACTGTGTGGTCGCTAGCACTATTTATACAGGCCCTGGGCCTCTCCCCGAATAATTGAGCGGGAAGGGCGCCAACAATTGGCCATTTTGAAGTGGAACATCTAGTACAAGTTATCCTGACCAAAGGTGGTCTTCGGATGCCAAAAGCACTGGTGATGACGCCGTCTTGGGATCCATGGTGACCCCCGTCCGGCTGGTCTTGGTCTTGTTGCACCGGAATGGTAACCTTTGTCTGATACCTTGGCCTGTGCTTGCCCCCTTTGCACCAAAGGGGAAACAAGGACCCTGCGCAGGCCGGCGCTCGCCTGGCGCTCGCCTGGTCTTGATCGTCATGGCTTGCGTCATGGGATCCTCGCGAGGTACCCTTGCATTGATCTCTCCGACTCCTCGCGAGCGTGCCTGATGAGGCCCGTCTTGAGGACGCTTAATGTCGTCTGCCCCGCGAGGCTTGGCCCCTCGCGAGGGTCTTGAGATTGGGCTGATGAAGATGGGCCACACTGGGCCCCCACCTGAGCCACGCTGCAGGCCGCAGGCAGGCAAGTCCGGGGACCCCCGTTCCCAGAACGCCGATAGGGACCCACCGGATGGGCCACCGTATTTCACAAAAAAAAACATTTCCCCCTAACTACTGGGACCCACCAGCTAAACCTTTGCACACAAGGAAGTGTGTTCGGGTAAAAAAACAAAACAATTCGCAGAATGGAGGAAACGGCCTTGTGTTCGACCGGCCACGTTCGAAACGGGATCCTGTTCATCGGGAGGGGTGTGGCGTACCGCAAAACGGAGGAAACGGACCTCCCATGGTCGAAACGGGGGTCCTGTTGATCGGGAGGGGTGTGGCATACCGCAAAACGGA
>NC_041392.1:396873246-396877294 GCF_002162155.2 Triticum dicoccoides
TCGCAGAGGCAGCATCGACCGGCTTCAGTTAGCAGCAGTAGCGAAGGAATCGCTCGATCGAGTTCCGTTAACATCCATCGATCGATCGCTTGGGTTCAGTAACGCGTAGCCTGCAGTGCAATCGCTCGGGTTCAGTTAGAGCCCAACGCCTCGCTCGGGTTTAGTTAGAGCCAACGCCTCGCACACACGCGCGTACATGTACGAGAGAAACGCGCATCGCTCGGCCCCCGACCTCCCATCGTAACCGGGAACTCCCCGAAATTTTCCTCCCCCTCGCTTCTACCATGGTTTTTTCCATCATGGACGGCCCAAAGAATGTCATGCAGCGCGTCTTCGGGCTGCCCAGGACGAAAAGCCAATTTTCTGTCATGATTTTTTGTCATAGAAGTAGGAGCCCACCACATATATGATGATACCGGGTTTTGTCACAATTATCGTCATAGAAGTGTCATATGTATGACAGAAAAAAATTTTGTTCGGCCCAAAATGTCATGGACGTGTATTTTTCTTGTAGTGTGTGGGTGTCCAGGTTGTGGAAGGCGCAGAACAGATGGTTTCCCTTGGATGACTCTAGTTGGTCTCTGCCACGCTTGGTGTATGGTTCCGCTTCCAGCACGGCTCCTCCCTTGCGCTTCACGTCCTTGGCCTTGGCCTTCTTCTCCTCTGAGTCCGCAGCAGGAAGCTCAAGGAGGAAGAGGCTGATAGCATGGTCCACGGCCGCAGCAAGGAAGTGCCTCCTTATTACATGCAAAATAATTATTCCTCCGCCTAACAGCGGGGACCCACCGGATGGGCCACCGTATTTCGTGAAAGAAACGTTTTCCCCTTGACTGTTGGGACCCACCAGGTACACCTTCGCACGCAAGGAAGTGCGTCCGGGCAAAAAAAAAACGATTCGCCCCCCTGACTGCTGGGAACCACCAGCCACATCTTCGCACACATGGAAGTGCTTGACAGTCGGGACCCACCTGGTCGAAGCGTACGTAGCGTTGTCATTCTGGTCGCGAACGTGTACGTACATATATACTGGCCGATGTATAGGCGCGCACGTGTCGTAGTAGAGGCGCACACGTAGCATGTACACGTAGGTACAGCGGTCAGGGTGCAAGAAAGAAAATACGGCCACGTGTGTGTACATACGAGCAGTGTCTCGAACGCCTACTCGTGCATACGTACGGCGAGGGCTCATGTACATGGGTGGGTCGGAATGGAGAAACATCGTCGTCTCGTGTTCATGGGGAGGCAACGAAATGCGTCGTGTTCAAGGGGAGGCAACGGAATGCGTCGTTTTCATGGGGAGGCAACGGAATGTGTCGTGTTCATCGGGAGGGCTTGGAAGGAACAGGCGATGGAAACGAGGCCCGGCGTACCGCAAAACAGAGGAAACAGCCTTGTGTTCAACCGGCCACGTTCGGAACGGGATCCTGTTCATCGGGAGGGGTGTGGCGTACCGCAAAACAGAGGAAACAAACCTCCTACGGTCGAAACGGGGGTCCTGTTGATCGGGAGGGGTGTGGCGTACCGCAAAACAGAGGAAACGGGACTCCTATGGTCGAAACGAGGGTCCTGTTTATCGGGAGGGGTGTGGCGTACCGCAAAACGGATGAAACGGACTTGTGTTGGAGCGCTACGGTCGAAACGGGGGTCCTGTTCATCGGGAGGGGTGTGGCGTACCACAAAACGGGACTCCATGGGATACTGTTCATCTCCACCGTCGACCTCCTCCAGCCTCCACGGGCTCCTGTTCATCCAGCCTCCACCGCGCGCTACTCCACCGGCTACTGTTCAACCACCCCTCCACCGTCTACTGTTCATCCAGCACTCCACACCACGGGGTCCTGTTCAACCACCCCTCCACGGGCACCCCTCCACCGTCTACTGTTCATCCAGCCCTCCACACCACGGGGTCCTATTCAACCACCCCTCCACGGGCACCCCTCAACCGTCTACTATTCATCTAGCTCTCCACCTCACCAGGGGGTCCTGTTAATCTAGAGGCAACGCCACCGCTCACTGTTCATCCAAACCCCCCCCCGCAACACTCACTGTTCATCCCAGAGGCAGCATAGATCGGCTTCAGTTAGCAGTAGTAGCCAAGGAATAGCTCGATCGGGTTCAGTTAACATCCATCGATCGATCGCTTCGGTTCAGTAACGCGTAGCCTGCAGTGCAATCGCTCGAGTTCAGTTAGATCCCAACGCCTCGCTCGGGTTCAGTTAGAGCCAACGCGTCGCACACACGCGCGTACATGTACGATAGAAACGCGCATCGCTCGGCCCCCGACCTCCCATCGTAACCGGGAACTCCCCGAAATTTTCCTCCCCCTCGCTTCTACCACGGTTTTTTCTGTCATGGACGGCCCAAAGAATGTCATGCAGCGCGTCTCCGGCCGGCCCAGGACGAAAAGCCCATTTTCTGTCATACTTTTTTGTCATAGAAGTAGGAGCCCACAACATCTATGATGATACCGGGTTTTGTCACAATTATCGTCATAGAAGTGTCATATGTATGACAGAAAAAAAATTCGTTCGGCCCAAAATGTCATGGATGTGTCTTTTCTTTGTAGTGTGTGGGTGTTCAGGTTGTGGAAGGCGCAGAACGGACGGTTTCCCTTGGATGAGTCTAGTTGGTCTCTACCATGCTTGGTGTCTGGTTCCGCTTCGAGCACGGCTCCTCCCTTGCGCTTCACGTCCTTGGCCTTGGCCTTCTCCTCTGGGTCCGCAGCAAGAAGCTCAAGGAGGGAGAGGCTGATAGCATGGTCCGCTGCCGCAGCAAGGAAGTGCCTCCTTATTACGTGCAAAATAATTATTCCTCCACCTAACAACGGTGACCCACCGGACGGGCCACCGTATTTCGTGAAAAAAACGTTTCCCCCTGACTGCTGGGACCCACCAGGTACACCTTCGCACGCAAGGAAGTGCGCCCGGGCAAAAAAATGATTCGCCCCCCTGACTGCTGGGACCCACCAGCTACATCTTCGAATGCATGGAAGTGCCTGACAGTCGGGATCCACCTGGTCGAAGCGTACGTAGCATTGTCATTCTGGTCACGAACGTGTACGTACATATATACTGGTCGATGTAGAGGCGCGCACGTAGCATGTACACGTACGTACAGCGGTCAGGGTACAAGAAAGAAAATACGGCCACGTGTGTGTACATATGGGCAGGGTCTCGAACGCATACTCATGCATACGTACGGCGAGGGCTCGTGTACATGGCTGGGTCGGAATGGAGAAACAGCGTCGTCGTCGTGTTCATGAGGAGGCAACGGAATGCATCGTGTTCATGGGGAGGCAACGGAATGCGTCGTGTTCATGGGGAGGCAACGGAATGTGTTGTGTTCATCGAGAGGGCTTGGAAGGAACAGGCGATGGAAACGAGGCCTGGCGTACCGCAAAACGGAGGAAACGGCCTTGTGTTCAACCGGCCACGTTCGAAACGGGATCCTGTTCATCGGGAGGGGTGTGGCGTACCGCAAAACAGAGGAAACAGACCTCCTATGGTCGAAATGGGGGTCTTGTTGATCGGGAGGGGTGTGGCATACCGCAAAACGGAGGAAACGAGACTCCTATGTTCGAAACATGGGTCCTGTTGATCGGGAGGGGTGTGGTGTACCGCAAAACAGAGGAAACGGACTAGTGTTGGAGCGCTACGATCGAAACGGGGGTCATGTTCATCGGGATGGGTGTGGCGTACCGCAAAATGGGACTCCATGGGATACTGTTCATCTCCACTGTCGACCTCCTCCAGCCTCCACGGGCTCCTGTTCATCCAGCCTCCACCGCGCGCTACTCCACCGGCTACTGTTCAACCACCCCTCCACCGTCTATTGTTCATCCAGCACTCCACACCATGGGGTCCTGTTCAACCACCCCTCCACGGGCACCCCTCCACTGTCTACTGTTCATCCAGCCCTCCACACACTGGGTCCTGTTCAACCACGCCTCCACGGGCACACCTCCACCGTCTACTGTTCATCCAGCTCTCCACATCACTAGGGGGTCCTGTTCATCCAGAGGGAACGCTACCGCTCACTGTTCATCCAA
>NC_041392.1:396877505-396881283 GCF_002162155.2 Triticum dicoccoides
TCATCCCAGAGGCAGCATCGATCGGCTTTAGTTGGCAGCAGTAGCGAAGGAATCACTTGATCGGGTTCAGTTAACATCCATCGATCGATCGCTTGGGTTCAGTAACGCGTAGCCTGCAGTGCAATCGCTCGGTTCAGTTAGAGCCCAACGCCTCACTCAGGTTCAGTTAGAGCCAACGCCTCACACATACGCGCGTACATGTACGAAAGAAACGCGCATCGCTCGGCCCCCGACCTCCCATCGTAACCGGGAACTCCCTGAAATTTTCCTCCCCCTCGCTTCTACCACGGTTTTTTCGTCATGGACGGCCCAAAGAATGTCATGCAGTTGCGTCTCCGGCCTGCCCAGGACGAAATGCCCATTTTCTGTCATGATTTTTTGTCATAGAAGTAGGAGCCCACCACATCTATGATGATACCGGGTTTGGTCACAATTATCGTCATAGAAGTGTCATATGTATGACAGGAAAAAAATTCGTTCGGCCCAAAATGTCATGGATGTGTCTTTTTTTTGTAGTGTGTGGGTGTTCAGGTTGTGGAAGGCGTAGAACGGACGGTTTCCCTTGGAATACTCTAGTTGGTCTCTGCTACGCTTGGTGTCTGGTTCCGCTTCGAGCACGGCTCCTCCCATGCGCTTCACGTCCTTGGCCTTGGCCTTCTTCTCCTCTGGGTCCGCAGCAGGAAGCTCAAGGAGGGAGAGGCTGATAGCTGGGTCCGCGGCCGCAGCCAGGAAGTGCCTCCTTATTACGTGGAAAATAATTATTCCTCCGTCTAATAGCGGGGACCCATCGGACGGGCCACCGTATTTCGTTAAAAACACGTTTCCCCCCTGACTGCTGGGACCCACCAGGTACACCTTCGCACGCAAGGAAGTGCGTTCGGGCAAAAAAAAACGATTCGCCCCCCTGACTGC
Source organism: Triticum dicoccoides (assembly GCF_002162155.2). NCBI lineage: Eukaryota > Viridiplantae > Streptophyta > Magnoliopsida > Poales > Poaceae > Triticum > Triticum dicoccoides. Next base: position 396,878,418 of record NC_041392.1, read on the forward strand.
TGGGACCCACCAGCTACATCTTCGCACGCATGGAAGTGCCTGACAGTCGGGACCGAGCTGGTCGAAGCGTACGCAGCGTTGTCATTCTTGTCGCGAACGTGTACGTACATACATACTGGTCGATGTAGATGCTCGCACGTGTCGTAGTAGAGGCGCGCACGTAGCATGTACACGTACGTACAACGGTCAGGGTGCAAGAAAGAAAATACGGCCACGTGTGTGTACATACAGGCAGGTTCTCGAACGCCTACTCGTGCATACGTATGGCGAGGGATCGTGTACATGGCTGGGTCGGAATGGAGAAACATCATCGTCATCGTGTTCATGGGGAGGCAACAGAATGCGTTGTGTTCATGGGGAGGCAACGGAATGCCTCATGTTCATGGGGAGGCAACGGAATGCATCGTGTTCATGGGGAGGCAACGGAATGCGTCGTGTTTATCGAGAGGGCTTGGAAGGAACAGGCGATGGAAACGAGGCCTAGCGTACCGCAAAACGGAGGAAACGGCCTTCTGTTCGACCGGCCACGTTCGAAACGGGATCCTGTTCATCGGGAGGGGCGTCGCGTATCGCAAAACGGAGGAAAGGACCTCGTATGGTCGAAACGGGGTCCTGTTGATCGGGAGGGGTGTGGCGTACCGCAAAACGGAGGAAACGGACTTGTGTTGGACCGCTAGGTCGAAATGGGGGTCCTGTTCATCGGGAGGGGTGTGGCGTACCGCAAAACGAGACTCCATGGGATACTGTTCATCTCCAATGTCGACCTCCTCCAGCCTCCACGGGCTCCTGTTCATCCAGCCTCCGCCGCGCGCTACTCCACCGGCTACTTTTCAACCACCCCTCCAACATCTACTATTCATCTACCACTCCACACCACGGGGTCCTGTTCAACCACCCCTCCACGGGCACTCCTCCACTGTCTACTGTTCATCCAGCCCTCCACACCATGGGGTCCTGTTCAACCACCCCTCCACGGGCACCCCTCCACCGTCTACTGTTCATCCGGCTCTCCACCACACCACGGGGTCCTGTTCATCTAGAGGCAACGCCACCGCTCACTGTTCATCCACCCCCCCGCAACACTCACTGTTCATCCCAGAGGCAGCATCGATCGGCTTCAGTTAGCAGCAGTAGGGAAGGAATCGCTCGATCGGGTTCAGTTAACATCCATCGATCGACCGCTTGGGTTCAGTAACGCATAGCCTGCAGTGCAATCGCTCGGCCCCCGACCTCCCATCATAACCGGGAACTCCCTGAAATTTTCCTCCCCCTCGCTTCTACCACAGGTTTTTCCGTCATGGACGTCCCAAAGAATGTCATGCAGCCGCGTCTCCGGCCGGCCCAGGACGAAAATCCCATTTTATGTCATGATTTTTTGTCACAGAAGTAGGAGCCCACCACTTCTATGATGATACCGGGTTTTGTCACAATTATCGTCATAGAAGTGTCATATGTATGACAGAAAAAAATTTGTTCGGCCCAAATTGTCATGGATGTGTCTTCTTTTGTAGTGTGTGGGTGTTCAGGTTTTGGAAGGCGCAGAACGGACGATTTCCCTTGGATTACTCTAGTTGGTTTCTGCCATGCTTGGTGTCTACTTCCGCTTCGAGCACGGCTCCTCCCTCGCGCTTCACATCCTTGGCCTTGGCCTTCTTCTCCTCTGGGTCCGCAGCAGGAAGCTCAAGGAGGGAGAGGCTGATAGCTGGGTCCGCGGCCGCAGCAAGGAAGTGCCTCCTTATTACGTGGAAAATAACTAATCCTCCGCCTAATAGAGGGGACCCACCGGACGAGCCACCGTATTTCGCGAAAAAAACGTTTCCCCCCTGACTGCTGGGACCCACCAGGTACACCTTCGCCCGCAAGTAAGTGCGTCCGGGCAAAAAAAAACGATTCGCTACCCCTGACCGCTGGGTCCCACCAGCTACATCTTCGCACGAATGGAAGTGCCTGACAGTCGGGACCCAGCTGGTCAAAGCGTACGCAGCGTTGTCATTCTGGTCGCGAACGTGTACGTACATACATACTGGTCGATGTAGATGTGCGCACGTGTCGTAGTAGAGGCGTGCACGTAGCATGTACACGTACGTACAGTGGTCAGGGTGCAAGAAAGAAAATACGGCCACGTGTGTGTACATACGGGCAGGGTCTCGAACACCTACTCGTGCATACGTATGGCGAGGGCTCGTGTACATGGCTCGATCGGAATGGAGAAACATCGTCGTCATCGTGTTCATGGGGAGGGAACGTTATGCGTTCTGTTCATGGGGAGGCAACGGAATGCGTCATGTTCATGGGGAGGCAACGAAATGTGTCGTGTTCATCGGGAGGGCTTGGAAGGACAGGCGATAGAAACGAGGCCTGGCATACCGCAAAACGAAGGAAACCGACCTCGTATGGTCGAAACGGGGGTCCTGTTGATCGGGAGGGGTGTGGCGTACCGCAAAACGGAGGAAACAGACTTGTGTTGGAGCGCTAGGTCGAAACGGGGGTCCTGTTCATCGGGAGGGGTGTGGCGTACCGCAAAACGGGACTCCACGGGATACTGTTCATCTCCACCGTCGACGTCCTCCAGCCTCCACGGGCTCCTGTTCATCCAGCCTCCACCGCGCGCTACTCCACCGGCTACTGTTCAACCAGCCCTCCAACGTCTATTGTTCATCCACCACTCCACACCACGGGGTCCTGTTGAACCACCCCTCCACGGGCACTCCTCCACTGTCTACTGTTCATCCAGCCCTCCACACCATGGGGTCCTGTTCAACCACCCCTCCACGGGCACCCCTCCACCGTCTACTGTTCATCCGGCCCTCCACCACACCACGGGGTCCTGTTCATCTAGAGGCAACGCCGCCGCTCACTGTTCATC
>NC_041392.1:396881431-396886786 GCF_002162155.2 Triticum dicoccoides
GCTTCAGTTAGCAGCAGTAGGCAAGGAATCGCTCGATCGGGTTCAGTTAACATCCATTGATTGACCGCTTGGGTTTAGTAACGCATAGCCTGCAGTGCCATCGCTCGGCCCCCGACCTCCCATCGTAACTAGGAACTCCCTGAAATTTTCCTCCCCCTCGCTTCTACCACGGGTTTTTCCGTCATGGACGTCCCAAAGAATGTCATGCAGCCGCATCTCCGGCCTGCCCAGGACGAAAATCCCATTTTCTGTCATGATTTTTTGTCACAGAAGTAGGAGCCCACCACATCTATGATGATACCGGGTTTTGTCACAATTATCATCCTAGAAGTGTCATATGTATGACAGAAAAAAATTTCGTTCGGCCCAAAATGTCACGGATGTGTCTTTTTTGTAGTGTGTGGGTGTTCAGGTTGTGGAAGGCGCAGAACGGACGGTTTCCCTAGGATGACTCTAGTTGGTCTCTGCCACACTTGGTGTCTGGTTCCGCTTCGAGCACGGCTCCTCCCTCGCGCTTCACGTCCTTGGCCTTGGCCTTCTTCTCCTCTGGGTCCGCAGCAGGAAGCTCAAGGAGGGAGAGGCTGATAGCTGGGTCCGCGGCCGCAGCAAGGAAGTGCCTCCTTATTACGTGGAAAATAATTAATCCTCCGCCTAATAGCGGGACCCACCGGACGGGCCACCGTATTTCGCAAAAAAAACATTTCCCCCCTGACTGCTGGGACCCACCAGGTACACCTTCGCACGCAAGGAAGTGCGTCCGGGCAAAAAAAACGATTCGCCCCCCTGACTGCTGGGGCCCACCTGCTACATCTTCGCACGCATGGAAGTGCCTGACAGTCGGGACCCAGCTGGTCGAAGCGTACGCAGCGTTGTCATTATGGTCGCGAACGTGTACGTACATACATACTGGTCGATGTAGATGTGCGCACGTGTCGTAGTAGAGGCGCGCACGTAGCATGTACACGTACGTACAGCGGTCAGGGTGCAAGAAAGAAAATACGGCCACGTGTGTGTACATATGGGCAGGGTCTCGAACGCCTACTCGTGCATACGTATGGCGAGGGCTTGTGTACATGGCTGGGTCGGAATGGAGAAACATCGTCGTCACTGTGTTCATGGGGAGGCAACGGAATGCGTTGTGTTCATGGGGAGGCAACGGAATGCGTCATGTTCATGGGGAGGCAACGGAATGCGTCATGTTCATGGGGAGGCAACGAAATGTGTCGTGTTCATCGGGAGGGCTTGGAAGGAACAGGCGATGGAAACGAGGCCTGGCGTACCGCAAAACGGAGGAATCGACCTTGTGTTCGACCGGCCACGTTCGAAACAGGATCCTGTTCATCAGGAGGGGCGTGGCGTACCGCAAAACGGAGGAAACGGGCCTCGTATGGTCGAAACGGGGGTCCTGTTGATCGGGAGGGGTGTGGCGTACCGGAAAACGGAGGAAACGGATTTGTGTTGGAGCGCTAGGTCGAAACGGGGGTCCTGTTCATCGGGAGGGGTGTGGCGTACCGCAAAACGGGACTCCACGGCATACTGTTCATCTCCACCGTCGACCTCCTCCAGCCTCCACGGGCTCCTGTTCATCCAGCCTCCACCGCGCGCTACTCCACCGGCTACTGTTCAACCACCCGTCCAACGTCTACTGTTCATCCACCACTCCACTCCACGGGATCCTGTTCAACCACCCCTCCACGGGCACTCCTCCACTGTCTACTGTTCATCCAGCCCTCCACACCATGGGGTCCTGTTCAACCACCCCTCCACGGGCACCCCTCCACCGTCTACTGTTCATCCGGCCCTCCACCACACCACAGGGTCCTGTTCATCTAGAGGCAACGCCACCGCTCACTGTTCATCCAACCCCCACCCCCCACCCCCGCAACACTCACTGTTCATCCCAGAGGCAGCATCGATCGGCTTCAGTTAGCAGCAGTAGGGAAGGAATCGCTCGATCGGGTTCAGTTAACATCCATCGATCGACCGCTTGGGTTCAGTAACGCATAGCCTGCAGTGCAATCGCTCGGCCCCCGACGTCCCATCGTAACCAGGAACTCCCTAAAATTTTCCTCCCCCTCGCTTCTACCACGGGTTTTTCCGTCATGGACGTCCCAAAGAATGTCATGCAGCCGCGTCTCCGGCCTGCCCAGGACGAAAATCCCATTTTCTGTCATGATTTTTTGTCACAGAAGTAGGATCCCACCACATCTATGATGATACCGGGTTTTGTCACAATTAACGTCATAGAAGTGTCATATGTATGACAGAAAAAAATTTCGTTCGGCCCAAAATGTCATGGATGTGTCTTTTTTTGTAGTGTGTGGGTGTTCAGGTTGTGGAAGGCGTAGAACGGACGGTTTCCCTTGGATGACTCTAGTTGGTCTCTGCCACGCTTGCTGTCTGGTTCCGCTTCGAGCACGGCTCCTCCCTCGCGCTTCACGTCCTTGGCCTTGGCCTTCTTCTCCTCTGGGTCCGCAGCAGGAAGCTCAAGGAGGGAGAGGCTGATAGCTGGGTCCGCGGCCGCAGCAAGGAAGTGCCTCCTTATTACGTGGAAAATAATTAATCCTCCGCCTAATAGCGGGGACCCACCGGATGGGCCACCGTATTTTGCGAAAAAAACGTTTCCCCCCTGACTGCTGGGACCCACCAGGTACACCTTCGCACGCAAGGAAGTGCGTCCGGGCAAAAAAAAACGATTCGCCCCCCGGACTGCTGGGACCCACCAGCTACATCTTCGCACGCATGGAAGTGCCTGACAGTCGGGACCCAGCTGGTCGAAGCGTACACAGCGTTGTCATTCTGGTCGCGAACGTGTACGTACATACATACTGGTCGATGTAGATGTGCGCACGTGTCGTAGTAGAGGCGCGCACGTAGCATGTACACGTACGTACAGCGGTCAGGGTGCAAGAAAGAAAATACGGCCACGTGTGTGTACATACGGGCAGGGTCTCGAACGCCTACTCGTGCATATGTATGGCGAGGGCTCGTGTACATGGCTGGGTCGGAATGGAGAAACATCGTCGTCATCGTGTTCATGGGGAGGCAACAGAATGCGTTGTGTTCATGGGAAGGCAACGGAATGCGTCATGTTCATGGGGAGGCAACGGAATGCGTCATGTTCATGGGGAGGCAACGAAATGTGTCGTGTTCATCGGGAGGGCTTGGAAGGAACAGGCGATGGAAACGAGGCCTGGCGTACCGCAAAATGGAGGAAACGGCCTTGTGTTCGCACGGCCACGTTCGAAACGGGGTCCTGTTCATTGGGAGGGGTGTGGCATACTGCAAAACAGAGGAAACAGACCTCCTACGGTCGAAACGGGGGTCCTGTTGATCGGGAGGGATGTGGCGTACCGCAAAACGGAGGAAACGGACCTCGTATGGTCGAAACGGGGGTCCTGTTGATCGGGAGGGGTGTGGCGTACCGCAAAACGGAGGAAACGGACTTGTGTTGAAGCGCTATGGTCGAAACAGGGGTCCTGGTCATCGTTAGGGGTGTGGCGTACCGCAAAACGGGACTCCACGGGATACTGTTCATCTCCACCGTCGACCTCCTCCAGCCTCCTCGGGCTCCTGTTCATCCATCCTCCACCGTGCGCTACTCCACCGGCTACTGTTCAGCCACCCCTCCAACATCTACTGATCATCCAGCACTCCACACCACGGGGACCTATTCAACCACCCCTCCACGGGCACTCCTCCACTGTCTACTATTCATCCATCCCTCCACACCATGGGGTCCTGTTCAACCACCCCTCCACGGGCACCCCTCCACCGTCTACTGTTCATCCAGCCCTCCACCACACCACGGGGTCCTGTTCATCCAGATGCAACATCACCGCTCACTGTTCATCCAACCCCCCCACCCCCGCCCCGCAACGCTCACTGTTCATCCCAGAGGCAGCATCGATCGGCTTCAGTTAGCAGCAGTAGAGAAGGAATCGCTCGATCGGGTTCAGTTAACATCCATCGATCGATCGCTTGGGTTCAGTAACGCGTAGCCTGCAGTGCAATCGCTCGGCCCCCGACCTCCCATCGTAACCGGGAACTCCCCGAAATTTTACTCCCCCTCGCTTCTACCACGGGTTTTTCCGTCATGGACGGCCCAAACAATGTCATGCCGCTGCGTCTCCGGCCTGCCCAGGACGAAAATCCCATTTTTCTGTCATGATTTTTTGTCATAGAAGTAGGAGCCCACCACATCTATGATGATACCGGGTTTTGTCACAATTATCGTCATAGAAGTGTCATATGTATGACAGAAAAAAATTTCGTTCGGCCCAAAATGTCATGGATGTGTCTTTTTTTTGTAGTGTGTGGGTGTTCAGGTTGTGGAAGGCGCAGAACGGACGGTTTCCCTTGGATGACTCTAGTTGGTATCTGCCACGCTTGGTGTCTGGTTCCGCTTCGAGCACGGCTCCTCCCTCGCGCTTCACGTCCTTGGCCTTGGCCTTCTTCTCCTCTGGGTCCGCAGTAGGAAGCTCAAGGAGGGAGAGGCTGATAGCTGGGTCTGCGGCCGCAGCAAGGAAGTGCCTCCTTATTAAATGGAAAATAATTAATCCTCCGCCTAATAGCGGGGACCCACCGGACGGGCCACCATATTTCGCGAAAAAAATGTTTCCGACCTGACTGCTGGGACCCACCAGGTACACCTTCGCACGCAAGGAAGTGTGTCCGGGCAAAAAAAAACGATTCGCCCCCTGACTGCTGGGACCCACCAGCTACATCTTCACACGCATGGAAGTGCCTGACAGTCGGGACCCAGCTGGTCGAAGCGTACGCAGCGTTGTCATTCTGGTCGCGAACGTGTACGTACATACATACTGGTCGATGTAGATGTGCGCATGTGTCGTAGTAGAGGCGCGCACGTAGCATGTACACGTACGTACAGCGGTCAGGGTGCAAGAAAAAAATACGGCCACGTGTGTGTACATACGGGCAGGGTCTCGAACGCCTACTCGTGCATACGTATGGCGAGGGCTCGTGTACATGGCTGGGTCGGAATGGAGAAACATCGTCGTCATCGTGTTCATGGGGAGGCAACGGAATGCGTTGTGTTCATGGGGAGGCAACGGAATGCGTCATGTTCATGGGGAGGCAACGGAATGCGTCATGTTCATGGGGAGGCAACGAAATGTGTCGTGTTCATCGGGAGAGCTTGGAAGGAACAGGCGATGGAAACGAGGCCTGGCGTACCGCAAAATGGAGGAAACGGCCTTGTGTTCGACCGGCCACGTTCGAAACGGGATCCTGTTCATCGGGAGGGGTGTGGCGTACCGCAAAACAGAGGAAACAGACCTCCTACGGTCGAAACGGGGGTCCTGTTGATCGGGAGGGATGTGGCGTACCGCAAAA
>NC_041392.1:396887575-396915676 GCF_002162155.2 Triticum dicoccoides
CAGTTAGCAGCAGTAGAGAAGGAATCGCTCGATCGGGTTCAGTTAACATCCATCGATCGATCGCTTGGGTTTAGTAACGCGTAGCCTGCAGTGCAATCGCTCGGCCCCCGACCTCCCATCGTAACCGGGAACTCCCCGAAATCTTCCTCCCCCTCGCTTCTACCATGGGTTTTTCCGTCATGGACGGCCCAAACAATGTCATGCAGCTGCGTCTCCGGCCTGCCTAGGACGAAAATCCCATTTTCTATCATGATTTTTTGTCATAGAAGTAGGAGCCCACCACATCTATGATGATACCGGGTTTTGTCACAATTATCGTCATAGAAGTGTCATATGTATGACAGAAAAAAATTCGTTCAGCCCAAAATGTCATGGATGTGTCTTTTTTTGTAGTGTGTGGGTGTTCAGGTTGTGGAAGGCGTAGAACGGACGGTTTCCCTTGGATGACTCTAGTTGGTCTCTGCCACGCTTGCTGTCTGGTTCCGCTTCGAGCACGGCTCCTCCCTCGCGCTTCACGTCCTTGGCCTTGGCCTTCTTCTCCTCTGGGTCCGCAGCAGGAAGCTCAAGGAGGGAGAGGCTGATAGCTGGGTCCGCGGCCGCAGCAAGGAAGTGCCTCCTTATTACGTGGAAAATAAATAATCCTCCGCCTAATAGTGGGGACCCACCGGACGGGCCACCGTATTTCGCAAAAAAACGTTTCCCCCCTGACTGCTGGGACCCACCAGGTACACCTTCGCACGGAAGGAAGTGCGTCCGGGCAAAAAAAACGATTCGCCCCCCTGACTGCTGGTACCCACCAGCTACATCTTCGCACGCATGGAAGTGCCTGACAGTCGGGACCCAGCTGGTCGAAGCGTACGCAGCGTTGTCATTCTGGTCCCGAACGTGTACGTACATACATACTGGTCGATGTAGATGTGCGCATGTGTCGTAGTAGAGGCGCGCACGTAGCATGTACACGTACGTACAGCGGTCAGGGTGCGAGAAAGAAAATACGGCCACGTGTGTGTACATACGGGCAGGGTCTCGAACGCCTACTCGTGCATACGTATGGCGAGGGCTCGTGTACATGGCTGGGTCGGAATGGAGAAACATCGTCGTCATCGTGTTCATGGGGAGGCAACGGAATGCGTTGTGTTCATGGGGAGGCAACGGAATGCGTCATGTTCATGGGGAGGCACCGGAATGCGTCATGTTCATGGGGAGGCAACGAAATGTGTCGTGTTCATCGGGAGGGCTTGGAAGGAACAGGCGATGGAAACGAGGCCTGGCATACCGCAAAATGGAGGAAACGGCCTTGTGTTTGACCGGCCACGTTCGAAACGGGATCCTGTTCATTGGGAGTGGTGTGGCGTACCGCAAAACAGAGGAAACAGACCTCCTACGGTCGAAACAGGGGTCCTGTTGTTCGGGAGGGATGTGGCATACCGCAAAACGGAGGAAACGGACCTCGTATGGTCGAAACGGGGGTCCTGTTGATCGGGAGGGGTGTGGCGTACCCCAAAACGGAGGAAACGGACTTGTTTTGAAGCGCTACGGTCGAAACGGGGGTCCTGTTCATCGGGAGGGGTGTGGCGTACCGCAAAACGGGACTCCACAGGATACTGTTCATCTCCACCGTCGACCTCCTCCTGCCTCCACGGGCTCCTGTTCATCCAGCCTCCACCGCGCGCTACTCCACCGGCTACTGTTCAACCACCCCTCCAACGTCTACTGATCATCCAGCACTCCACACCACGGGGTCCTGTTCAACCACCCCTCCACGAGCACTCCTCCACTGTCTACTGTTCATCCAGCCCTTCACACCATGGGGTCTTGTTCAACCACCCCTCCACGGGCACCCCTCCACCGTCTACTATTCATCCAACCCTCCACCACACCACGGGGTCCTGTTCATCCAGAGGCAACGCCACTGCTCACTGTTCATCCAAACCCCCCCGGAACGCTCACTGTTCATCCCAGAGGCAGCACCGCAAAACGGGGGTCCTGTTCATCGGGAGGGGTGTGGCGTACCGCAAAACGGAGGAAACGGACATGTGTTGGAGCACTACGGTCGAAACGGGGGTCCTGTTCATCGGGAGGGGTGTGGCATACCGCAAAACGGGACTTCACGGGATACTGTTCATCTCCACTATCGACCTCCTCCAGCCTCCACGGGCTCCTGTTCATCCAGCCTACACCGCGCGCTACTCCACCGGCTACTGTTCAACCACCCCTCCAACGTCTACTATTCATCCAGCACTCCACACCACGAGGTCCTGTTCAACCACCCCTCCACGGGCACTCCTCCACTGTCTACTGTTCATCGATCGGCTTCAGTTAGCAGCAGTAGAGAAGGAATCGCTCGATCAGGTTCAGTTAACATCCATCGATCGATCGCTTGGGTTCAGTAACGCGTAGCCTCCAGTGCAATCGCTCGGCCCCGACCTCCCATCGTAACCGGGAACTCCCCGAAATTTTTCTCCCCCTCGCTTCTACCATTGGTTTTTTCGTCATGGACGGCCCAAAGAATGTCATGCAGCTGCGTCTCCGGCCTGCCCAGGACGAAAATCCCATTTTCTGTCATGGTTTTTTGTCATAGAAGTAGGAGCCCACCACATCTATGATGATACCGGGTTTTGTCACAATTATCGTCATAGAAGTGTCATATGTATGACAGAAAAAAAATTTGTTCGGCCCAAAATGTCATGGATGTGTCTTTTTTTTGTAGTGTGTGGGTGTTCAGGTTGTGGAAGGCGCAGAACGGACGGTTTCCCTTGGGTGACTCTAGTTGATCTCTACCACGCTTGGTGTCTGGTTCCGCTTCGAGCACGGCTCCTCCCTTGCGCTTCACGTCCTTGGCCTTGGCCTTCTTGTCCTCTGGGTCCACAGCAGGAAGCTCGAGGAGGGAGAGGCGCTGATCCTCAGTTCTAGCACACTTGGTCGCGATGTTGAACAGCTCCAGGGTCGTGCACAACTCTTCATGGATGGAGAGCTCCTCCTTCATCTTGATGCCGTGGACGCCATCAGAGAACACAGAGATGATGGCTTCGTCGGTAACCTTGGGGATCTTGATCCGTGCGCTGTTGAAGCGCTGAATGTACTTCTACAGGGTCTCTCCTGGTTGCTGCTTGATGCGGCGCAGGTCGCCCGCGACCGGGGTGCGGTCGCGAGTGCGCTGGAAGTTGGCGACGAAGTGGGTGCGCATTTCCTCCCAGGAGGAGATTGAGCCCGGAGGTAGGTTCAGGAGCCAGGAGCGGGCGCCTTCCTTGAGAGCCATGGAAAACCAGTTGGCCATCACCTTCTCATCGCCATTGGCTGCTTCGATGCTCAGCTCATTGAATTGCAAGAACTCTTCAGGGTCGGGGGTGCCGTCATAGCGAGGAGGCAGATCTGGCTTGAACTTGCCCGGCCAGGCGATGCTACGCAGCTCGGGGGTGAAGGCGCAGCAGCCAGCTGTGGTCACTGGGACCCGCCTTGGGGGTGGAGCTTGGTCTTGATGGGGTCCAAGCCTTGCCGCAATAGGTGGTGCGCGGGCTCGCAGCAGCCGATCCTGGCGCGGTGGTGCGAGGAGCGGAGAAGCGTTTTGTTGCGGCCGAGGGACTTCTTGACAGCTTCTCTCTTCACGCGCGGGCAAAGTGCGCGGCGGGGCGCGTCGCGGAGCCGCTCGTCCTGGCGCCAGTGCGCCGTCTTGGGGATGAGGTGTTGCAGGCGCTCCATGAGCTACGTCGCCCATAGTTGGCGGAGGGCGAGGTGGAGAGAGGGACTGCGCAGGGGAGCCCCCTGCGGCGCGGACAAGCTCAGCAATGCGGTCGAGCCAGTCCTCATAGGGGTTGTCGACCAGATGGTAGCGCAGGAGCTCGTGCGCCATGACGAGCGCAACCCTTTTAGCCATGGGAGGGCGACGTGCGTGGCAAGAAGAACCGGTCGGGGTCAGCGATGGAAGGGCGGTGCGGCCGTCCCGCCGCACCGAGGGATGCAGCGAGGATGGCTGCTGCTCGTTCCCGGCGGGCCGGTTGCGGCGTTGGCGGCAGGCGACGGGGAACAACGAGGCATCCCGCCGACGGGAGCCGTTTGAGCAACATGGGTGGCGAGGGCATCAACACCACCAAGGAGGAACGACGACCACCAATAGTGTCAGATCACGGGTTCCGGCAAACCCTTGAGGTTCGAACACTGGGGTGCGCGCTAAGGTTTTCTTCCTGTCGATCCACGCCTTAGCTCTCTAAGATCTCGCGGATGAACTCAATGAACTCACAACACAGAAAGACACAAGATTTATACTGGTTCGGGCCAACGCTGTGGTGTAATACACTAATCCAGTGTAGTGGTGGTGGATTGCCTCTTGGGCTGATGAAGAACAGTTACAAGGGGAAGAACAGCCTCCTAAGGTTGAGGTGTTCTTGTGCTTCGTGACTTGTGTGATTTGGAATGATCTGGGTCTGAATCAGTTCTTGTGCTTCCCTTGTTGGTGGCTAGTCCAATTTATAGAGGCCCCGGTCCTCTTCCCAAATATTGAGCGGGAAGGGATCCCACAACAGCCAATTTCGAAGGGAGACAACTAGTACAAGCTATCCTGACAAAAGTGGTCTTCGCCATCCAAAGGCTCTGGTGGTGACGCCGTCTTGGGCTCCATGGTGACCTCCGTCCTGCCGTCCTTCTGGTCTTGTTCTTGTTGCACCAATATGGAAACCTTTGCCTGATGCCTCGGTACTCTGCGCCTGCGCTTGCCCCCTTAGCACCAAAGAGGAAATAAGAACACTACGCACGTTGGCGCCCGCCTGGTCTCGATCGTCATGGCCCACGTCACGAGGACCTCGCAAGCGTGCCTGGCGAGGCCGCTCCTAAGGAGGTCTTGCGTTGTCCGCCTCGCGAGGCTTGGCCCCTCGTGAGGGTCTTGAATGCCTTGTCGATGAAGATGGCTCGTACAGACTTGCTAGCCCAGCCACGCCGTGGGCCGCAGGAAGGCAAGTCTGGGGACCCCCATTCCCAGGACGCCGACAACAGGACGAAGGGGCTGGGGGCTTCCAGGAGCCGCGCGCCATCACCTGCATCTTGGGTGGCGCTCAGGCCCCAGCTTCCTAGCACTTCTCCAAGCAGTTCTCTCGTGAGGTGAATGCAGCCCTCCCCAAGCTCGAAGCCACGTGCCCGCTCAGATGGTCCAAGTACGCCATCACCTTTAGCTCGGCGGCCCAACTCAAATGTGCGGAAACCGCTGACATCCTCCAGATGCTCTGTTCACCCGTCATTAGCAATGTCCAAGTCACCAAGCCCCTCATCGACGGCATCGCAGAGCTCAGTGTCCTGTCCATCGAGATGTTCGACAGCCTTCAAGTGTCATACGATCAGCTCCAGCCCACCAAGCCTTTCTGAGGAGTGACTGACGACTCCACCAGCCCGATAGGGCAAGTTCGCCTCCCTGTCACCTTCGGCCAGCGCGACAACTACCACACCAAGCTCGTCGACTTCAACGTCGCCCACATCCGCCTGCTGTATAATCCCATCCTCGGGTACCCAACTCTAGACAAGTTCATGGCAGTTACCCACCATGGCTACAACGTCCTCAAGATGCCGGGAAGCGGTGGAATCATCACAGTCCCCTACGAAGAAAGAGACGCAGTGTGCTCCCTCGAGAGCGCCTTCCAAACTGCAGCAGTCAAAGACCCTGGCAGTGCATATGTGTAGTACCCTCCTGAGGCCAACCCCAAGAAGAAGTAGCTACTCCGCACTGGGCCTCAAGAGAGCGGCACCACCTCAGTGTCGGTGCCCACACCTGGCACACCTCCCTCCCTCACATAGGGAGCCACGCCCGGCGCTCTCCTCGGGGAGGGATCGAGGGCTCTCTTCTGTAGGGCCTCAGACCTGGCCAGCATCACGAGGGAGGCGCTCGAGCACCACGTGTAGGCATGCTTCGCGGCACGTTTCCCTCAGGAGGGCACCGGGCGAGGAGCGCCCGACGTCAGGAGTTCATCACCAAGGCAACTCAGGAGCTTCAGGAAGCAAGGGCAATACGCGGCGACCGCTGCCCACCTGGTGCTGGTCCCCATGCAGGCGAGGGTGGTGAGCTGCGCGTCTGCATCGACATCCCGGGGCTCAACAGCGCCACATCTCAGAGCGCTTCTGGCTTTCGTGTGCTGGACGGTGTTAGTGTCCACCTCCCGCCGAGTGTGGCGGCCGCCTTCCAGTGCAACCTACAGAGCATCCTGTTAGGTCAGGAGGCTAGGCATCATGTAGTCCTGGCAGAGATGGAGACGGTCCTCCGGAGGCCAGCTGAGCCTCCAGAGCCTCCCGAGGCTCTGGGTCTCGACGGCTCGTGAGGAGCGACTACTTCGCCGCGTGTCTTCAGCTACCCCAACACTCCTTCGACAACCAAACCAGGTGACATTTTCCAAGTTTATTTAGCTGGGAGCGTCCTCTCGGGCTGCATCATTTTCCAAGTTTATGTATCCACTTGCCTCTTTTAGTTCACCCTGCTGGGGGCGCCCCACGAGCTGCATCATCCCCAGGCCGCTTGGGTCTGACCCAGCGGCATGTATCATTCTTGCATTTACCTAAGATAACTTGCTTTCCATGCATAAGCTACCTATCATCACTGCCTGCTTGATTATTGCCCACCATGGGTACCTCTCATGCCTCCACGGCGCTTGTGCTTGGGTCCGTCGCTGCAACGCTGACAAATCAGAGCGGTCGAGCTCTGGCTCGTGGCACACCCGTTGTCGGCGTCCTAGGAATGGGAGTCCCCAGACTTGCCTGCCCGCGGCCCGTGGCGTGGCTAAGCCAGCAGGCCGTACAACCCATCTTCACCAGCAAGGCATCCAAGACCCTCGTGAGGGGCCAAGCCTCACGAGGAGGACAACAGGAGACCTCCACTGGAGTGGCCTAGTCCGGCAGGCTCACGAGGAGCGGAGCTATCAAGGCGAGGCAAACCTCACGAGGCTCCCGTGACTTGAGCCATGATGATCGACACCAGGCGGGCGCCAGCACGCGCAGCGTCCTTGTTTCCTCGTTGGTGCTAAGGAAACTAGCGCAGGCGAGGAGTACCGAGGCATCAGGCAAAGGTTGCCATTTTGGTGCAACAAAACCAAGACCAGAAGGATGGCAAGATGGAGGTCATCGTGGAGTCCAAGATGGCGTCACCACCAGAGCCTTTCGTAGGTGTGGACCACCTTTTGTTAGGATGGCTTGTACTAGGTGTCCCCTTCAAATTAGCCCGGCGTTGTTGGATCCCTTCCCGCTCAATATTTGGGAGGAGGACCAGGGCCTCTATAAGTAGGACTAGCCACCATTGGGGGCAAGGGGACGACATCTTAGATCGCTCTCTCACCCACACAAGTTAACCAGGCACAAGAGCACCTCAACCTCAGGAGGCCGTTGTTCCCCCTGTGTTGTTCATCATTAGCCCAAGAGGCAATCCACCACCACCACACTGGAGTAGGGTGTTACACCACAACGGTGGCCCGAACCAGTATAAATCATGTGTCTTTCTGTGTTGCGAGTTCGTCGAGTTCATCCGCGAGATCTTAGTGACCTAGGGCGTAGATCGGTGGGAGGAAAAGACTTCGCGCGCACCTCAGTGTTCGAACCTTAAGCGTTTGCCGGAACCCCACATCCAACATTTGGCATGCCAGGTAGGGGTGCGTCGGAGCTTCTTCTCCCACAATCGACTTGTAGATGCACCACGGCCCCGATGTCCAACGACCCAAGAGCTGACCCCGATCGCTGGGCAGCCTGGCCAGCCCGGTCGGCGCCACCCCGCCTATGAAGACCTCAACCCCATGCTCCAGGCGGCCCGAGCGCCACCCAATCCTATGGGGCGCGTGCGACGTGGCGGGGCATCGACTACCCTCACTCCACGGCAAGTACGAGCCACTGCCAGAGCAGCAAGCCATGCTGTAGCGACGACACCGCACTCATGATGGGAGCAAGCAAACATGCGGGCAGCACTCATCGTGGCAAGGGAGCTGCTGCGGTGCCGGCTGATGGAAAGCGGCCGGGACATGCTGCTGGAGCGCATCGCTGAGCTGCTGGACGCGGCGGCCTTGGGAGCCCTACGCTTCTTCCTTCAGCTTCCTCCTCAGGCCGCTACGGGGATCTTCGGCAGGCCACACCGCCATCATGCACCGTACCGCCCGCAACAAGCATGGGCACAAGCGTCGCCTTCCATGGCCCGGGAGGGAGGCCATGCTATCATCCCCAGGACACCACGATGGGCCGAGCGACATGGAGTGTGTGGCACCACGACGAGGTATTAGGGCTAACAACCCCGGAAGCCTACATGCCCCGCATGACGGATCAGGAGTACACAATGGAGGACGGCTCGGGCTCGTTCGTTGAAGAAGATTGGGAAGAAGGAGCGCCAGGAGCCGAAGCCTTCTAGGAGCTGCCGGGGAACCACCACGGGCACGTGTGCGACGACCACTACAGGGTACCCCTAATCCCTCATGAGCAAGCTTACGCTAACCATGAGTCGCAGGAGGAGCAGGTCACCGCGGCAGCAGGCGGCCCCAGCTCGACAGCCCCCTGGAAATGGGAGGATCGCATTGGGGGCTGCAGGAGAGGGGTCAGGAGCCAGGCCCCTCCCCATGGCACGCGAAACCAGAGGACATCCGGAGGTAGGCCCTCTGTCGGGGTGGCTTCGACAACCCTTCCCCCGGCAGAGGACACATGGTCGCCGAGGGAACCGCTGGCGTCCCCTTTCCCTCTTTTGTGTCGTCCTGGTGACTGGTTGGCTCAAAGCAGGTCGAGGGTGGCGCAAGGCGGGGCCCTCGTCTGGCGATATGAAGCAAGGACGGTACCTGTGAAGAAGGCCCAGTGCCTGTGAAGCTCGCCGCACGTGACACTCTCACGTAATAATTAGTTGTGGTTGTACACGCACCGGAGTCTCAGGAGCACCGGCCTCAGGCCCTGGGGCTCCCTCCCGTGCCTAGTGGCAGCACTTACCTCCGCGCTGGTTAGAAGCCTTGAAGACCAGAAGACTAGACTAGGTGTCGAACGCGGCCTTTTGCTTTGGATCTCTCTTTCTGTGGCTTTGCTTTCTGGATCTGGACTTAAGTTGAAGCTGAATTTTTGTCGATGCGCGCAGGGGTGCCTTTTCTCTTTCGAGCCTTTTCTTTCCTTCTGGATCTTGTTTGGTCTGGGACTCATGTCCATCGCCTTTCCCTCGCAAAGCTCCTCGTGAGCCGGACCGCGCAAAGCGCACGCTCGTCAAGCACGCGCTAGCACTGCGTCTGGTGCTCACCTCTTACGGGGCACCCTCAAACGGGGCGATAAGCTCCGCAGGATTCTCAGGAACTCATCGCCTCATGACCCAGCCCTAAGCTGGCGCTAACTCAGATAAACCATGTCGGGGAGCTCACCCCCAGCTTCATGAGCTCACGAGGACACATACCCACATCACATAGGAAAGTAAAAACTGTAATTTGCTTACACGAGGGGCTCCCCCTCTCAAAATGCTCTGACAAGTCTTCCAAGGGCCACGCCCTAGTTTTACGTGCAAGATGAAACAACAGGCGAACATGGGATCAGCCAGAGATATCACTCGCTACATCACCCGCGGACGCGTCACTCATGTCGTCGTCATCTTCGTCGGTATCGCCGCCGCCGTTGGCGACGCCCCCATCACCGTCGTTGACCACGTCACCTTCGTTTGCGGCGACCACCACCGCGTCATCCTGCGAGGTGAAGGCCCCGACCAACGCGTTGATATGGTCCTCTACCCAACGAGCCAGGTCGCCCTGGACGGCCGTGGGTACGGGGGCAATGGCAGCGTCGAAGTCGAAGTTGGGGTGGGCATTCAGAAGGTGGCTGAAGACACAGGAGAAGGCGCGCTGAAGCAGGCCAGGACCCCTCTCCTCCACAAGCTATCGAGCTCTGGAAGATTGAGCCTCCGGGCGCGTACCACCTCGGTGAAGAAGGTCAGGTGGCTGGCGTAGTCATTTGAGTGAGGGGTCGGGGCGTTCTTGTCGCAGATGTGACCCAGGGCGGTGTTGGCCTTGTTCCAAAGGTCTTGAAGCATAGGAGCATGCTTGCGCTCCAGCGTTCGGCGTTGGAGCACTTCCTCCCTATTTTGCCATGCGACGCCCTCGGCGTCGTCAACTCGTTTCCGGAGGGAAAGCAGCTCGGCACGGGCGGAGGCCAAGTCCACCTGCGCCGTAACCAGGGCGGCGGCTATGGCCTCCGCACGCCTCTCGGCCTCGTCCAACGTGGGCCTGAGGGCGGCGGCCCTGCCCGCACCCTCCAGACCAGCGAGCTTCAGCTTCAAGTCATACCTGCCCTCCAGATCTGCGTGAACCTCTGCCACCCGGCGATTGATCTCCTCCTTGACTCCGGCTTCACGGGCCCCGACGGCATCTTCTGCTTGAGCGACTTGACGCTCCCTCGTCTCCAATCGCTTGAGCTCGAGGCTATGCTCCACGGCTTCCAAGGCCAGTGTCTCCTCATGCTGCCGGACCTCCTCTTCCTCCGCAGGCGTCCCCCTCAGCGATGCAAGAGCGGCCCCGTGCACCTCCACCTGCTGCCCAAGGGACGCGCTCCAGGCCTGAAGCCCCCACGCGCGCTCCTCCGCAGCCTCGCGGCGGCGATCGGCCTCGCAAGCTTCTTCCAAAGCTCCCGAGCGGGCCTCATTGGCAATCTTGAGGGATGCTCAGCCTTCGCATTCTCGCGGTCGTGCTGATAGCGACCAAGGTTGATGGCCACTCATAGCTTGCGCCACTCCTCCACTAACCGAAGACCTTCGGCCTCAAGACGCGAGTCGACACCAGCAAGCTCTTCACCGAGGTGGCTCATCGCGCCCATCGCCTCCTGGAAGAGATCGTGACGGACTATGTTTCACCCGCGCTCGAGCTCTAATGCTCGACCCACCTCGTCCTCCACCTCGGGGGCTGCGGGTGGAGCATAAAGTGGCACGCCACCTCCCGGTTGGGGGCTGGGGGCTGGCGCCGTTCCTGACGTCAGCCCATCCTCGCGAGGAGCCCAAGCTGATCGAGGCTCGCTTCTTGAAGAGGAACGGAAGACCAGTCAGCCAGCGACTGCTCATGAGCAGAGGAGGAGTCTTGGGCACGCCCGCCAAGCTCCACGCCAGACCATGGGCGAGGGGCAGCCAAACCGCGGACTCAGCACGTCCCGAAGGAGGGGACGCTCCTCCGATCGACCCTGCTCCAGGGGTGGCAAGCAAGCCTGGAACGCTTAATGTCGACAGGGGAGTTGATGAAGGAGGCCGACTCTCGGAAGATGCAACAGCTTCAGCAGAAGGAGCCTTGGAGGACAGGCGTCAGGATAAGAAGACCACACGCAAAAAGCCATGGCGACAAGATACTTACGCGTCAATAGCGATGTACGTCCGTCGCTTCAACGGCCCGAAGATGTTGCTGCCGCTGGGGGATCCCTTCCTCTTGAGGAGCTCCTCGAAGTCCACACAAAGGCGACCGAAGCGCTGGACGTGACGGCCGGTGCACGGCGGAGCCAAAGAAGAACCAAGAGGGATGGCCTCAAGGTAGCTCGGCTGTGGTGAACAGCCCGGCTCCTTCCCACTGCGACCTCCAGAGGCTCCTGGAGCCTCATCCTCGGGAGCCGCATGCCGCATCTCCTTGGCAACCGACGCCTCAGGAGGGGGTCGCCGGCCCCCGAGGACGATGCCCCCGGATCACCACCCGACATGTGCTCCTCAGCAACTGAGCCGCCGGCCCCCGTCAGAGCTCGCTCCCCTGCACCGTCACCTGGGGCGAGCCCGGCACTGGCGGCGAAGAAGGGGACCACGATGACGGGGTTCTCACGGGGTCCCACCAAGCTGATTGGGCGCGGGCCCCACTCATCAAATGAAGACATGTTCGCGGCAAATGTGGCCTTGTTCTCGCAGCGGTACAACATGCAGCTGTTCCTGGGCATCTCATCCGGCAGAGGAATACCTGATAGGACCGTGAGCACTATTTTCCGCGCAAGGAGAGGAAGCCCCTCCTCCTGAAACCTCATGTTGTCATGTCTGCTGAGCAAGTCCCACATCGAGCGAGAGTGGCGCTGAAGAGGAGCAACTCGACGCCTGACGAACTCCCTCACCACCATGCGCGCAGTCACGCCAAGGTCCTTCAACCACCTCAGCCTGGCCTAGACAGGGGCAAGGCAGGGGCTCGTGATCTTCTGATTACCCAGCCGGAGTTTGGAATAGCAGGGCCAACCGGAGCTTGGAGCAGAGGGTTGAGCACGCCTGCGTCAACAAACACCCATCGCGTACAGAACTCGCTCGTGGATGAAGGGAGCTCAAAGTCGATCCCCGCGCCTACCGGCAGCCACGGACTGGAAGCTCACGCACCCTGAGCTCTGCTGGGGACCGGTGAGATGCAACGAGAAGTGGTGGAGGAGTGCCATGGAGGGGGTAATGCCCACCATGTCCTCACACACGAAGGTGAAGATGGCTAGAAGGGTCACAGCCTGAGGATCAAGATGGAGCATGTGGATCTGATAGTGCTCGAGCACCGCATTGAAGAAGGCAGAGAAGGGAGGAATCAGGCCAGCCCAGAGGGCATCAATGAAGATCGGAACCTCGACAACAGCCTGAGCCATGCTGGTGCGAGACGCGGGCCAAACCGGCATCTCTCCCCACTCGTTGAAACTGGAGGCAACCATGGGGCGCACCTTGTCAATGGCCTTGTCGTTGAGAACCTGAGGCCGGCCGAGCGCCGGCTCGAAGGATGGAGGCGCAGTTCATGAGGACAGAGGTTTCTCCCCCTTTTTGGCTTGTTTCGGCGCCATGGCGGTGAAGCGGGCAGAGCACAAGTCGGATTGAGAAGGCGGAGCACGGCGTCGAGGAAGCAGGGAGATTGGAAGAGCCAGGCGTGGCGAAGGAATAATAACTGTGTAGGAGGCGGGGCCGCATAGCCAGGCGGATTCAAGGGCAGCCTGGGGAAGCAGAGACGCGCACGCCCAATCAACCACCACACGTCAATCGAGGCCGCTGGCTTTGGGGGCCCGTAGCGCTCCGTACTTGGCCCTTGGCTTCACTGCGAAGCCAAGCCCAAGCGCACCTTGGGCCCGAGGGCTACTGTCGGCATCTTGGGAACGGGGTCCCTAGACTTGCCTACCTGCGGCCCGCGGCGCGGCTGAGCCAGCAGGCCGTACAGCCCATCTTCACCAACAAGGCATCCAAGACCCTCGCGAGGGGCCAAGCCTCGCGAGGAGGACAACACAAGACCTCCTCTGGAGCGGCCTAGTCAGGCAGGCTCACGAGGAGCGGAGATATCAAGGTGAGCCGAACCTCACGGGGCTCTCATGACGTGAGCCATGATGATCGACACCAGGTGGGCGCCAGCGCGCGCAACGTCCTTGTTTCCTCTTTGGTGCTAAGGAAACTAGCGCAAGCGAGGAGTACCGAGGCATCAGGCAAAGGTTGCCATCAGGCAAGGACGGCAAGACGGAGGTCATCATGGAGCCCAATACGGCTTCACCACCAGAGCCTTTTGTAGGTGCGGACCACCTTTTGTCACGATGGCTTGTACTAGCTGTCCCCCTTCAAATTAGCCCGCCATTGTTGGATCCCTTCCCGCTCAATATTTGGGAAGAGGACCAGGGCCTCTATAAGTAGGACTAGCCACCATCGGGGGCGAGGGGACGACATCTTAGATAGCTCTCTCACCCACACAAGTTAGCCAGGCACAAGAACACCTCAACGTCAGGAGGCTGTTCTTCCCCTTGTGTTGTTCATCATCAGCCCAAGAGGCAATCCACCCCAACCACACTGGAGTAGGGTGTTACACCAAAATGATCGCCCGGACCAGTATAAATCCTGTGTCTTTCTGTGTTGTGAGTTCGCCGAGTTCGTCCACGAGATCTTAGCAAGCTAGGGCGTCGATCGGTGGGAGGAAGAGACTTCGCGCGCACCCCAGTGTTCGAACCTTAAGGGTTTGCCATAACTCCACATTCGACACTCGCACATGTCACCTCACCAGACCCTCAGTGCCTTCACATCCTTGCGAAGCAACTTGTGGCGGACCGGCAATCACCATGGCAATTTGTGCCCTTCCTCGTGCTAACTTGCAGGAACCCCCTGAGGAGTACAGCGGGCGGTACCATGGGCTCTCTCTCTCTTCTCCCATGCAATTCGCTTGCGTGTTAAAAAGGGGGCTCCTAAGCATCGAGAGCATCAAGACTCAGGAGCTCTTACTGGCTCTCTAGCCCTTACCCCCTAGCCTTGACCACGGCATCGCGACCTGGCATACCAGCGGCAGCTGAGTCTACTCGAGGGCCGAGACCTGAGGACGTAGAGCACGCAGAAGATCATGGAGAAGAGGAGGAGGATCGCACGGGCCTAACCTAGCTACCCGACAGCGGCCGACGCACAAGTCTGGCGCAACACGAGGAACCAGCTCCGGAATGCCAAGATAAGTCTCGCGCCTAGATCAACCCAGCGCTACGACATAAGATCCTCGCCTTTCGCTGCCTGCTGTGGCAGCATCGCCTCCCTTTCCCATCCTCAGGTAGCTTCTTGCACGCTAAAAGGGACCTCTTGAGCATCGCGCCTCAGGAGCTCTTACTGGACCTCAGGCCGCTCACCTCCTAGCCTTGACCACGGCATCACGACCTGGCATACGAGCGACGGATGCAGCCTGCCTGGGGACCGGGACCTATCAGCGTAGAGCACCAAGCTGCCGCGGGATTGGAAAGGGGAGACCGAGCCTTAGCAGGACATGCGCTCGCAAATTTTCATAAAAAAGATAATATCAAGAAAAGACATCGCAGATCCTTTACATGCCCCCACGTGGTCCGTTTCAATTCCTCGCAGGGAACAAAAAGAAGAGAGTTCCTAGGAGCTCTATCTACACACGCCGAACGTCGCTGACTCCATCATCAATAGTGGGCTTCCAGAGGCCGGCGCCAACCCCATCTAGATCAGCGACGGCGACGGCCGGACGCTGCAGCCTTGCTCCGGGCCCGGCGAGAACTCGGGGGCACGTAGCTGTCGTCGCTTGTCTCCGGAGTCTTGACAAGCTCGGGAGAGTCGCTAGGCCACCAGGAGTCACCACTGTCACTTGAGGAGCTACTGGCGAGCCCAGCGGCAGGCTCGGTGTTGGCCGCTGCGTTGTCCTGACGACCCCCTTCAGGGCAGCACTCCAAGTGGCAGCCGTCCTTATCGAAGACCTTGAGGAACATCGTGGAGGCGCCATCATACGTGAAGTGGATGGCGATGGCGCCTTCCACACGGCAGACTCGGGCGACCTCGCCCCACCCATGAGTCATGAAGATCTTCACAGAGGACATGGCTTCAACCTCCGCTCCAGTCGCCATGGCGTTGTAGTCGGCGTGCTGGAGCCAAAGCTCAAGGGGGCCCCTCGGTGGCATCTCGACGGAGAAGAACTGCGGGAAACGAATCCAAGTGCACGGAGGCATCTCCGCCCACAGCACGAGTTCACGCGAGGAGTCTGTGGCGTGGACTCCTGGGGCGACGACGTGCGTCACCACGGCACGGCGACCACGGCTCTGGCACGTGTAGTGGCGCTCGTCGCCCCTACCTCCGGAGCCCTCAACTTAGGCGTACGAGGGCAACAGATACCTGGGAGGAGGCCGCTCGTACCTTGTCCGCGACACTTTCAGCCTCGGGACTATGTCACGGCGATGAGACAGCCTCTTCTTCGGTGGAAGTGGCTAGGGC
Source organism: Triticum dicoccoides (assembly GCF_002162155.2). Taxonomy (NCBI): domain Eukaryota; kingdom Viridiplantae; phylum Streptophyta; class Magnoliopsida; order Poales; family Poaceae; genus Triticum; species Triticum dicoccoides. Next base: position 396,903,192 of record NC_041392.1, read on the forward strand.
TCGTTAAGGGGAGTCTTTCCCTTTTCCGCGGCCGAGAACCTCCGTATCGGTGCCATGGTCGATGCAGCAAGCAGTGAAGCGAGGAAGAAGAAGGAGCGGGAGAAGCAAGGGAAGAGATGGGTGACAGGGGCTCCACCCCCTCTTCCCATTTATAGCCAAGGGGAGGCCAACCGCCGGCTTGCAAGAACTAACGTAATAATGATCTTTTTATGCATGCAACAAGGAGTTGTCAAGTCGGGTATTTGCCGAGGCAGCATGGGGTAGCGCAGACTCCCACGTCCAATCTGTTGCCATGCGCCAACCGTGGCCGCAGGCTGTCGGGGCCCGCAGTGCTCCACACTTGCCCATTGGCTTCGCCTCGAAGCCAAGCCCGAGCGCGCCGTGGGCCTGGGGGCTATTGTTGGCGTTCTGGGAATGGGGGTCCCTAGACTTGCTTGCCTGTGGCCTGCGGCGTGGCTCCACCTGCGGCCCTGTACGACCCATCTTCTCCAGCAAATACTCAAGACCCTCACGAGGGGCCAAGTCTCATGAGGTGGACGATGCAAGACCTCCTCAGGGGCAGCCTCACCAGGCTAGCTCGTGAGGGGCGGAGAGGTCAAGGCAAGGGACACCTCGCGAGGTTTGTGTGACGCAAACCATGACGACTAGAGCCAGGCAGGCGCCAGGCGGGCGCCAGCGTGCATAGTGTCCTCGTTTCCTCTTTGGTGCAAAAGAGGCACGCGCATGCGAGGAGTCCCGAGGCATCAGGCAAAGGTTTCCATATCGGTGCAACAATACCAAGACCAGCAGGACAGCAGGATGGAGGTCACCGTGGAGCCCAAGACGGCGTCACCACTAGAGCCTTTTGTAGGAGAAGACCATCTTTTGTCAGGATAGCTCGTACTAGCTGCCCCCCTACAAATTGTCCATTGTGGGATCCCTTATCACCTAATATTTGGGAAGAGGACCTGGGCCTCTATATATAGGACTAGCCGCCACCGTAGGGAGGCATCTCATCTTGGACCGGATTCATTCCACCAAAGCCACCACACTCACCAAGCACAAGAGCACCTCTCCTCAGGAGGATGTTCTTCCCTTGTAATTGTTCATCCTCAGCCCAAGAGGCAATCCACCACACCACACTAGAGTAGAGTATTACATCACATTGGTGGCCCAAACCAGTATAAACTCTTGTGTCTCTTGTTCTTTGGGTTCGTCGAGCTAGGCCATGAGATCATGATGTGTGCGAGCTAGAGAGGGGGATAGATCATCGTGTGCACCCAAGTGTTCGAACCTCAAGGGTTTTGCCGGAACCCAAAATCCGACACCGTCAACACCGACTCTCTCCCCCACTATACAGCGTTGTAATCTCTACTTAAACATGGTGCTCAACAATATATATTATTTCCCAATGATCTATGGCTATCTTATGATGTTTGAGTAGATCCATTTTGTCCTATGGGTTGATAGATGATCATGATTGGTTTGAGTTGTATTTTTTTTGGTGTTGTCCTACGGTGCCCTCCATGTCCTATGTAAGTGCTACGCCACCGCCGGCCAGGCTACCCCTCAACACCTCCTGTTATTCTCCACCGACTGCAGCCCCACACCGCACCAGAACCAGTTATAAACCTTGTACTTCTCTCAATCTATGACTCCACTGTTGTGTCTTCCCATCTTCGGGTCGTTCCTATCCTCGGCCTCGCTGTCGTCGACCGCCTTGTTGCACTCGGGGCAGCATGTTCATCAAACGAGAGTCATCAGAAGAGGACTTACGTAGAGAGCCTGGCAGCTGGGACCCATGAGGTCCATGGTCGCACGCAAGGGAAGTTCATCCTTATTAAGCTAGAAAAAATGTTTCCTCCCCCTGACAGCTGGGACCCACCGACTGTATCTTCGTACGGAAGGAAGTGCCTTCTTGTTATGTGAAAAAACTATTCCTCCTGATGATAGCTGGGACCCGGCAGATTTGGTGGCTGACTTGTGGGCCTACTAAGCTGACTTGTACGTGGGGCTTTGTCAACTTAATCAACAAATGATTCTAGCAGCTGGACTGTTGGATGATAATCCAAAAGCCATGCTGCTTCTTCAACCTCTGTTCTTGCTCATGCCTCCCATGGACGGCAGTGTTGTCGTGCACCCGAACTGGTCAAGTTTCCTACTCCTCTCCATTTCTGACTCCACTACCACGTCTTCCCCATCTTCGAGCCATTCCAGTCTGGGGGCCTCGCCGTCATCCACCGGCCTTGGTGCGGTTGGCATGGTGTGGTCAACATAGTCAACAAACGAGAGTCATTGGGACATGACTGTACGTGAGAGGCTGACAGTGGGGATGCACCATGCCCATGGATGCATGCATGCAACTGCATCCTTTTTATCCTGAAAAATAATGTTTTCTCCCCCTAACAACTAGGAGCCACCAGCTACATCTTCGCACGCGAGAAAATGATTCCTCCCCCTGACAGCTATGACCCACTAGCCATATCTTCGCACTCAAGGAAGTGCGTCCTTATCCTCCCTTGCATCTAGGACCCACCCGGTCGAAGCATACATAGCATTGTGTGTCTTGTCGCGAATGTGTATGTACATACTGGTCGATCGGTTGCTCCACAATGATGAACCATGGATGCAATGGATGGTGGCCACGTTGTCCTGTTCATCGGTAGCAAACCGGCTGGGTCGGAACAGAGGAAACATCATCGTGTTCACCGGGAGCCAAGTGACTGGGTCGAAACGCGTCCTATTCATCCAGAGCGAAGCCATTGGGTCAGAATGGGTCGTGTTCAACGGGTGACAACTGGCTTGGATGGAACAGCCGGAACGGTGTCTGGTGTACCGCAAAACAAAGGGAAACAACCTTCTGTTCGACCGCGTACGGTCGAAACAGTGTCCTGTTCATCGGGAAGGGTCCGGCGTACCGCAAAACGAAGGAAACAGACTTGTGTTTGAGCTCCTACGGTCGAAATGGGGTGTTGTTGATCGGGAGGGGTGTGGCGTACCGCAAAACATAGGAAACGGAGTTCCATTGGAGTGCCTACGGTCGAAACAGGGGTCCTGTTCATCGGGAGGGGTGTGGCATACTGCAAAACAGGACTCCACAGGCTATTGTTCATCCACCATCTACTGCCTTGCTCCAGCCTCCATGGGCTACTGTTCATCCACCATTGACTTCCTCCAGCCTCCACCTGCTACTATTCATCCACTGTCGACTTCCTGCAGCCTCCACCAGCTACTGTTCAAATAGTCCTCCACACGGGGTCCTGTTCAGCCAGCCCTCCACGGGATCCTCTTCGTCCACCCCCAATCGGCTCAGGTGTGTGGCGGCCTCCTCTTTATCCGGGTCATGTTCATCCAGCGGCAACAACATCTACTACAATGGGGTCCTGTTCATCCAACCCCCACCGGGAACTGTTCAACCAACCCCAAACAACGCTCACTGTTCATCAAGAGGCAGCAGGTTGGATCAGCTACAGTAGCAGCAGTAGCAAAGGAATCCCTCAATCGGGTTCAGTTAACAGCCAGGGATCAATCGATCACTCAGGTTTAGTAATGCGTAGCCAGTGCAATCGCTCGGGTTCAGTAAGTGAACACCTCGCTCAGGTTCAGTTAGAGCCCAACTCCTCGCACACACGCGCGTATGTGTACGAGAGATACGCGCAAACCTTCGTGCATCACTCGGCCCTGACCACACACCATAACTGGGAACTCCCTGAAATTTTCCTCGCCCTCGCTTGTATCACGATTTTTTCCGTCATGGACGGCCCAAAGAATGTCATGCAGGTGCGTCCCCGGCCCGCCCAGGACAAAAAGCCCATTTTCTATCATGATTTTTTATCATAGAAGTAGCAGCCCACCACATCTATGATCATACGTGCTTTTGTCGGAATTATCATCATAGAAGTGTCATAAGCATGACAGGGAAAAAAATTCGTTCGGCCAAAAATGTCACGTATGTGTCTTTTTTTGTAGTGATTGATGTCCTTATGTCAAATTATAAACTATTGCTTTGAATCACTCGTGTCTTAATATTTATGCCATGATTATATATATGATCAAGATTATGCCAGGTAGCATTCCACATCAAAAATTATTATTTTCATCATTTACCTACTCGAGGACGAGCCGGAATTAAGCTTGGGGATGCTGATACGTCTCCATCGTATCTACAATTTTTGATTGTTTCATGCCAATATTATACAACTTTCACATACTTTTTGCAGCATTTTATATGATTTATTGGACTAACCTATTAATCTAGTGCCCAATGGCCAGTGTGAGTTCCTATTTATTGCATGTTTTTTGTTTCGCGGAATATCCATACCAAACGAAGTCCAAACGCGATAAAAATTTATGGAGAATTTTTTTGGAATATTTATAATTTTTGGGAGTCCCACGACCTCCAGAACCCATAAGGACGCGTTGGGCACCCCCTAGCGTGCCCAGGTGTCTTGTTCCCTCCTCGTAAGTCTGTTGGGGCCCTTCTTCATGTGTAAGAATGATAATTTATGGAAAAATAGTGTAAAAATTTCAGCGCAGTCGGAGTTACGGATATCTAGGAATTTGAGAAATGGCGAAGGGCCAGAAAAAAGGAATGCGAAACAGAAGGGAACAGAGGGATAGATCCAATCTCGGAGGGGCTCTTGCCCCTCCACCACCTTGGAGGCCATGGACCAGAGGGGAACTCTCCACCCATCTAGGGGGGAGGCCAAGGAAGAAGAAGAAGGAGGGGGGCTCTCTCCCCCTCTCTTCCGGTAGCACCGGAGTGCCGCCGAGGCAATCATTGTGACGGTGATCTACTTCAATAACTTCGCCGCCGTCAACACCAACTACTGTCCCCCACATGCAGCAGTGTAACAGCTCTTCTCCATGCCATAATCTCTACTTAAACATGGTGCTCAACGCTATATACTATTTCCCAATGATCTATGGCTATCTTATGATGTTTCAGTAGATTTGTTTTGTCCTATGGGTAGATAGATGATCATGATTGGTTTGAGTTGTATATTTTATTTTGGTGCTGTCCTACGGTGCCCTCTGTGTCCCACAAACGGAGGGATATCCGTTGTATGGTGTTGCAATACGTTCATGGTTTGCTTACGGTGGGTGGCGTGAGTGACAGAAGCACATACCCATGTTTGGTGGTCATTGTGTATGCGATAAAGAGGAATTGATACTTAATGCTATGGTTGGGTTTACGACCTTAATGATCTTTAATAGTTGCAAATGCTTGCTAGAGTTCCAACCATAAGTGCATATGATCCAAGTAGAGAAAGTATGTTAGCTCACGACTCTCCGTCATATAAAGTTGCAACCAGTTTAGTTATCGATCACCTAGGGACAAATGACTTTCTGGTTGACATAAGGTGTCTACTTTTATTGTCTTAATTTTACTCATAGTTTAATTCTTGAAAAGTACATCTAGTTTTATCCTTGCAAACTTATACTTTCACCTACCAGATAGTTTTATACTTGTTCTAGGTAAAGCAAACATAAAGTGTGCTTAGAGTTATCGGTGGTCAATATAACTTGAGGGAATATTGGTTCTACTTTTAGATCCTCGTTGTGTTCGACTCTCTTATTTATCAAAGAACGCTACAAACGATCCCCTATACTTGTGGGTTATCAGGGAGCACCTGTGATGGTGGACTAGAGGAGACGTGCTCATCATCAATACAACTACATTGTGTGTCTATGCATGTGTTGTCTTGCAAATCTTGTTGGGGTGGCAGAGTAGAATCTGTAGAGGCCCTCCGTTTCAGTTGGTCGGATGGAGCAACATTATCCACTGCCTTGCTAATTTCCTTCCGCTTTATTGATTTTTCATTTCAAGTAAAACCGACAATAAAAAGCAATAAAATTCACTCTTGAGAACTCATTCATGCATGATACTGACAATCACTACTTTGATGTAAGGCAAACACATGATACACGGATGGAATATGTACGAAAAACAGGACGGCATGGCATATTCACAACTATTTGTGAAAACTAAGGAGAAGCCATTTCAACAAATTAGAAGCAATGCAAGCTAGACACCACATGAAAGATGCAACCAATATGACTCTGCCAAGTTAAAAGTATCCCATCATAAATGGCGTTTGAACAAATTAGAAGCAGTGCATACTATAAATCATATGAAAGATGCAACCAATATCACACTTCATATACTAAAGGTGTCTCGTCAAAATTGATTGATGCAGGATACTAAAAATAGTAGTTTTATGTAATGAGATGATTAATAGATAGATATACTATGTACCAAAATTAGGAAGGCATGTCACATTAATAGGTATAATGTATAAACTAAGAAGAATAACACATGTAATTTAACCAGATTGGAAGAATTACAATCTATACACCATATGCAACATGCAACCACGTATCACGCTACCGAGCTAGAGCAAGCACCTGCGATGGTGGTGTAGGGGAAATGTTGTCATCAACTATAGATCTACATTGACTATCTTCATCTAGCCTTGCTATTTCTTGAGAATCATGTGGGGAGGCTAACACTTCGTTCTTTAAAGGGGGGGTCTATTCTCACAGTAATCCACGGGCTTGACTGTCTCATCATAAGTGATTGATGAGGGATACACAAGAACATTAGTTTGATGTGAGAACATGGTTAATAGATAGATGTGGTAGTATGTACCAAAAACAGGAAGGCATGTCATATTCAAAGGTATAATGTGTAAGCTAAGAAGATGCAATTTGACCAAATTGGAAGCAATACAAGCTAGACACCCGGCTGGACTGGTGAACATGATCATCGAGGACCTAAAGCGATGCATTGTCTGGACTTCAAAATACTGACTCTACGGATCAATTAGGTCGAATAGTAACATAGACATGTTGAAATTCAATAGAATATATATGTCTGACGGATCTATGACCGTTCCTTATGCGAATTGCAAATACCATGATCCCATCCTAATATCTGGATACAATTTATATTTTAAGCAATGTGTAATCAGCCTTTTATGTGTAGATTCACTCTCCCCAGGCCCCTGCCCACACACGCACTAACTTCCTCACTCACACATACACGCACACCATGTATATCCATCGGGGGTCTCTCACACATGCTTACACACTCTCTCCCGAGGTGTGTTTCTCGCACACATGATCTCGATATCACCCTCCCTCCCTCCCGCAACCATTTATGATTGTTTTCACTAACCTTTGTCACAAGCACTCTTCCTATCACACGCATACGTACGCATGATCCCCATCGACCCTTTCTCTATACATAGACCTGCCTACGTGTCTTCCGCACGCACATTATCTTTAGGCCCATCTCCCACGCATTGTCTCCACCTCTCTTCCTAGTTGACGAATATGATTCCAGTAGAGCATTCTGTTGGATGCCCCTTAAAGTTAGGTTGGATGAATGGTAATATCAGAGACAAGGGGTTACCTTAGTCCGGGGACCTAGGGTCACAAATCCTAGCCGGCTTTGTTAGTGGACACAGAGTCCTTCACAGGTATGGTATCTTTGTCTTGTACAACTAGTTCTCCATGGGTCTCCCTAAATGCGTCACGAGCCGACCAATGTGGTGCAGGACGGAACCGACCCAAGGGCCTCACCTCGGCCCACCGGACCTCACGCGGTGACACACCCTCTACCCCTAGGTCTCTATATCTACTCACACCCACACATACCAACACAGACACCGCACAAACTATTTCTCCTCATGCCTCTATCCCCTCCCCCCTTGCATGGACACACTCAAGGGCATCTCTCGTCGTGACATCCTATCTGTCTCTCTCTCTCTCTAGACCTCTCTCATTTCCCGTGATATCTCTCCCTTATCCCCCACCCCCGCCGGCCCCTCTATCCATGCCTCTCTCAAATACGTACACATACCCTCTCTAGGCCCTACCAAATACGTCAACTACACATTCACACATGTTACATCTTATCACGTACCCCATTGATCTAATAAGCCCTCTCTTCACTTTTACTTCGCATACAACATTCCTTTATAATAAAAACCACACAAAGTGTGGCCAAAAATTTATTTTAGAAATTCTACATATATACAACATTACAAAGTTATATGGAGTATGAAAGTTAATTTACATTGTATGGTGCACCCAATGATATTTACTCCACATTGTGAATTTTTTTATTTTTATACTATATATAAAGTTAGTCATAATAAGAAGAAATGAAGAGCATCTCTCCATCGCACACACCCCCTATACGCTCCTTTCACGTACACACACAAACTATCTCTAGGCCCTCTAAAAGTATGCCCCCAGCACATTCACGCATGTTTCATCATTCTCTCACGATATATACAACGATGATCACTGTATTTGAAGCGAAAGCACAATACATTCACTGGACTTCACAATCCACTCATTATGGTCACCATTGATGTCTTGCGGTTAATATACAGTCACGGGCTCACCGTACAGCTCTGTATTTGTTGAAGACACTAGTTGACCAATTAAACGCTCCACGTGGTGCATCTAGTGTTGCATCACTATTATCTCACTACCATAGGGCCCTCCTGTCGGCGGGTATAAGAATGAAAACTAATGATAAAAAAATTATTGGATGGTGGGTATTCGAAGTGACTATAGGCACAGCGGACAAGGTGGCCTTGTATTGGTATGTTGAGCCGTCTCTTTTAATACACAAGAGCTAGTGTGGTGATTATACACACATGCACGCATGCACACGAAATGCATGCATGCAACACTCACACATACACACACAGCCACCCAACACTCACACACACACACGCATGCACCACTCACACGCACACATGCATGCACACACCACACGACAAACACACACGCTCACACTCAAGTGCTCAACCTACACGTGCATGTGCACACATCGGGCCCTGACAGACACATACACAACCAGGTGATTCCCGCGCATGGCTTGGAGTCTTGTCGTGGCTGTGTAAATTTGTGTTTATCTTACTCTTTTCCTCTGTGAACTGGCAGGTGGGACCCACACAGAACATGGACAATTTAACCATGCATCATAGTGCCAAGCAGATTATTTGGCCATTGAACAGAGTGCAATCCGATGCTAAACAGTGAGCAAGTGATTGTATAATCACCAAAAAATGTATACAGTGACCGTAATGAGCGTATTCTGATATCCGGTGACCATACTATGCTTTTCTCTTAAAATACACTGACCACCAGTGTATCTATCTCTTCTCTCGCTCTCTGTGGAGCCGAGTAGGCCAATGTGCCAGTGCCTAAATTGGCACACGCCACCCCATTATTGTTGTACTGGTTTCATAAGACCGAACAATCATTCATGTCTACCGTACAAACTCTAGATATGAGTTAAGAATGCTACGAAGACGAATACAAATATTTGAATCCACTTTATGCCCAATTTCTCTCTGTAGGCCTTCCAAAAGTACATCTCTACACATTCTCTCATGTTACATCTAACAACTATGAAATGTAACACTACTACACTCTAACACAATAAATCATATGTGTTTTTAGTTTTACTAGATCTCATATTGTTACTTAATTATTCAGATTGCATACATTAAAATTGCCTTTGAAATGTATGGCTAGTATCATCTAGTGATATGAAAGGTCAGACTACACACACACACACAAAAGTGCCCATTACACATTCAAGCATTTCACATATTTCTCTCGCTCTCTGTGTCAAAGTGCCTATGCCAAACTACCCGACGTACCGCACGGGAAAATTCCCGCCCTCTCCTGTTTAATCGGGTTTGTATCGATGGATCGTGTGAAATAGCAAAACTATAGTAGTACTACAATACAAGTAATAGTCAACTAGGCCTCCATCGTAAGAGTGGAGTGCTCGCTTACATAAAGGTTCTAGTCCCTTTAGGTGACATGTGGGACATCAAGCAACCGGGTCCATGTGCCATACGAAAATAACAGTGCAGAGCAACAGGGAAACGCACCCCGGTCTTGGCGCCGTTGTAGTAATGAGAAATCACAAATCACAAAGTTACAACATTCCCACAGTTAAGTTGGAGGGACAAAGTGATGATCAATTTGGAGGGACGAAGCAACCATCATTTCATTCTTTGTTGAATCTGCTTCTCCCTCATCTTCCTCAAGTTAACCACGTGTTGCTTCTGCCGTTGTTATGCCCCATGTGGGATGCGGATCGGTGTCGGTGCAAAAAACATCTACGTTTGCTCACCGAACCCATGCACAAGCATGGCGACGGTCACATATTCAATCACCAAGACATGGCATCAAGTCAAGCTAGAGAAGCCGCTCTTCATGAGATCAAGGAGAGTATTAAGAAGAACAAGAATGTAGAAGGCCACCTAGGGAGGGCCTCCCTTGCCGGGAAGGAGGGCCCAGCCAGGTCAAGGCCGCCCCCGAGGACAAGCCCAAAGTCACCCCGGCAGGCTTGCCAGGGCCGCCAAGATCAAACCCCGACAAGCTCCTTCAAAGGAACATCCCCAAGACGCCACCGCTCCACCCCATCTTACCCGAGTCATTTATCAGTGAGGTGTCAAGGTGCTAAATAACCAGGTGGATCCTATCAGGCAAGTGGCAGCATCAAAGAGAAGAGATTAGCTTTATTTACACCCATCCAAGAGGCCTGTCAAGCTGATGAGAAGAGGTGGATAAGCAGCGCAACAGGCTTGCCGGGATTCGCCCTCAACACGACTCCTAGCAGTGCATTTAATGCACTTTGTCCTAACTGCCAGAGTTAGGTATGATAGCACTGTTAGCTATGTAATCACACGCAAATGATTGTTTTGCCACTCTCGTCACCCCTTAACCTATAAAGGGAGGCACGAGGCAACCTAACAAAGGGTTCTAACAATTCGACCCCCTACACTTGTAAGCTCACGTGGCTCTCCCCGAGGCACCCTTGCTGGGAAGAGCGATCGAGCCTTTGTCAAGCAATAGTAGGGTTTTACGCTGCAAAGCGGCTAGAGCCTGGGTAAAAAGCGAGTTGTCCATCGTCGTGTCATTCTGTCACACCGTAGCTAGTTCACGCATTAGAGTGATTGCATCATGTTTAAATTTCCCAGAAAAATGAAATGGGGATGAAAGAACCCCCAGCACCCCCCTGGAACAACTAGGGTTTACTAAAAAAACTTTTTCAATGAACCTGAAATGCCCTTCTAAAAAGTCCACCCTTTTTGTTTTGGGTTAAAACCTTTGACAAAAACGGTGCACATTTTTCTAGGACATCTTAAGGTCATTGGCTTAATCCATATAGTATTTGCATTTGGGCATTTAAATGCTATAAAATATTTTGAATGCTCAAATAATCATAAACTAAAATGTTTACTGTTGGATATATTCTAAGTAGTAGCCATGATTAATTTTATGATTTTTGGAAATGGCCTGGCATTTTTTAATAAAGCCCTAAAGTTACAGAAATAATAGAAAATAAATAAAAACAGAAAAACACAGAGAGAGAAGGCCACTGGGCCACTCACCTGGACCTAGCTGGCAGCCCACCTGGCTGGCCCAGCTGGGGGCCTAACCCACCAGGGCCCATGCCAGTCACCCTCTACCTCTGCCAGAAGGCAGAGGAGGGAGACAGCGCACGCGCGCTCCATGGCGACATGCCACTTCCCTGCCTGCCTGCGTCCCTTGCCACCGCGACACCTGAACCGCCTCCCCGGCCTCCCCTCGACCACCTGGACACCTTACACTCCCCCCTGCTCTCTACCTCGCTCCCCCGAAGCCATGGCCGATGCAGCCACCGCCGTCTCACCGTCGTAGCCGTAGCCACCGTCGTCTTTGCGCCTCCACACCGTGTCCACAAGCTCCACCGCATATCCCTCGACCTCCTCGCTGAGCTACACAACGTCAGAAGCCCTGCAACGCCTTCCTCGATGTAACACCCCGGATGTAATTTACCTTATATGTACTCCAACTCTTGTCGTTTCCGGTGCTAAGTTATTTTATTTCCTCGGTTTCGAGTTTTTGTCTCCATGTGTTGTTGTCGTTGTCATGCATCTCTTATCATGTCATCATGTGCATTGCATTGCATACGTGTTCGTCTCATGCATCCGAGCATTTTCCCCGTTATCTGTTTTGCATTCCGGCGCTCCTATCCCCTCCGGTGGTCCTTTCTACCTCTTTTCATGTGTGGGGGTTAAACATTTCCGGATTGGACCGAGACTTGCCAAGCGGCCTTGGTTTACTACCGGTAGACCGCCTGTCAAGTTTCATGCCATTTGGACTTCGTTTGATACTCCAACGGTTAACCGAGGGACCGAGAAGGCCTCGTGTGTGTTGCAGCCCAAGACCCTTCCAATTTGGCCCAAAACCCACCAAAACTCTCCCCATCATCTAGATCGTTCGATCACGATCGCGTAGCCGAAAATCGCACCTCATTTGGACTCTCCTAGCTCCCTCTATGCCTATATATAGACCCTCTCCCGAAATTTTCGGATCTCTCCACCCCTAGCCCTAGAAGATCCGCTCCTCCGCGCACCGGACGTGTCCGGCCCGCGCCGGACAACATCCGCCGCCGCCCGCAGCCAACCGGGACGTGCCAC
>NC_041392.1:396916251-396999444 GCF_002162155.2 Triticum dicoccoides
CGCGCCTTCCTCCCCGCCTTCTAGCGTCGCTCGGTGCCGCCCTTCGCCGCCCTGCCACCGACCTTGGCGCCGGCGAGCTCCGCAGCTCCGGCCACCGGTGCGCGCCGCCCCAGCCACCGGCGCCCGCGGCCACCCCACCGACGTCCACTGCCGCCTCAGCTCCTCTCCGGCGTCCTCCTTCGACTACGGCGAGCTCCGGCCACCACCACCATCTCCGGCGACCTCCGGTGAACAGTAACTCCGGCGAACCTCGCGATCCGCGCCGGCAGGATCTAGATCTGGATCTGAGATGGTTCACTTTCCTCTCTAAACCTTAATTTATTTGCGTTTTTCATCATGCCGTAACTCCGCATCTGTAGCTCTGTTTTAGGCGTGTAGCATATCAAAATGTTCGTCTCAGAGAGCACATAATTTCACCTCACTGCATCATTTTCATTTGAGCTCATCTTGATGCCCGAAATGCTGTTGGAAGAGAGCTATTTGAGATAATTGTCAGATCTTCTTAGCTATTTCTCATTTTTGCCATGATTAATGTGTGCATGATAGGCTCCTGAGCTCTACATGAGTTTTGTTATATGCTTGCCATCTTTACAGAGGTGCTTACCATGTATTTTTGTGATATGTGTGGTGACTAGCACAAGTTTGCAAATTAGTGCATTCGTTAAGGCTGATTCCAGGGACGTAGAATTTCACCAAGTCCTTGATATGTTTTTATCAATATGTCATATGTTCATGTTGTTTCCTAGTGATCCGTGCCTCTTTTGAGAATGATCAGTAAGGATGATTTGTTAATATTGTGGTGCTCTATCCATCCATGTCTTTGTTTGCAATTATGGAGCACCCTAGCTTGATACAATCGAGCTCTACTTTTGCTATTTCGCGAACCCTGGTAGATTGTTGACTCATTAAGGATTTTGCCGAGGATGTTGTTGTTGATCCATGCATGCTATGTTGTTGTTCTTGCCAGGTCTTGCTTCTATAATATATATTCTTGATGGGTGTATGCTTGGTTTGTCATGCCTTGCTCTGTAGTGAGTGAATTGAGCTCGTGAACATGCCTACTCATTAACAGATTTGCATGCTCCAGTTTTTCACTAAGTCTGTAACCTGATTATGTTTTTGCCATGTTCACATGCTTGCAATTGTATTTTATGATCCCTTTTGGCTCAAGGTCACTAAGGGATTTTTGTTAAGTTCCTTCAGTAGCTTCATGTCCTGCCTTGCTTTGCCATGTTAAGTTCCTGTAGCATATAGTTTTCATGCTCCAAAGTGTGCTACCTGATCTGAAATTCCAGGCTTGTGTTAATTTCACTAAGTCTGAAACCTGTTTATCGTTTGCGCTTTTGCCATGCTTGTTTGAACCTATTAATGGATGAATTCGCTGTAGCTCAGTGTTCATCTTTTTTCAAGAATCATGAGTGGATCCCTGCCATGTATTTTGTTGCCATGCTTGTGTGCTGTAGCATAATTATCTTGATGCATTTAGATGGCTACTTGTTGTTTATCGCAGACCGGTGCCATATTTGTTTTGCTTGCCATTTCCAAACCATGCATCCGATTCCGGTGATCTTTATATCAATTTCAACCGAAATCACCTCACCTTTACAGTGGTACTCTTGGATTTCCAAGTTGAGGCCAGGTTCTATCATTCCTTGTCAAATCTTGCATATGCATCACATACCGCATCCCGCATAGCATATCATGTTTGCATCATGTTCTTTGAGCTTTGCACGTGGTTGATTGTGTTCCTTTTGCTTGTTTGTCTTGTTTGGGTAGAGCCAGGAGACGAGTTCGCTAACGAGGAGCCCGTTGAGTTTGCTTACGAGGATCAAGTCAACTTTGACAACTTTGCAGGCAAGATGATCATACCCTCGAAATCACTTCTATCTTTGCTTACTAGATGCTCGCTCTTTTGCTATGCTTATGCTACGATGCCTACCACTTGCTTATCATGCCTCCCAAATTGCCATGTCAAAGCTCTAACCCACCATGTGCTAGCAAACCGTTGATTGGCTATGTTACCGCTTTGCTCATCACCTCTTATAGCGTTGCTAGTTGCAGGTGAAGATTGGAGACCATTCCTTGTAGGAACATTGATTATTATTGGGATATCATTATATTATCGTGTTATCTCAATGCATCTATATACTTGGTAAAGGGTGGAAGGCTCGGCCTTTTGCCTAGTGTTTTGTTCCACTCTTGCCACCCTAGTTTCCATCATATCGGTGTTATGTTCCCGGATTTTGCGTTCCTTACGTGGTTGGGTGATAATGGGAACCCCTTGATAGTTCGCCTTGAATAAAACTCTTCCAGCAATGCCCAACTTTGGTTTTACCATTTGCCACCTAGCCTTTTTCCCTTGGGTTTCGCGGACTCAAGGGTCATATTTATTTTAACCCTCCTGGGCCAGTGCTTCTCTAAGTGTTGGTCCAACCGAGCGATGTCCGGGGCTACCAGGTGCAACTCTGGGCTGGCCTACCCGACGTCTTGCTCATCCGGTGTGCCCTGCGAATGAGATATGTGCAGCTCCTATCGGGATTTGTCGGCACATCTAGGTGGTGTTGCTGGTTTAGTTTTACCCTTGTCGAGGATGTCTTGTAGAACCGGGATACCGAGTCTGATCAGAATGTCTCGGGAGAAGGTTTATCCTTCGTTGACTGTGAGAGCTTGTGATGGGCTAAGTTGGGACTCCCCTGCAGGGATTTGAACTTTCGAAAGCCGTGCCCGCGGTTATGGACAGATGGGAATTTGTTAATATCCGATTGTAGATAACATGAACCTTAACTTAATTAAAATGAATCAACCGCGTGTGTTACCGTGATGGTCTCTTCTCGGCGGAGTCCGGGAAGTGAACACAATGTTGGAGTAATGCTTGCCGTAGGTTGTTCTATAGTTCTTCGTTCGTGCTTTGCCTTCTCTTCTCGCTCTCTTTTGCTGTAGCGACCCGACTCGGTAAGAGTCGAAGTCTCTATGCTTACCATGCTAGTCCCTGGATCGACTTGCTAGCACACAGTACTCGATGAAATAACAGAAATAACACACATATCTTTATTACATCAATAGTCCAGGAGCAATACATATATTACAAAATAGGGCATAAAGCCAATAAGCAAATACCGCGGAAGCGAAGAAGTAAATGAGTCCAACTCCACGGGCAAGGTTGAGTGTAGAACATCGACCTATCGCACCTTAATCCTCGTCGGATATATCTGCAACGTGATAAGTTGCAGCCAAATGGGTCAGTACGTTGAATGTACTGGCAAGTCACATCATAGTGTAAAGAACCTACTTGTACATGCAATTTGGCTAGTGGAAAGCTCTAAGTTTAGATTTTTTTGCATAAAGCTAGTTTTTCCCTATTAGAAAAGATTGTTATTCTACTACTACACATTTGCATAGGATGAGTTGGCAAAGTCCAACTCCTTCCGTCCCCAAGTTTCATTTAAAACCCAACTGTTTAATTAAAGGTGAGGAGATCTTCCGGCATTTTAACTACTAGATGCTCAAGATGTCTGTAACCGAGGACACGGCTAATCGATTAGGTTGACACTCTGTAGAGGTTGCGCACTTTTCCCCACAAGACTCGACCACCTCCATGATCGGAAGATCGAGACATAGTCTTTCGAAAATATTCCCCCTTAACCCACGGATAGGCCGGTACACCTACATCATTCTACATCTGCTAGCCCATCCCGAAAGGGGTCACACTAACTACTCAACTAAGCCAAAGCCCATATTGTCTTGTGGCTGCACACGTAAGCTTCTAGACATGAGAATACGATTGGTCTCTTTGAGCCTGAGCAGACGGTCCACTAGTGGTGCACCACCATGGAATTCCCATGCGTGCCCCACTGTACTTCGCCACCATTCCAACAAGTTTCCGCCCACGTAGTTCGTTAATTATCTTAGGTCCTATTTACTACATTGTCACCCATACTTTACAATGTTCACTCCCCAATCCACGTCTACTTAGCGAAGCAACATAATGTAGAACGATGGCGACAATGTTATAAGGTTCAGACCTACCTCAGTGAACTACTGGGTGAAAAGCATAGTTATGCGGCATCAATTCCTACCATGCAGTCCTACCGCAAAGAACTAAGTGCATAATAAAAACATAGATAATGAAACATGATCAAGATGCAACTTGCCTTGGTACTGCTGGTTGAATTCTAAAGACTGATAATATTCTGCTTCGCACTCCGGGCAATCTATCGCAAGGAAGATAAAAAAACATAAGCAACAATCGAGAGACCAAAAGAACATGCATAGCAAAAAGTCTCGGAAAAACCAAATGATCATACAACACACTAAGCTACTACAGAAATATACTAAGTGCAAAACAACATAATCCTATGGTTCAAGGAGTGATGTGAAGTATAGTGCATACTATGCATACTAGTAAAAATATTAAAGGGCAGAATCTAGTGTGTAAAAATTATTGTGACAAAGGTCCAGGTGATAGGATTTGGCTACGGTGACAAAGTGCAAAAAGAATCAACTTAATTGGAGCTACGGTTTGAGAGATATGGCCATTTGAAGTTCGAATTCAAATCTGAATAAATGCAAATTTGAATCAGAAAAAAGTTTACAAAAGGTATACCACTGGATAGATCTAAACAATACGAAGAATTTGCCGCTGGTTTCATCAAATTTGGATCTACGGTTAAAATGTTATGGCTAATCTAAGCTCAGGGACTAATCTGTGATAAAAAGGACTAAACAGTGAAGAAAACTATCGCAAACAGGTCCCTGGCCACATGGCGGCTCCTGGCTGGCCGAGCAGCGTCCGCTGCGGAGGCTATACGGCGAACGGCCGCTAAATAAGAAAAAACAGCGGCGGCGGCTAACTAAATAAAACCGACGCTCCTTTTAAATAAAACCGCACGGTCTAAAGGAAACCGACCGGTAGTTTTTAAAATAAAAACCACGGTTAACCGCGTACCGGGTCAACTAAAAAAACAACTAACCTAATCAAATTTAGGCCGTTGGTGACCGATCTAACGGGCGAGGGTGGGGCGGCGGCTTACAGCGGGAGGTGGTGGCCGGCGACGAGCAGAGGACGGCGGCGGCGGCTCGGGTCGAACGGGGCGGCGGCTACGGCGGGTCCCGGCGTCGGTGAAGAAGACGGGGAGGTGCGGATAAGCTCTATCCGAGCGCGAGGCGGCCGGCGGTTGTGGCGATGAGGCGCGGATGTTTATCCCGCGCCGTGCGGGAGGTTGGGGACGAGCTGACGAGGCGGGGCCCGCCTGGCAGTGGCAGCGGCGGTAGCGAGTGAGAGGGGGCGCGGGCGGTCGACCGGTGCGGAAGGCGTCGGGCGCGGGGCGCTGGTCTTGGGCCAAATGGCCAGCTGGGCCGGCTGGCCTGGCGCGGCTGGCTAAGCGCGCGCGCCCCTGGGCCGAACTGGTTTCGGTTCAGGCGGGTGAGTGCGTGTGTGCGTGTGTGTTTTTTAAACCTAAGACTAAAGTGTCCCTAAACAATTCAAATGAATTAATAAAAACACCACAATAATTTCTAAAATAACTATGCAATATTTAGAGCCTAATGAACATTAACTTAAGCACAGAACATTTTGAAAATATTTTCCTAATGCAATTAATACCAATAAACTCCAAAACATCAAATAATATTCAAAATAAAATTTCCCACTCTTTTATATTTTGAGGAAGTCATCTTATCCCCTCTCATTTGTTTTTCTCGAGTGGAAAGTATGTTATTTGAATATAAAAAAACTCCATAATGCAAAGAAATATGATATGCATTGAATGATTCTATTAACATCCAAATTTAATAAAAATTGGGATGTTACATTTGCGAACAGGTTAGCCACCATATATGCTAGTCGCTTGCTGCAGCTCCACATATTACCTTGCCTTACCTATAAGCTTAAATAGTCTTGATCGCGAGGGTGCGAGATTGCTGAGTCCCCGTGGCTCACAGATTACTTCCAAACCAGATGCAGGGCCCGATGATTCCGTTCCAGATGATGCGCTTGAGCTCAAGTGGGAGTTCGATGAAGCCTCCCGTCATTACTATGTGTCTTTCCCTGATTATCAGTAGTGGTGCCCAGTTGGGGCGATCGGGACCATGTCGCATGCTGGGGTTGATCTTTTATTTTGGTAACGTAGTCGGACCATGAGTGTATTGGATGATTGTAATGTTATTCATGTACTTTGTGTGACGTGGCGAGTGTAAGCCAACTATGTACCTTTTCCCCTATTATCTATTTACATGGGTTGTTGTGAAGATTACCTTACTTCCGACATTGCTTTCAATGCGGTTATGCCTCTAAGTTGTGCTTCGACACGTAGGAGATATAGCCGCATCGAGGGCGTTACACTCGACCTCTTCTTCAACCTTCGGGCTCCGAGATCGCCGGCGACCCCGCGCTCGACTCGCTGCCTCCCCGAGCTCTCCGAGGTCACCGCTGCACTCGTCGTGAGCTCCTCTTTCTTCTCCCCCTAGCGTCGGTGGGAACGACACCTATGGGATCACAAGAATCCCTACTGTGGTTAGCGGGGTGTGAGGTCGTGAGAAGAGCGGATCTAACAGGTAGCACACGGTTATTTTATCCAGGTTCGGGCCGGATGCGTAAAACCCTACTCCTGCTTTGGTGGATTGTATATCTGTGTTCTTGAGCTAGCTATGGGGCGTGAGGAGCTCTAAAAAGCCGAATCCTTCTCCTGGTCGCCTCGGGCCTCCTTTTATAGAAAAAGGGGTTGCTACAGTGGCACACAGGAGGTGGAAAGGGTACAGTGATGCGAGGTTATCCCTCGCATTACATGACAAGGCGCATTTAATGTGTCTTGCTTAGGTGCCCTAACTTTATCGGGGATGGGGGAGAAACCTGTCTTGTCCGTCGCCACTCCTTCTTGTGTCGACACGCGCCCTGGCTAGCGATGCATGAGATGCCACGTAGGTAGGCAGGCAGCTGAGGTGGTGCAGTTGTGAGTCTTCACGAAGATCTGCATGCCGCCACGCAGGTGCCTGCCTAGCTGGTTGGGTCGGCAGATGCATGCATGCGGTGCTGGAGGTTTAGTCGGCGTGGGCCTGATGGTGGCCCCGCGGGTGTCCTCGGGAAGGGCCTTGTCGGGGCCCCGGCAAGGGTCTTGTCGAGGCGCCTGCTGTCATCCCCGGCAAGGCACTTGCCGGGGGCCTTGTGGTCTTCCTTGGCTGGGATCCCACCAAGGGTTGTCGTCTCCTTAGTGCGTATCTGATCTTGGATGTCTTCACGAAGATCTGCATGCCGCCACGGGGATGTCTTCCCAATCCTTGCCCTTTGGGGGCAGTGGACTCAAGGGTGATTTACTCCATAGGCACGGGACGAGTCGCCGCGGCAAGGGTCTTGCCAGGGCTGCTAGAACTGTCTCCCGGCAAGGATCTTGCCGGGGGAGGCCGCTTCGTCCCCTTTGCTCTTCGTGGTCTTGGCCTTGGCGTTGTTCTAGCTAGTTCTCTTGAGCTTCGGTCTTACCCTAGCTCACCTCCCTTGCCTTGCCTGATGTGGTGGTGCCCGCGGCTCAGACTGCCTGTGCACTGTTATAGGGGTACAAAAGGTGTACCCTTCTTTTTGTACACCGACAGGAGCCCCCGGGCCTGGGCCACACATAAGCGCAACGCGTTGTTGGGCTAGCCCAAAAACGGTGCGCTGGCAGGCGGGGCGGTTTTTACCGCGGTAAGGTTCTTCACGCGCTGCGCTTCCCACGACTCCCACGCGTGGCGCAGCGTGGGGAGGCGCGTGTGACGTGGGCGGCATGCATGGGGTTGGTTCTCGTAGGCATGCGTCACATCATAGTAAAGGGGCGGTTCGCGCCTTCCCCATAAACGGAGGGAGGCGTGGAGGCGCGGCCCATTTACTGAATGGGGCTGAGGCGCGGTCTTCAAGGCGTCCACTCCCCACGATCACGGGGTGGGGAGTGGTCGTCTCACCCGTCCCCTCGGTTCTGCACGTCCGCCACGTGTCTCCCATGCGCCTGGGGTGGCAAACGGTGGAGGCGGGAAACCGGGCCGTCGCTGGTTGGGGCGGTGGGTCGGTCCTGGCTCCCTGCGCCTTCCGTATCTTGATTGTCCAAGCGGGGCGACCGTGCCCCAACCCCGATCCTCTATAAAGAGCGGGAGGGGGATGGCGTCCCACATTCTTTCATCTTCTTCTTCCTTCAGCTTCTGCTCCTCCCTTCCATCCGTCATGGAGAGAGGGAATCCTGGTCCTTCAACAGTGGCGGCGAGGGTCGCCGCTCAACAACGCATCCTTCCTTCTCCAGCGCCTACGGTGGCAGAGCCAGCCGCGAGGGGAAGGGGGAGGGGGCGAGGCCGTGGGCAAGGCCGGGGCGCTCGGGGAAGAGGAGGACGGGGCGGCGCACCGGCCTCGCCTCCGCCAGCAGCTCCTCCTCCAATGGAGGGCCATGTTGGGGATGACCCTTGTGAGTTCTTTGTCAGGCTGCGCCGGCCGCCGCGCCGTCGCCTTCGTCTCCCGACTCCATTTGCGCGGGAGATGGAACTGGATCCACCGGAATCGTTGCGGCTGCACATGAGGGGCTGCGGGATCAGTGGCACACGGGTCCGCGTCAACTTCCCCGCCCCTCACGTGATGTATCTTTGTCAGGGATGGAAGACGTTTGCTCATATCCACCGCTTGACGGAGGGGCTCACTCTCCATTTTAAGCTGATGGAGGGTGGCCTTCTCCGTCAAGGTCTTCGGGTGATTTGGGACCCGTGCAAGATGCTGCGTGGAGAGCTCTTCTGATAGTGAAGATTCCTCCTTGGGCGGGAGTGACGAGGAGGACAGCAACAACAACGACGAGGGTAGTAGGCGCCAGGATTACGGGTCCGATTAGGTGTCGGGTGCCGCTCCGTGCAGCACCGGCGACCCCATCATCCGCGTCGCCGGCTCCCTGAACTTCTCGGGGTCGTCTCCTTGGGCGGCTGGCATTGGGAGGCTGCGGAAGAGGAAGAGGGCGGGCGGCAAGGCCGTCAAGTCAGAGTACGTGGGCACCGATGCCTTCGACGCGAGCTGACGTCCTGCCGCCTCGTCTTCGAGCTCTGCTTCCGGCGCCGCCATCACCATCCAGCCTTTGGACGGCCACCAAGATGTTCTCTTGGTGTCTTCTGCTACCCGTAGCTCGCCTAGGTGATCCTTTTGTCCTTTTCGCCTCCTTGACCTGCCTCCTAAGGAGAGGGACAAGAAAGAGATTACGGGCACCTTATCTCTTTTTAGTTTGTAAGCCTTCGGGCCTTTGCTGAATTTAAAACTTGTAATCCCATCATTCATGTTTTTCATTCCCTATGGAATGTACCTGAGTGGAATGTTTTTTTAATGAAAAAGGGATGCTTGTCGGGTCATTTGTTTGCGGGTGGAACCCATGACAAGGAGTAAATCCTAGATATCTTCAAGATAAACATTTTCTTGCCTGTCAACAGGCCTTGCCGTCTCCCCACTTCGCTCGACCTTCCTCACGCCTTTGGCGGAGGCAGGGATGAGGCGGGTTCAGGCTCCTTGTTTCATCCTTTAGCTGCCGCGACTATGACCCAACTTGGCCCCAGGAACGAGCCCTAGGGCCTCGAGTTAGGGGAGCACGGTAGCTTAGGGGAAAACGAGGTTTCACATACCTCAGTCCATAATGGAATGCATGATAAGGGATGAAGAACTTATCTGAAGCTGCAGTCCCTGGCAACCCTGGTTCGCCGTGGGTGAATCTTTGCTCTTGCAGCCCCCGGCAATACTGGCTTGCCAGGGGCTAGATGCTGGTCTGTTCCTCTTTTTTTTCTCCCCAAGTGGTTCGGCATGGATATCTGTGTGTCCTGTGAACCAAAGAAGACAAAAGAAAGACAAAGAGACGCACACTCGACCTCTAAGCTATGGGTTAGTCCCCGCTAAGCACTATCAACCCGAACCAAGGACGAGACTCGACCTAGCATGCATGCTATAACTTAGGGCGCCAGTGCTTCATTTATTTATGCTCAGGGTCTGCGCCTGGCTTTGTACAGAGGGTTACATGCGTCATCGGCAAGGCTCGTACAAAAGGTGGCTTGCCGGGGGGGGGGGGCGCGGCAAGCCGCGCCTCACGGGTAAAACTTGCGAAGATGCTCAATGTTCCAGGAGTTACTCACCGGAACGGCATCTTGGGTCTCCAGGAAGACTGCGCCGGGCCTGGTGACTCGTATTACCCGATAAGGGCCTTCCCACTTTGGTGTCAACTTGTTGGAATTCTTGGCCGATTAAACGCACCGAAGAACAAGGTCGCCTTCCTCAAGGCTTCGGGCATGAACCTTGCAGCTATGGTAGCAGCGCAAGGCTTGCTGGTAGCGCGCTGCTCTCACAGCCGCCCGAAGACGATCTTCCTCAAGGAGCATTGCGTCATCTTGCCGCATTTGCTCTTGCTCAAGCTGGTCATAAGCGAGTACTCGAGGTGACCCGTATATGAGTTCCGTGGGGAGAACTGCTTCTGCCCTGTATACCAGGGCAAAGGGTGTCTGGCCGGTGGCTCGATTTGGTGTCGTTCTGATTGACCAAAGAACCGCCGGCAATTCATCAATCCAGCGCCCTCCACTCTTGCACAGTCTGTCAAAGGTCTTTGTCCTCAGGCCTCGCAGTACTTCAGCATTTGCCCTCTCAGCTTGACCATTGCTTTGTGGGTGAGCAACGGAAGCGAAACAGACCTTGCTGCCAAGGTCTTGAATATATTGCATGAAAGTGTGGCTTGTGAACGGCGTGCTGTTGTCGGTGATAACCCGATTGGGTACACCAAAATGGCACACCAGTCCTTTGAAGAACTTGACGGCTGACTGTGTTGTGACCTTCCTCACTGCTTCCACTTCTGGCCACTTTGTGAACTTGTCGATTGCAATGTACAAGTACTGAAAGCCCCCGACAACGTGGGGGAAAGGGCCCAGTATGTCGAGCCCCCAGACCGAGAAAGGTCAGGAGAGAGGAATGGTTTGAAGGGCTTGAGCTGGCTGATGAAGCTTCTTTGAATGGAACTGACACACTTCACATCTGGGGACTAGTGTCATCGCATCCTGGAGGGCGGTGGGCCAGAAGAAGCCTTACCGAAATGCTTTGCCGGCAAGGGCCCTTGACCCGATGTGGGATCCACATATGCCTCCATGTATCTCTACCAACAGCCCCAGTCCTTCCTCTCAAGGGATACACTTCAATTTCACGCTGTTCGGCCTCTTTCTCTACAGGACGTCATCGACGAACTGGTACATAGTAGAGCGACGGGCTACTTTTTCCGCTTCTTCCTGCTCCTCGGGAAGTTCCCCTGTTTGGAGGAATCGGACGGTATGTTGTGCCCACGCTGGAGCCTGGGGCTCGACGGCGAGGACTAAAGGCATTTCCTCCGCTATAGGAGCGGCTGTCTCGACGGCAAGAGCTTGATGCTCTGTCGGAGCTAGCCGTCCCATGGCGGGCTCAGTGTCTCCGGCAACATCCTTGCCGGCGGCTCCGGGGAGCTCGGCGGGAAATACTTGCCGGGCCCTGATTTTCTCCTCTTGTTCTGCTCTGTTGACGGATCAACGGATGGCTGAGTTAGCCGAAGCACAAAGGTACCTGGTTCCACAGGTAGCTTGAGGGCAACGCGTTTTGACAGGTAATCGGCGATATCGTTCTCCGCTCGGGGAACGTATTCTGCCTGTATACCGTCAAAACGCTCTTCCAGCTTTCTCACTTCATCGACGTAGGCCTTCATCAACGGGCTTTGGTAATCCTTGCTGACTTGCTTGACCACAAGCTGCGAGTCGCCTCTGACGACGAGTTTCTTGATTCCGAGGTCCGCCGTGATCCTAAGACCGGCAAGCAGCCCTTCGTACTCAGCCGTATTGTTTGTTGACACCTCCCTGGGGAAGTGCATCTGGATCACGTACTTGAGGTGCTCTCCGGTGGGTGCAACAAGTAGTACGCCAGCCCCGACGCCTTGTAAGGAGAAAGCTCCATCAAAGTACATGATCCAGTCGCAACTTGCCTCCTTGCCGGGGAGAGCAGTCTCTTGGGTTTCTTCGTCAGGCGTCGCGGTCCATTCTGCAACGAACTCCGCCAGGACTCGGCTGTGAATCGTCGAGGTACTCTCAAACTTGAGGCCAAAGCTGGACAGTTCCAATGCCCACTCCACGATCCTTCCCGTTGCGTCTGGATTGTGCAATATCCGTTGCAGAGGGAGGCGAGTGACAATAGTGATTTCGTGCGCCTGGAAGTAGTGACGCAGCTTCCTCAAGGCCGTAAGAAGGCCAAAGAGCAGTTTCTTCACACCGGAGTACCTCGATTAGCCCCCTGCAAGAGGGAACTAACAGAGTAGACCGGGTGCTGCGTCATTTTCTTCTTCGGCGACGCTTCAATTGGCTGCGTTGTCTCGGCATCGGTGGCATCGAGCTTCGTCGCTGCTATTACCTCATCATCAATTTCTCTCTGTGCCACTAGTGCGGCGCTGACCACCTGGTTCGTTGCCGCCATGTATAGCAGCAACGGTTCCTGTGGCCTAGGCGCAACTAGTATCGGCGCAGAGGAGAGGTACCTCTTCAAATCTTGCAATGCTGCTTCGGCTTCTGGCATCCACTCCATCGGGCCCACCTTTTTCAAAATCTTGGAAAAGCGAAGGGTGCGCTCAGCGGACTTGGAAATGAACCTGCTCATGGCGGCAACGCAACCAGCAAGCCGACGCACATCCTTGACTCACTTGGGCGCTTCAATCTGCTCTATAGCTTTGATCTTGTCCGGATTGGCCTCTATCCCACGCTGTGACACAAAGAACCCGAGAAGCTTGCCAGACGGGACGCCGAAGACGCACTTCTCAGGGTTCATCTTGAGATTTATCTTGCGTAGGTTTGCAAATGTTTCTTGTAAATCTGATATGAGGGTTGCCCTGTTCTTGGTTTTGACCACTATATCATCCATATAAGCCTCCATATTACTATGGAGCTGGGGTTCAAAACCAATCTGGACCGCCCTTGCAAACATTGAACCAGCACTCTTCAACCCGAAAGGCATCCGTATAAAGCAATACGTACCACATGGGGTGATGAATGCCGTTTTCTCTTCATCTTCCCTTGTCATGAAGATCTGGTGGTAGCCGGAGTAGGCATCAAGGAATGACAACAGATCACACCCAGCTGTGGAGTCAACAATCTGGTCGATGCGCGGCAACAGGAAGGGGTCTTTGGGAAAGCCTTATTAATATCTGTGTAATCAATACACAGCCTCCACTTCCCATTTGCCTTGCACACTACCACCGGATTGGCCAACCACATTGGATGGAGCACTCCTCTTACCAAACCCGCTGCTTCCAATTTCCGGATCTCCTCTGTGATGAACTCTTGTCGTTCCAAAGCTTTCTTTCTGACCTTCTACTTGACGGGCCGCGCATGAGGGCAGACAGCAAGGTGGTGCTCAATCACCTCCCTGGGAACGCCGGGGATGTCGGATGCTTGCCATGCAAACACATCGACATTCGCCTGCAGGAAGGTGACGAGCGCGTCTTCCTAGTTTTCATCATGGGTGGAGCTTATGGTGAAATCTCCTCTCGTGCCGTCCTCCTTGACAGAAACCTTCTTGGTTCCTGGCGGTGTGGCCCTGGACTTCTTGTTTCTGTCGGCGGAGCTCTCTGGCACGTCCTCGACGGGAGCGCTACACTCCGAAGAGGTGCACTTGCTGGAGTGGGTGCCTGAGGTCTCACCAGTCTTCTTCTTTCGCCTTCCCGGGGCTCCAGCGGAAGGAGCAAGCGCCTTAGCAGTGGCGGCTGCTGCAACTGCTTGTTGGTAGAGTTGGTCAGCGCAAATTAGCGCATCCTTCTTGTCTGACGGGATGGTGATGATCGTCAAAGGCCCCGGCATATTCAGGGTGTTGTAGGCATAATGTGACGCCGCCATGAACTTGGCCAGCGCTGGGCGGCCAAGGATCCCGTTGTAAGGCAAGGGGATCTTGGCAACGTCGAACACAATCCTTTCTTTCCTGTAGTTCAGATCACTCCCAAAAGTCACGGGCAACGTGACCTTTCCCTTTGGTTGACTTCTTCCCAGGTTGACCCCCTGAAACGTGCCCGTCTCTTCAAGGTCTTCATCAGGAATCTGCAATTTCTCGATCACGGCAGGCGAGATTAAGTTCAGACCGGCCCTGCCATCGACTAGCATCTCTGTCACCTTGAGGTTGCGTATTGTTGGTGAAACCAACAATGGCAAGCACCCGACTGCAGTAGTGCGATCAGGGTGATCCTCAATGTCAAAAATGATAGGTTTGCTAGACCACTTCAGCGGCCTTTGGGCATCAAACGATGGTTCCACCGCTGTAATCTCACGCGCCCACTGTTTAAGCTAGCGGTGAGAGGTATGCAGCGAGGCGCCGCCATCGACGCACATGGCCTCTGTAGCTTTGTGAAATTCTTGGTCACCAGACTCATCGTCCTCTTCGTGATCATTGTCTTCTGGCTTTTTGTCACAGCCCCGGGTGGGCCTCTCCTACTGTTTATCTTTGCCGCGACGGCCCGCCTGGCCATTACGCTTCTTGCCGGACCCCTCAGCACCGTCCTAGCCTTTCTCCTTGTCCCGCCTCTCATATTCAGCCCTCTGCTTCTCAGCAAGGAGCTCAAGCTGTTGGCAGTTCTGGAGATCATGGCCTTTGGTGCGATGGATCTTGCAGTATTGCTTGTCGGAGTTTCCTGGCTTCTCGGCAGCCGCCAAGGCCCGGCAGGCGACACATCCGGTAATTTCCTTGCCGGCGTCCTGCCTTGGTTTTCTTGGCAGAGCCGGCATCATCAGATCCCTCGACGGCAAGCACAGCCTTATCTTTGCGCTTCCTGTTGCGGCGCCGGCCTTTCTTCGCTGGGGCGGCAGTATCCTCATCTGAGGAGTCGGTTTCCACGCCGGCATCTTCGCCGGGGTACTTCCTTCCCTCTTCAGCTCGGGCACATCTGTCAGCAAGAACATAGAGTTCTGCCACATCTTTCACCTTGTTAATTGCTAGTTCTTTGCGCATCTTGCAGTTACGCACATTCTGATGGAACACGCTGATGATGGTGGCAGGGTGAACATCAGGGATATTGTACTGTACCCGGCTGAACCTCTGTATATACTTGTGCAGACTCTCGCCTCCCTTCTAGGGAATGACATGCAGGTCGCTTGCTTGGCCATGGGCTTGGTGACCTCCAGTAAAGGCGCCCACAAACTCATGGCACAAATCCGACCAGGAGGAAATAGAGTCTACCGGCAAGTGCATCAACCACGACATGGCGTTGGGTTTAAGAGCCAATGGAAAGTAATCCGCAAGAACCTTATCGTCGCGGGCTCTGGCGGCTTGCATCACGATGGTGTAGATGTTGAGGAACTCAGACGGGTGAGTCTTGCCGTTGTACTTTTCGCCAACGTCAGGTTTGAAGGTGCGGTGTGTGGGCCACTGGAACTGCCGCAGCTCACGGGTAAAAGCCGGACAACCTACCTCGTAAGGTAGGCCTCCAGGGCTCTCCGGGGCCGGGTGGTTCACAGCAGGCCCTACTCGCCTGTTTGACTGGTGGCGCGCTCCGCGTCGGCGCTCGATAGTGGTTTGAATGTCTTCATGGGCTCGTTCCCGAAGAACTTGGCGCTGGTCACAGTGGGTCCGCGGGTCAGACGATGCTATGGAGATGTCGTCGCCCGCGACATCACGATGAGCCGGCGTCCGCGGTACCGGATGGGGAAGAGGTGAATGCACCATGGTCGCGGCGCCGCCGGCTTTTCCGCCACTAGTCCGCGGGACTCCATCGGAGCGTCGACCCGGGGGCCTCACCGGACTTGGTTCGTCTTTGTTCGCCACCGCAACAAGGCTTCGGATAGTGGCTCTCCATTCTTCGAGTTTCCCCGTAGTGGGAGGAAAATCGAGGAGTAACTGCGCGCGCCAGGGCCTCTGCTGGCGTCGGTGGCAGCGAAACCTACACGGATCACGATGCGCTTCGACTTCTGACCATGTCAGAAGGAGCTCTATCATGACCCCGCGGTCGCATGCCGTTTTCACCAGCGCCTCGGCGAGTGGGCAGGTCTTCTACGTCCCGGGAGTGGCGCTCGAGGCTCTTCCCGCGGCGACGCCCGGGATCTTCGGTGTGATTACGCCATTCGTCCCCCGCTGCTTGGGAGGAGCGCGCTATTGGCGCCGGCGTGGGAGTCTTGGAGGCCCTTGCGCCGCCTTCGGGCGGGGCGGCGATGACCCTGGAAGGCTCCTCTCCACCCGTGAAGGGCTTGGCTCCGCCTTTGGATTTGGCGACGTGTGGCCCGTTACCAGGCGCACAAACATCACCGCCTCCCAAACTCCGGCTGCTGGGATGGTGTTGGTGTTCACGAGCAGCGCCCCGGGTCCTTTCTGCGACCGGTCCGCTGCTCGCCCGCGTCGGGACGGGCTATCTGGCTTCCGAATGGCCAACCGCCACTGTCATATTCTTCTTGGGCGCCATGATGATGAAGAAGCGCCAAACTAACTGCTAAAGCCGATTATCACAACTGCGCCCCCTACCCGGCGTGCCAGAGATGTCGGTGGGAATGAAACCTATGGGATCACAAGAATCCCTACTGTGGTTAGCGGGGTGCGGGGTCGTGAGAAGCGCGGATCTAACAGGTAGCACACGGTTCGTTTATCCAGGTTCGGGCCACGAGGATGCGTAAAACCCTACTCCTGCTTTGGTGGATTGTATATCTGTGTTGTTGAGCTAGCTATGGGGCATGAGGAGCTCCAAAAAGCCGAATCCTTCTCCTGGTCGCCTCGGGCCTCCTTTTATAGAAAAAAGGGGTTGCCACAATGGCACACAGGAGGTGGAAAGGGTACAGTGACACTACAAGAAATATGTCAACTCATGACCTTCTGTCAGTGACCCTCGAAGAATTGGTCATAAATTTATGACCATTTTAGACCAATTGGTCAAAAGCTGTCTGGGGGGCTCTAAACCCTAAACCATAACGACCATTTTGGTCAGAAAGGTCGTTATTTCCTTACATAAAATGGTCATAAAGCAAACAGCGCTAGTCCGCTGCCTTATTTCTAGTTGTTAACGACCAATATAGATGGTCATAGCCTTGTAAATTGTGGTGGGTTGCTATGACTAGGCGCCACCTCATCAGTTATGCCTATGTGTCATGTCCATGTGGCAGTTTTTGCCCTAGGTTGTGAAGCAACCTATATTTCTGTCATTCCCAAAATTCCCAAAAAAATATCATAAATTCTTTGGGTCATATCTTCGTCAAATATGTAAGAACCTTCCTTGCCTAGTTCAAAAATAATTCAAAAATATTCATTTTCCTATTTTGTTTAGAACAACAGTTTGTGAAGGAAGTACCACTTTGGCATGTCCAAATAGTATCCATTTTCTACAGTGCTTTCCTATGCCCAAATAACCATCCTCCACCAAATGCCAGCTCAATCCATTCATCATTTTGAGCCGAGCTTCAACATCTGTATTTATGTCCAGTGTGGTAGTTTGCAAAGAAAGTACCACCTAGACTCCTCCTTTTGAGCTAAAAATTTGTGAAGACGGTCTTCTTAGTAACTGATCATCCTCAGCCAAAACTCACTCCCATTAGCCATGTACATTTTCCGTACCGCTAATCAAACACTTGGCTGCTAATTGATGTTTGAGCATCTATCAGTCTCTTTGTGAGAATCTTATGTTGTAATTTTCTCCCTAGCACCTACCTGGGGAGTGCCCAACCCACTAGACATGCCTAGGCCGCCCAGAACACATGGCAACGCCATGGTTACGCGATGAGCACGCGGCGGCATGCGAGTTTACGCACTCTAGAGTTGGGGCCCTCGACCACTGTCCAAACCTCGACGTATCGCCACCAAACCATGTATTTATGATTAAATAGGTACTTATGTAACTAGAAATTATTTTTTGAAAAAATAAATAGCAAACTATGAGACAGTTGCAGTTCAAATTTGACCCGCTTCCTACTGAATCGGCGGGAATTTGTCTTTTTCACCAGAGGTGGATCAAAACTTTTGACACCCAACCATTTTGTCAATTGTGCATTAAATATGGCCTAGTATTTTAGAAAATTGATTTGGTCCAATTTTGCAACAATTATTTGGGAGGTCCTTCACGAAAAAACCTCATTTCAGGCACTCGGAAAATGGAAAATGAATTTTCCGTGCACAGAAAATGAAAACTTCCTTAGGCAACATTGTTTGCCATTCCAAGATGCACGCTTGTGCACAATATGAGATCATTTGAACAAACTATGCCATGAATGTGGCCATAAGATTAATCATTTGGCTTGAAAGCCATGAATCTTCACGCATGACAGCTCATTTTTTAGAACACTTTTTTAAAATAATTGTCGTATTACAAGTTTATTATTTTTCCTGGAAACTTGGTCACATATAATGACACAATGCGAAGGTTTTCCATTTTTTTGATTTTTTTTGAATTTTTTATGCCCGTTTCAAAATGCGGTCAAAATGGCGGGAATGACCCTTCCTAGCTAGTTGTTGAATCTTGGAATTTTTTTTGGTGTTTCTCTGATAAAATAGATACTTTTTTACCTAAAAATGATTTTTAGAAAAAATAAAAAGAAAACTATGTGGCAGCTGCAGTTCAAATTTGACCCGCTTCCTCCTGAATTGGCAGAAATTTGTCTTTTTTACCAGAGGTGGATCGAATCTTTTGAAACCCAACCATGTGGTCAACTATGCATTAAATATGGCCTAGTATTTTATAAAAATTATCTGGTCCAAGTTTGCAACAATTATTTGGGAGGTCCTTCACAAAAAAACCTCCTTTTGGGCACTTGAAAAATGGAAAATGGCTCTTTTGTGCAATGAAAGTGAAAACTCCCTTAGGAAACATTGTTTGGAATTCCAAGATGCACCCTTGTGCACAATATGAGGTCATTTGAACAAACTATGCCATGAATGTGGCCATAAGATTGATCATTTGGCTTGAAAGCCATGAATCTTCACGCATGACAGCTCATTTCTGAGAACACTTTTTTAAATAAATTTCTGTATTACAAGTTTATTATTTTTCCTCAAAACATGGTCACATATAATGACACAATGCAAAGGTTTTCCAATTTTTTGATTTTTTTGAATTTTTTATGCCCGTTTCAAAATGCGGTCAAAACGGTGGGCTTGACCATTTGTATCTATGTGTGGAATCTTGCAAAACTATTGGCGCATCTCTGATGAAATATATACTTGTGTATCTTAAAATGATTTATGTAAAAAATAACGAGCAAGATATGAAGTAGGTGTAGTTCAAATTTGACCCACTCCTAGCTGATTCGGAAGGAACCCATTTAAATGGCCAAAAATAGGTATAAAGATTGGAAATGCATTAAAGTTGGTGATCATTCATAAAATGTGGTATAATTTGAGTGAAAATTTTAGTGGTGCCATTTTGCAAAATAATATGGGTAGTTGCTTCACATGTTACTATGTTTTAGCACTTAGAAACTATTTTAAATGACAAAAATATCGAACCAATCAGGATCTCTCACGCGGATCGCCCCTCTCAATGAAATCTGAGCCGTCCACGGCGGATGGATCCAACGTCCACCCTCTAACCCACCCACACCCACCCACTCTCCCCGCACACCACTCATCCCCCGCACAACTTCCCCTCCTCTCTCTCCCAGATCCATACACCGCCGCCGCCATCGCCATCCTCTCCCCTTACCGCAGATCCAAAACCACGGGGACGGTCGTGCGGATCGGAAAGCCATGGCAGCGGGCCTCATGGATCCATCTCCCTCACCCCCTCAGCCCCCATGCACCCACACCCGCCACCCCCAACCCTCTCCCTCCCTCTGTGATCTCGATCGGCCCTGCTCTCCACCGCCCGCCTCGACTTCGCCGGAGATAGAGGCGTGGCCGGCCAGCAACCACGACTGTCTTGGTCGCCGACGAGCACGGCGCTCCATCAATCCGGCCGGACCCGATGCGCGCGTGGCCTGTCTAGGGTCTTCGGCCACCAGGACGGGACAGCGCCATCAGCTCCCTCGGCTCCGGCGACTGCGACTGGCAGCGGGCGTCTCTCCCAGGTAATAAATGAGATACATCTCCCTCCCGCCTTTATCCTTGGTTTGTTCTCGCTTGCCGCGTCAGATCTGTTCGTGATATGCACTAGATAGTGATGTCGAGGTCAAGAGTTGGTTAGTGCTCGATGGATCTCATTCGTAGGTTAGGAGCTGGAGTCTATTTCTTGATGGTGCCTCCAGTGCAGCAACGGTTGACACCCTCCTCGTCTTTGTGTAGTTGCAGTCCCCTGAAGCCAACGCATAAATACATGCAAGGTATTTTTGTTTCTTGCGCATGTGAGTTAGTTTCAATTGAACTGTAGAGCAGGGCTTACAGACGTAGTTGGGGGGTGTCAAGTGCCTACAAGTGTAGCTGAACTTTGTGTAGTCGGAACAGGTTGCATTTTGCATCCGCCCCTTCACTACCACTGCCGTTGAGTCGCTCAGATACCGAGGTCAGATCTGTTCATGTGGAATTTTGTGTACGTATATGCCAGTCTAGTCACCGTCTCCCGCCGTGCACTCCGGGGCAAATTATGCGATCCATGCTCGCCCGTCGGTGATTCAATTTTTTCCGTCGACCTCGTTGTCAGTCGTTGGGGTACTCGGCCATCATACAGCAGTACCGATCGAGTACGGACGTGGTACTGGTAGCGACATTGTGCCCTCAATCAATGCATGCTTTCCATCCTGTTTGGTCGTCGGTCGTTCGATTGGCGACTTGGTTTACTTCTTCTGTACTACTCCGGTTATACTAGATAGGAAGCTATTCACTTATTTTTTTTACAGGAAGCTAACTTGTTCATGCGAATAGATAGGCATTGGCATCATACATGGCTTGATTTCGTTCCTTATCGAATGAACCAAACATGATTCATTTCAGAAACTCGACTCAACATATCAGCAGGAACAATACAACGTTTCCAAAGTATCCCCCCCCAGTTTTTGGGTCAACAGTAGAGTAGGAGTAGGAGTAGCCCACGCTAGCGGTGTTCACGTAGCATTTCTTACCGTTTTTTATCAAATTTGCATCACATATTTGTTATATATATCAGAATGATTAAGAATCTTAATATTTGACTGTTTTCAGTCATCTTGTAGTTTCTGGGACGAGCGGGAGCGCGAAGTGCTTTGGCTGTTCGGCAACTCCGAGTGACCACGGTACAGGGCAGGTGGCATGGCGGCAGGTACTTGTGTGGTGAGAAGCAACCTCCAGCTGATCATCAGGAAAGGCAGCAAGCATGATTATTAGTATTTCAGTGACGTTGATGCTCATTGTTGTTGTTGCCCTTTTTAGCTGAAACCCACAAATACAGTTAGAATTTGACTTGAGATGTCTATGTGTGAGTGTCAATACAATGTCTTCAAGGGAATTATCCGGGCCTAACTTATGTGGATGTAGATGCATATTACTACTACTCAATAGCCATCATCTAGTCACCGTTAATATATGATAGAATTCGGAACTAGGATTTTGTTTAAGTAGCTACTGAATCTGCTTGCTTGGTTATGGCAGACATACATGTCTTACAAATTCGTTATTCTTGTTTGAAGCTAAGCTAGGCTACTGTAGTTCCAGCAAAAAACAGGGGAGCCGCTCTTTTTGTTCTTCACTAATAAATTCTTGTTTGAATGCATATCCTGGGGGTGGTGAAGCTGGGAGCCTTTCCTCCCCATAAAAATACTTTGCTCTTCATTATGAGCAATGCCTAAATATAATTAGCTGCTAGGAGTGTTTATATACTTGATCACCACACCTCTACTATTCTGGTTACTTTTGCTTTCTTCTCTGTAGTTGTCCAGGGCATAACAGTTTTATGTGTGGCTTGCTATTTTGTTACCAGCCTACTTTCTTGTGCTCCTGGCCGAGTCTTGTGGAGAAGCAGGGCGAATCGGGCATCATCTCACTTGTGCCTATGTGGTAAGAATAGAACACCACTCTCGCTTGATGTGCATGTATTAGTACAACAAAGCATTCTTACATGGTGATTGTTAGCGACACAACAATTATCTTGCAACATAGCTTGCCAAATTGCTTGCTTGCGTACTATATAACCTGTACTGCTAAACATGTTATCCCACTCCATGATGTTGTATCATTTGCAAATACTCCTGGACATCGGCTCCCATTAGCTATAGTCTGTACCTCTAAAAGAGGAGTATAAACTGGACTAATCTGTACTCTATTATGCTTGAGACTTGATCCAAGCCGTATTAATTGTTGCTAGTGATGTTATTATCTACTCTAATGGCTGATGAACCTGTACCTGCCATACCATGTGGAATGATTAATGAATTTGTACCCGAATACTATGTGTAATGATTGTTATTTTTGCATCATTTAAACATTTTTTTCTGCTATATAGTTTCTCACTCATGATTGATCACTGCCGGTGAATGAGGTTTTCAAATGTTGGAAGGAGGAGGACAATAGGAACTTCTGTTATGTCTTAGCATCTAAATTTTTGTTTTAATTTTCTTTGTTGTAGAATAGTTTTGTTTGGCAGTTACTGTTCCTGGGATGTAAAGATATCTTAGATATGTATTGCTGGAATGAATGGTTGTAATATAATAACATTGCACGTTGCCCAAGATAGCTTGTGGTGTGATGTGTTGTAATGTCAATGGCATAATAACTTCTTTTGTATTGGATCATTTTTTTCGGAACTGGGATAGGCCCAAGTTATATTGGACAATTATTTTTGAGGGAAAAACATGAGAGGCCCAGCAAAGAAATGGCCCAGAAAAATACATGATCAAAAAGAAAATATGATGTTAAAAGGGTCACACAAAGAAATCAATAAGGCTGAATTGTTGGGCCAGACCCATGTAGCTAATAAAAGCACAGGAAAAAAATACATTAAAAAGGCCGAATTGTTGGGCTAGGCCCATGTAGAAAATCGAATTGGACCGGGCTGAATCTTGTTCCACGTCAGATTGCCACGCTGGATGCCTACGTGGCCTGGGGAGGTTGCTAGTGACCAAAACGCCACAGTAGACGTATTTTGGTCATAAACGTCTTCGACCATTCCAGAAGAAAGGTCGCTATAGTCAGTCTATGAACGACAGCTTTTGACCTTCTGCTTTTGGTCACAAAAAGGTCGCAAATGATAAACCATGACCTTTCAGTGACCAATAGTGGTGGTCACAAGTTGACATATTTCATGTAGTGTGATGCGAGGTTATCCCTCGCATTACATGACAAGGCGCATTTAATGCGTCTTGCTTAGGTGTCCTTACTTTATCAGGGACGGGGGAGAAACCTGTCTCGTCTGTCGCCGCTCCTTCTTGTGTCGACACACACCCTGGCTAGCGATGCCTGAGATGCCACGTCGGTAGGCAGGCAGCTGAGGTGGCAAAGTGGTGGGTCTTCACTAAGATCTGCATGCCGCCACGCAGGTGCCTGCCTAGCTGGTTGGGTCGGCAGCTGCATGCATGTGGTGGTGGAGGTTTAGTCGGCGTGGGCCTGATGGTGGCCCCGTGGGTGTCCCCGGGAAGCGCCTTGCCGGGGCCCCAACAAGGGTCTTGCCGAGGCTCCTGCTGTCATCCCCGGCAAGGCACTTGCCGGGGGCCTTGTGGTCTTCCTTGGCTGGGATCCCACCAAGGGTTGTCGTCTCCTTAGTGCGTATCTGATCTTGGATGTCTTCACGAAGATCTGCATGCTGCCACGGGGATGTCTCCTGAATCCTCGCCCTTTGGGGGCAGTGGACTCAAGGGTGATTTGCTCCGTAGGCGCGGGACGAGTCGCCGCGGCAAGGGTCTTGCCGGGGCTACTAGAACTGTCTCCCCTTTGCTCTTCGTGGTCTTGGCCTTGGCGTTGTTCTAGTTCTCTTGAGCTTCGGTATTACCCTGGCTCACCTCCCTTGCCTTGCTTGATGTGGTGGTGCCCATGGCTCAGACTGCCCGTGCACAGTTATAGGGGTACAAAAAGTGTACCCCTCTTTTTGTAAACCGACACCTAGCCACGTCGCTCGAGCTGCCCCCTAACCCCGTTGGCCATCACAGCCGAGAGCTCGGCTCCGCCGGCCATGTCGCCGTCGTGGCCACAGACGCGTAAGCTCGAAACCGAGCGCGTCACCGCACTTACCCGCACCCCCAGGAGCTCAATGCACCAAACCACGTGCCTCTCCGTGCCCCCTAGCGATGAGTCCGAGCTCACCCGGGCTCCGGCCGCCGCCAAACACGTCGCCGGCGCCTTTTCCGACCACCCCAAGCCCAAACACCACCACCACTAGACGCGGACGAGTCTCCTCGTCACGTAGAGCCTCTCCGCCGCGCAAATGGTCGCCCGTGGGCATTTTCCGAAGCCCTCCGCCGCGTCTGTCATCGCCGGCGTCAAACTGCCGGCGAGTTGACCTCGTTTGACCAGGGGTTTAACTCCTCTGGGTCAATGACAGGTGGGCCCAGCGCCCTGCTAATTTTAGCTTAGCACTAATTAACTTTTAGTTAAGCCAATAGGTCAGTGACATGCGGGCCCAGGCCCCACTGACAGTTTAGTTAGTATTAACTTAACCCTGTTAATTAGTTGTTTCACTGACGTGTGGGTCCCGGCCGTCAGGTTTGACCTGGGCTGGCGCCTTTGACTCGCTGACGTCACAGTGACGTAGTGCTGACGCAATTATTTATTTTCTGGATTTATTCTTATATAGGAAATTCCAAAAAATAGCCAAAACTTCTCAAAATCATAGAAAATCAACCATAGCTCCAAATCAAACAAATTATATATGAAAATTGATCAGAAAAATTCAATCTTTCCATCTGTAATGATTTAATGCATGAAAAAACACTTTAACCATGCTGTTTAGGTGAAACAAGATAATACACTTATAATGCATAAGAACTTAAGCTTCCATTTGAATCTTTGATTCAAATGGACCCATTTTAACTTGTTTCACATTGCATTAGGCAGGACACCTCATTTTGCCATGTTATAGCATGCATCATATTGTTGCATATTGCCATGTGTTGATTATATACTGTGGTGTCTTTCGTGGTAGGTTCTGCCTCCGAAGATATCCTCGAGTATCTAGCTGAAGGGCAGTACCCTACTACCACTCCATCAGGCAAGCAGCCCCATTGATCATATCGATACAATCCCATGTTCTCGCTTCTGCACTCACTTACTACATTAAGACAACAATGTTTCAAACTGCTGTGTGCTGCGGTAGTTGAACCCTTATCCTCTGCATGACTGTCATTGCCACAGTAACTAGATGAAACCCACTAGCATGTGTAGGATTTGATTGAGCCATGTATGTGTTTCCTACCTTGCTATGCCTACTATGCTTAGAATTGTGTCAAGTCTGGTTCATCTGGGTGATGGGCTAGAGTGAGATGATTATGGCGGTAATGTGAGAGATGTGTTGAACATGATTTGGTAAAGGTATCGATGAGAGGCCATGTAGGAGTACATGGTGGGTTGTTTCATTGAGGCCGTCCCTAAGAACTGAGATCTGTATGTGTGATTTAAGAATCAGCTACTACCATGCATTGGGATCCTTAATTGACCCTCTCGGCTTCTTAATCACCCTAGTACTCTGTCTAGCAGTTGCAATTAGTTTCTGGTGTTTGTAGGTTATGTGTTGGCGGACGTGCGTAGCGCTGACCCTAGGGGTGGGCTATGATGTGGTAGATACACCGTGGTCGGGTATGCCGGGCGCCCGTTTGGCGTCTCGGGACCCTGTTCACATCGTTCGGCGCCGTATGTGGAAACCTCGGCCGGACTCCCTGCGGATGGAACCTGGATTGGCGATAAACCTAGACTAGAGACTTGAGTGTTTAGGTAGGCCGTGGCCGAAACCTCGTTGGGCTACCGCTTGAAGGTTGCCGAGTACATGTCGTGTAAACGACGGTAAGTGGTGAGAGCGTGTATGAAGAAATACACCCCTGCAGGGTTAACATCATCTATTCGAATAGTCACGTCAGTGGTAAAGGACTACTTGGTTGCCTATACAATTCATAGATAAGTTAATGGTTACTACTAAAAGACTCAAGATAAGTGTGAGTACCGAGGATGGCCCTCTCGTAGGATGACGAGGGAGGATCCCCGGTGGATTATTGTGTTGGTGATTAGTGGACTCGTGTGCGCAAACTATTTTACTAGTAGTGTCTCGTAGGATAGCTTAGCCAAGAGTCAAAGCTGGCTTGCTGCAATAACTCCACCACCTTCTTGAGAATGAGCATGTATAGTAGGTTCTGTTGTAAGACTTGTTGAGTACCTTTGTACTCATGTTTGCTTTAATTACTGTTTTTAGACGACAACACCGCCCCCTCCGATGTGTTTTATGTAGACCTCGACGGCGATGAGTAACTTGCCACCCAGGTGGTGATCCTGGCCATGGAGGGGCCTATGTAGATAAACAGGCTTCGACAAGCCTTCTTTCTTTCTAGTGTCTGTACCCAGACTATTTGCTTCCGCACGTGCTTGTATTCTTGTATGACTTGAGTGTCGGGTCATGTGACCCCTACCTGTATGAACATGTTATGTATGGCTCTCTGGAGCCTTTAAATAAAGTACTTGAGTTGTAGAGTTTTGTTGTGATGCCATGTTGTATTTGCACATATCGAGCATATTGTGTGTATGATTGAAATGCTTGGTATGTGTGGGATCCGACAATCTAGTTGTTTATCCTTGGCAGCCTCTCTTATGGGGAAATGTAGTCTAGTGCTCCTCGAGCCATAGTAGTCCGCTACAGCCCGGTTCACCAGAGTCCTGCTAGCCCAGCACTACTGCTCAGGACACTTGACCGGCCGGCATGTGTTTCGCTTCGTTCCTATGTCTGTCCCTTTGGGGAAATGTCACGCGGTGACATCCGGAGTCCTGCCTAGCCTGCTACAGCCCGGGTTCCTCGGAGTCCTGTTAGCCCAGTGCTACAGCCCGGATTCACATGTTGTTGACCGACATGCTCGATGTGATTCATGTATGCCTGTCTCCATAGGTCTGTGCCACTTTGGGTTCACGACTAGCCATGTCGGCCCGGGTTCTCTGTCATATGGATGCTAGCGATACTATCATATACGTGAGCCAAAAGGCGCAAACGGTCCCGGGCCATGGTAAGGCGACACCCGTGGGGATACCGTGCGTGAGGCCGCAATGTGATATGAGGTGTTACCGGCTAGATCGATGTGACTTGGAATCGGGGTCCTGACACATTCCCTGTTGCTTCTACTCTTTCTGCAATGCGGACATCCCCATGCCGAACCACAAAGGGGCACCCCTGCCCCATAGGTGATCGTGCTTCCACGCCGACATCTTTGGTGCGCCAGGTAGGGAGTGTCGCTTGTGCGAACCTGAAGCAGTAGTCGGCTCGTCAATCTTCGTCAACTTTCGTCATCCATGACTCCAAAAAAGAAGAGTGGAGCCGGAGCACATCCTTCCTCCTTGAAGGCTCATTTCCCGTGGCCATGGGCGCTGTGGCTGCGGCAGACAGGGCCGGCGAGGCGAGTGGTGCCAATAACCCTCCCGCTATGGGTGTAGCAGTGGTCGTGGTCGCGGCCCTACCCCTTCATCATGTCGCTGATCAAGTTCCTGCCGGAATAGGTCCTGGACGCGCCTAGCTTCCCCCTGCTCAACCCACTGATGTGACCAAAAAACACAACGTCGACACCTACTCTGGTGCAAGCCGAGCTCCATCGGTCGCGCCGCCCAGAGGTGCGGAGACAGGGTGTGCACCTCACCCCGCATCGGGTGAGCGCGACAACACTTCGAGCGGCACCATCGACCCCTAGCGACCACGCCCGCATGGGAAGGACCCGGCTCACCAAGAGCCTGGTCCACAAGAAAAACTTCTGCCACGTCAAGTTCCTCTGGCTACTGGTCCAAGTCAGCGAGAGCCCGATGGCGTTCCTTCTGGTTCGTATAGGGGTCGAGCGGTGCCGTGCTCTGCCTCGCACGCCATGCAAGAAACGGTGGCTGAAGCAGTAGCAAGAGCTCACCTGTTGCTCGATTTGCCTCCTGTAGCAGACAGGGTGGATGAATGGAGAGCCACCATTCAAAGTCTCATTGGGTTCACTAAGGTCAACAAGCCACCAGGTACGGAGCCACCACGGCGCCCCCCGCCGATGTTGGCAACTCCCACTAGTGGCTAAGATGGGAGAAGTGCACCCACTGTGTAGTTCCCGTCGTGGTAGCTCTCTCCAGGGCAGCCACAGGGAACTCAACGGTCACCGGACAATGATGATCGCGATGAAGCATCAATGGCCTCATCCGATCCGCTACTCCGGCAGGACCAATGTCAGGTACAGAGGGAAAGGTAGAAGGAAGATGCCCGCGTCACCATTGAGCGGCATAGCGAGAAGCGCCATTAGTTTGACAGGTGCAACAGGGCTGATGTCGATGAACCCGTGCCCAATGCTGGCGGGTACCTACCTTATGAGGTAGGGTGCCCAGCCTTCACACGTGAGCTGCGGCAAGTCTAGTGGCCATCATCTCACACCTTCAAGCCTGGCCTACCGGAGAAGTACGATGGAAAACTGAACCCGACAGAGTTTTTGGGCATCTATATGATTGCCGTTCAAGATGTTGGGGGAAGGGGTAAAAAGATGTTTGCCAACTACTTCCCTCTAGACCTCAAGCCAAATGTAAGGTCCTGGCTGATGCACCTCCCAGAAGATTCCATTTCCTCCTAGGCCGACATCTGCAACAAGTTCGTGGGCGCCTTCATGGCCGGCCACCAAGAACCGGGCCGGCCTAGCAATCTATAAAGCCTCTTGCAGAAAGAGGGAGAAATTTTGCGCAAGTATCAACAGAGGTTCTGCTAAGTGCACCGCAATATCTCAAAGGTACACCCAGCAACTGTGATTGCTGCATTTAATACAAAAGTGCGCAATCGCGGAATGCGGGCTAAGATGAATGTTCGGTTGCCCGAGACGGCTAGCAAGCTCTACACGCTGGCATATAAGTGCACTCGCATTGAAGAAGGGAGAAGACTTCCCGGGGAAGAGGCTAGCGTCAAAGTCAATTCGGAAGACGACGACGACGATGACGCCACCCCGAGGAAGAAAAACAAGAATCGCAGCAAGAAGCAAAAGAAGAAGGTAGTAATGGCCGTTGAGGGTACTGGTGATCTTAGCACCGGCAAGAAAGCAAAAATTAAGATGCCCGGCAAGGAAGCTGCTATGTGCACTGATTATCCGGCGGCAGTGGCTGGTAGGAAAACCAGCAAGTCTAGCGGACCATACTACAAGATCCATAGGACTAAGGTTCATAATCTCCAAGATTGCAAGCAAGTTGAGCAATTGGTTGAGAAACAAAAAGCCGAATATGAATGGACCAACTAGGTGAGAAACTAGAATGGTATTGGCGGCAAGGGCAGTGGTGGTCGTAACGGACACCGAGGCAAGTCTGATCAGCAGAAGGAAAAACTCGCCAGAGTCCGTGAGAGGAAGGAAAATGAAGACGACAATGAAGAGGAAGATGATGAGACCAGTGAACAGGGGCTCCAGAAAGCTACTGAGGCGATGTGCATTGACAGGGGTGCATCTTTACACTCCTCTCACCGCCAACTCAAGTTGTAGGCGTGTGAGGTTAATGCGGAAGAACCAGTAGCAAACGCTTTAGACCGCACCCATCATTTTTTACATTGAGCATCATCCAGACCGCACCACTGTGGTAGGATGCTTGCCATTGTT
Source organism: Triticum dicoccoides (assembly GCF_002162155.2). Lineage (NCBI taxonomy): Eukaryota > Viridiplantae > Streptophyta > Magnoliopsida > Poales > Poaceae > Triticum > Triticum dicoccoides. The sequence goes on from NC_041392.1 coordinate 396,945,841, forward strand.
CGTTTCGCCAACAATCCACAACCTCAAGGTCACTAAGATGTTGGTTGACACTGGAGCAGGCTTGAATTTGATTTCTCTGGGTGTGCTGAAGAAATTCTGGATTCGAGACGAGGACTTGAAGAATACTGGCACTTTCCAAGCAATCAACCAAGGAATGAGCCTACCAAAGGGAAATATTACCTTGCCAGTAACGTTTGGCGGGGAAATAAAGTTCAGGACAGAGAATATTATGTTCAACATGGTTGAACTTCCCCTGCGAGTTAACGGGATTCTTGGCTGGCCAGCTCTAGCCAAGTTCATGGCGGCGTCCACTATGCCTACAACACATAGAAAATGCCTGGTCCATGGGAGTCATCACCATCCCGTTAGACAAGAGAGATGTAGTTATTTGGGTGGATAAGATCTACAGGGATGCGGTTGCAGCGGAGGCTGCCGGGGCCCCAGCTCCCGCCAAGAGAGAGAAGAAAGCCAAGGTAACCAACGAGAACTCTGATAAAGAATCTGAGAAGCACATCTCTCCGGAGTATGCCGTGCCCAGCAGCGACTTGCCAGAAAGTTCGAATAGCAAAAGATCCAAGGTTGTTCCTCAGCAACCAAGAAAGTTTCGGTGCGGCAGGACGGCTCTGATGGTACCTTCACCATTAGTCCTACCCTTGACGACAAATGGGAAATCATGCTCGTTACCTTCCTGCAGGCGAATTTCGATGTGTTTGCCTTGCAACCTTCTGACACCCCCGGTGTTCCCAGGAAGGTAATCGAGCACCACCTTGGTGTCTGTCTTCATGCCCACCCCATCAAGCAGAAAGTCAGAAAGCAGGCCTTGGAGAGACAACAGTTCATTACTGAAGGGATCAAGAAGCTATAAGCAGCAGGTTTCGTCCGAGGAGTACTGCATCCAACTATGTTAGCTAATCCAATGGTCATGCGTAAGGATAACGTGAAGTGGAGACTTTGTATTGACTTCACTGACTTGAAAGCTTATCCAAAGGACCCCTTCCAATTGTTGTGCATTGACCAGATTGTTGATTCCACCTCTGGACGTGACTTGTTGTCCTTGTTGAAAGCATACTCTAGGTATCACCAAATCTTCATGGCCAAGGAAGACGAAGAAAAAACCGCCTTCATCATCCCGTGCGGCACGTACTGCTTCGTGCTTATGCCATTCAGGCTGAAGAATGTTAGTTCTATGTTCGCAAGTGTCGTGCAGATTGGGTTCGAGCCACAGCAGCATAGGAACATTGAATCATACATGAATGATATCATGGTCAAAACAAAAGACAAATCTTCACTCGTAGAGGATTTAGAAAAGACCTCTGCAAATTTGTGGAAGATGAACTTGAAGCTTAATCCAAAGAAATGTGTATTTGGCATTCCGTGTGGCAAGCTCCTTCGGTTCTTTCTGTCTCAGTGAGGGATAGAAGCCAACCCTGACAAGATCAAAGTGATAGAGCAGATCCAAGCCCTGAAGACAGTTAAGGATGTGAGGCACTTGACTGGCTGTGTGGCCACACTAAGCAGGTTCATTTCTAAATCCACTGAGCGCACCTAGCCGTTCTTCAAAACTTTGAAGAAGGTTGGTTCAGTAAAATGGACTCCAGAGGTCGAGGCTGCGCTGCAGGATCTGAAGGATTACCTTTTTTATGCTCCAACCTTGGTCACACCCAAACCACAAGAGCCATTGCTGCTATACCTAGCGGCAACAAATCAAGTGGTTAGTGCAGCCTTGGTGGCGCAGAGGGAAGTAGATAGTGGAGAAGCTACTACAGCAGAACCCGCCACCCTTGAGCCAACTTTATCCCCGACAAGGCTTGCCGACAGCGACAGGGGAAATCCACAGATCAGCACTGACGAACAGGAGGGGGTGGCAAGAAAGGAAGTGGTGTAGCGACCAGTTTGCTTTGTCAGCTCCCTCTTGCAGGGGGGCTAGGTCAAGGTACTCTGGAGTCGAAAGGTTGATCTTCAGCCTCCTCATGGCCTCAAGGAAGTTGCGCCACTACTTCCAAGCCCACGAGATCACTGTTGTGCCTCGCCTCCCACTACAGTGGATCTTGAGGAACCCCGAGGCCACCGGCAGAATAGTAAAATGGGCTTTGGAGCTGTGAAGTTTTGCCTTGAAGTTTGAAAGTACAACAACCATCTAAAGCAGAGCATTAGCAGAATTCATAGCAGAATGGATGCCAACTCCTGATGAAGAACTTGTGGAAACTGCCATCCCAGGCAAGGAGGCCCCTAAGGAATGGATCATTTAATTCGATGATGCTTTCTCGCTCCAAGGTCCTGGCACAAGAGTATTAGTCATTGCACCCACTCAAGAACACCTCATGTACGTGGTCCAAATGCATTTCCCCAGGGAAGACGCCACCAACAACACAACATAATATGAAGGACTCATTGCCATGCTTTGTATTGCTATCGAGCTGGGAATCAAGAAATTGATCATACGCGGCGACTCCCAGCTTGTTGTGAAGCAGGTGAATAAAGACTATCAGAGCCCACTGATGGAAGCCTATGCGTAAGAGGTGGGGAAGTTGGAAGAGAAGTTCGATGGGCTGCAAACAAAGCATGTACCCCGTGTGGAAAACAGCATCGCTGATCACCTATCGAAGTGCGCTGCACAGAAGCTTCCTCTAGAACCAGGCACTTTTGTGCTCTACCTCACCCAGCCAACAGTTTGTCTATCATCCTTGGCCAGAAAAAGAAGGAAGCTCAACACCAGAAAGCATTTCTCGGCAGAGCTCCCTGGAGCTGCCGGTGGAAAGGCTGTCGGGAGAAATCCTGTGCTAGAAGAAGATCCACACTCATGTGGCATCCCAGGTTCTTGCCATTGAAGCAAGTGTTCCCACAACTGAAGAGATGCCTTTAGTCCTTGTCATCAAGCCACAGGCTTCGGATGGGCACAACACATAGTCCAATTCTTGCAAACCGGAGAACTTAACTGACAATCCAGAACAATCTGAGAAAGTAGCCTGGAAATCGAGTATTTACTAGTCTGTGGACATCATTCTGTATAGAAAGAGGCCGAATGGCGCGAAACTGAAGTGCATGAGTCAGGAAAATGGACTAGACCTGTAGGCGGAGATACAAGGAGGCGCATGTGGCTCGCATCTGGGATCAAGCACGGGTGTAGAGATGTGTTATACAAATGGTTTTTACCCCCTGTCCACTACAGTGTTTTAAACCGTCGCCTAGGGACTGTGTGCGATAGTGGGTCCTTCCCACACGACCCAGAAACCGTCGGGAATAGGCCCTCCAACCACATAGGCGAGGGCAGAATGAGCTCTTGTGCGATGGGGTGAGGCATCAAAGCCCAATTGTTTCCGTTTGTATGTACATCCCACACAGTGAATCCCAGAAAAACATTTCCATTCATATGTATATCACACATAGTTTTTTATGTGGAAACATTTGTGCAAGGTGGCCTAATGCAAACAGTTCGCTGCCGGAAGCTGTGTGTGATTGTTAGTTGATCCAACACACCTACTTTCTAGAAACCGTGTGGGTTATTTGAATTCATCGCCCACGGTGTTGTCACAGTAACCGTCTGTAATAGAAAACCCGAATAAGCAGGGTAATTAGCCTATTATTTGATAATCCATCTAGTAAACAAATTCACATTTCTTATAAAACACACCATATATTTTATATCCGTATAACGACAACCAGGATTTCATAATTGAATTACATCAGATAGCTTCAGCACTCAGTTACACCAAAGAGGGATATAGCTAGCTACGCCATTACACAACATCGCCAAGTTTCACATGCAACATCAAAAACCTTTGGAAAAGTAGTGTCATACATGGTAAATTAACAGATGAATCTCATCTGGGAAACTGCAGAAGCGGAAGGAAAATATTGAGCCTTCAGTTTTGTTGAATGTCCTTGCAACTTTAGGCCAGTGGTTATGGATAATTGCCCGCCCAACCTTCGTCCTCTTCAGGAAGACTTCAATATTGTACTGTGGGTGTTGAATGAATACCTTCCTCGCCTCTTGACCATGCAGGAGGTTTGGGAGGTAATCATCGGTGAACTGCTTTGAAAAGTACTGAAAACAAAGATATGCATAAATCGTTGTTATAAATTTTGAAATGGTGCAAGGGGTAAAAACAAGGTAAAGATTTAGTACCATCATATAGTTGACTGACGTCTTCTTCATTGTGCAAACAAAGATCTTGTTGTTATTCGTCGCAAGTTTCTTTATCCTAACAATCTTTCTAAGTTTCCTGAGTTCACTAATATTCATGGACATCTCATTTCCCCATATGCAAAATGGGCCGAATAGTGGGTCTAAGCCTCAGACAACAGGACCTACATGTGCAAGACCAAATTGTAAGAAACCTAAATATCAGAATTATTCCTGCAACTGCACAATAATGTGCTATTAGCGAACGGACCATGCATGAGCAAACCTCGATGGTAAACCACAGTGTCTCCCATTGTTTCCCTGCAACACATATAAGGAAGATTTGATCATGTTAACTTAAAGTTGCCATACTATCAATAGAATATGTATTCAGTTCGGCCAAATTCGACTTATTTCTCACATGCATAACAATACACAACAAATGAAAATCAAATTGCAGAATTGAACCAACAGTTAACTGGACAATGACCAAATGAACCAAAAAAGTTAACTGAGCACGACATTGCAGAATAGAACATATACTAGAAGATACGACAGTTAATGAAACCAAGAATGCTAGAGAACAGCACTACGAAATGTAGCAATTGTTGGACCAAACTATTAACTGAACATTACATTTCAGCATATCAGATTGCATATTAACATTACAGAGGACAAATCACTAGAAGGCACTGGCGATGGCCTCCTGAAAACAGTACAAACTCTATTTTAAAGTAGACAACCACGTCGCGGTGTCGACGGTGTCCTCGAAGACGAGGTGCTCCACTAGGATTTGGCGGTTGGCACGCATGGTAGCCATAGCCACCTCGTCCACACGTGCAGCCGTGATTTGCTTCTCTGCTGCCAGATGCTATTGAGCCCCATGTTATACTGTGTGCAAAATGGTTGTGGGCGATGCTTAATTGGAGGACGGGACCAGTGATTTCGGCGGAAGGTGTCACGCCATCGGTCGGGGCATGTGGGATGGGGAAGGAGGAGGATGGTGTGGGTGGGTGTGGATTACCTGACCATATCGACGTGGTCACACGGCAAGAAGAAGGGTCGCCGGCGAGGAGGCGGCGCTGCAAGAAGAAGGGTCACCGACGAGGAGGCAGGGCTGCAAGAAGAAGGGTTGCCGACGAGGAGGCGGCGCTGCCAGTAAGCAACAGTGAAGGTTTGAACTAGGAAAGCAAAGAGGAACAATGGAAATGTGGCTTTTGGTGGGGTGGGGCGGGGAGATAGATATTTCCGCGGTGGTAGAAAATTTTCGCTCGGTGCCACGAGAAACTGGCGCACAAGTGTGGTTCAAGCACATGCGATGGACTGTAGACGATGAAGCTTCCTGCGTAAGCCAGACAAGAGGGTGCACCAAGATATTTTATATCACATCCCACACGATTCTTGCTAGTAAACTATTTGTGGTATACCTAACTTTTTCATTCTGTTTTGAAAGGCAAAATGGTGTTACAGAGGGAAAGTATGGTGTTTGAATTTCTAGAACATTTATCTATAGTGTACATGCAACTATATGAGTGTCATGTTAAAATTTGGAATTATTCCGGGTTCATTTGGCATTTTTATGCATTAGTTGAGTTTCTAGGCATTTAATGTGCATAATTGAAATTTGAACTACAAGCACATGCTCCAGTGCACCAAAGTTTGTTGAAAAACACCACTACTAGGGAAAACCTTATACACAATCTTAGCAGTAGCCCTGGACAAGAAGGGGCACTACTGCTAATTAGCTGTAGCGCGGGCCGCAAAGAGGCGCTACTGCTACAAACTTAGTAGTAGCACGGCTCAGTAGAACCACGCTACTACTAAAATTGCCCGCCTGTTCCTGCCACGCTAGGTTTAGCAGTAGCACACCCACACTAATTGCGCTACTATTAATGTAATAGTAGCAGCATGCTTTTTTTGCAGGGCGTGACTGCTAATTTTGAATTTGGCCACATGTGGGCCCCGCTTAGCAGTAGCGCCTCTTCCAAAAGCGCGCTACTGCTATCTTATTAGCAGCAGCACATTTTACACCCGACGCTACTGCTAAACCGCAGCCATACCACCCTTCCTCCCCCCTCCCCCTCCGCCATCCTCTCTTCCTTCACTTTCCCCTAGCTCCCACCTCCTCTCTCCCTCACTTTGCTTCTTCCTCACTACTTCTCCCCCTATTACTCTCCTTCTTCTACCTATCTTTCTCTTTATTACTCCTAGCTAACTACACTACCTCCATTAATGCATCTCCTTTCTCTTTTTCCTTCCCCCTCCACTAGTTGAACTCGTTTCCTCCCAAACTAGCTAGCTAGGTATATCTAGCATTTAGTGAAGTGACCTATGTACCTCCTTAACTAGATCTAGCCTTGTCAAGAAGAGCTTTGTCCACCTATCGACATTAGCATCACTGTGCTCGATCTCGAGATAGGTGATTCAAAATTTATGCTTTTCCAAGAATGGAAATACGTGTATGTGTGTGATATGACATAATCAGGCGATATGATGAAAATTGTGTGTGTGGCATGAGTTGCCGCCGAATTGTGCATGTGAGTTGCCTATGTTTTGCTGAAATGTTGATTTATTTCTATTTCGGCGAATTCCAGGTAAACTCTAGATGCCCTATTTTTAGGGAAGTTCATGTCGAATTTTTGTATGACTTTGATGCATGAATGCATTTTTATAATCAATTTGTTTATTATTACCATCCAGGCATTCATGATGGTCAGTGGAATGATGGTGGACAGGTGGTTGTGGTCGGCGTTGCAAGACATGAAAGAAAATAACCTGACAGTGATTTTATGTCTGTGTCGAAGATGCAAAGGGGGAGTTTGGCTCGACCTCTATAAAAATGGTCGTGTGATGGCGCACCTACTCATGACTGGTTTCATGGATGGCTATACTCGATGGATAATTGCATATGAGGATGATGATGTCGAGGATGTCGACGGGGCAGGCAATGGCAACATGGGGCAAGACGAAGAGATGACCGATAATAGAGGCGGAGAAGGGGCCGGACATGGCGGTGGGGAAGAGGTCGGACATGGCGGCAGAGAAGGGGCCGTACATGGCGGAGGAAAAAACATGGACTCCACGCCGCAGACTTTGTCGGTACTAAGTTCAATCGTGCGGGACCCTCATGTTCAAGCACTACTTTGCAAGGAGACGACTACTGACAGAGCTGCTTCTAGAGAGGAGGCCAAGCTGCAGCAACTGGCGGTAGACTCAAACACTCCATTGTATGATCGTTGTAATCCTGAGGTGACCCGCTTGAGTTTCTCGCTCGAACTCCCGAAGACGAAGGCAAAAAACAAATGGACTGACGCTAGCCTCGATGAGCTTCTCAAGTACCTAAAGGATGTTCTTCCCGTGGGGAATCTATGTCCTACTAGCGTGGATGAGGCCAAGAAGATCGTGTGTCCTCTTGATCTGCTTCATGTTAGATACCATGCATGCATCAAGGATTGCATAATTTATCTAATGGAGCGCACAGAAAAAAAACAGCTGTCCGGTGTGCAATGCTTCTTGATACAAGAAGGCCGGGAAGAAATCTCCCTAGAAAGTTGTATGGTACTTACCTATCACTCCCCATCTACAACGTTATTTTTTAGATCCCAAGGAAGCAAAGCTCATGCATTGGCGCGCGGAGAGGACAAAGCCCGACGATGGAGATGATCCGAAGCTATGACACCTCGTGGATGGAAGCCAGTGGAGAGAGTTCAATGCCGAATATCGGTATTTCGCATGCAATGCAAGGAACATCATGTTCGGCATATGTACCGATGGCATGAATCCGTTTGGCAATCAAAACACCAACCATACCACATGGCATGTGTTTGTATGGATGTACAACCTCCCCCTGGTTGTGCGTGAAGTTGAAGTACATACACATGAGCATGCTGATTTAAGGGACGAAACCACCGGGATATAATATTAATCTATATCTGGGGCTACTTCAAGAGGAGTTAGACACGTTCTGGAAAACACCATCCAAGACAGGGGACGCCAGCAAAGGCAAGTATTTCTATATGAGAGCCGCTGATCATGATGGTGCACGACTATCTCGGTTACGGATATGTCGTGGGCCAGGTGTGCCACATATATTGTGGATGCATGCGGTGTATGGATGATACAACATCTCAGCAGCTAACATCAATGAAAGATGGCGGCTCTGGGAAAATCATGTACATGGGGCATCGAAGATGGCTCGAGAAGGACGACCCATGGAGAAACCATGGAGATCTATTCAATGGTGAGGTTGAGCATCGAGGACCTCCACGTAAGCGGAGCGGCGACGAAATCTATGAGCTGTGCAAAAACTAGGAACAGTGCCCCACACCGAGGAAGACGATGAAAAAGGCGCCGGAGCCACTACTGAAGGTACGGAAGACGAGGTCTATTTTCTGGCACTTGGAGTACTGGCACAAACTCGACATGGCTCGTTGCCTTGATCAAATGCATATCTGTAAGAATGTCCTTGAGAGCTTGATTGCAACACTGATGAACATGCTGGATAAGACCAAGGATGGGCCGAAGGCAAGAAAACACTTGCAAGATTTGAAAATCAGGGCACATCTGCACATGCCGCCTCGTAAAAAGTCAGAGGAGACGGAGACGGAGACAGAGGCATGGGAAGAAGGGCAAAAAAGTAAAGGAAGAGGATTATTACCCCCCTTCTTGCTTCACCTTAAGTCCGGCTGAGATTGATAAATTCTTCAAGTGCCTTACCGGAATCAAATGAAGTTCCGGTTACTATGGGAAGATAAGCATACTTCTAGACACGGAGAAGAAAAGGTTCAGCAGGATGAAGTCCCATGACTGTCATGTGATGATGACACAGATACTACCTGTTACCCTTAGAGGGATAATGGACAAGCACGTCCATGACACACTTACTGGTCTCTGCAACTTTTTTGACGTCATTTCCTGAAAGTTGATCACTGTGAAGCAGCTTCAAAGGCTACAGGAAGAGATCGTTGTGATACTAAATGAGCTTGAGATGTACTTCCCGCCCGCGTTCTCTATTGTCATGGTGCATCTGTGTGTCCAGATTGTGGATGACATAATAGACCTGGGGCCATCATTCCTGCACAACATGATGTCGTTCGAGAGGATGATAGGATCATCAAAGGATTCGTTCGTAACATGTCCCGTCGAGATGGAAGCATCGTCCAAGGCTATCTGACACAAGAGTGCATCTCTTTCTACGAGAATTTTCTATATGGCGCAGACTGGCCGCCTGGTGTTGGTTTTCCCTTCAAGAAGCACGTTGGGAGGCTCAAAGGAGAAGGTCACTACAATGGTCATAGGGAACTGTATGTGGCCTACTCAGATCAACGCAACGACTTTGATATAGAAAACTTGGTAGTGCTACAACACCTAGACCTGGTAGATCCTTTCGTGACACTGCACAAAGAAAAACTCACAAAGAAGTATATTGACCGGGCGGTATGCAAGATGGACGCCGAAGTTACTAGAGAGAACAACTCCACTTTCCTGCATTTGTTCAAAGAGCATATTCTTGCTAATTCCCCGGAATAGGGCTCTAAGGATGGATTGCTCATATACGCCTTAGCACATGGCCGCTCGCCCAACCTCTTCACCTATCATGCATATGATATCAACGGATACACGTGCTACACGGAGGCCAAAGATATGAACAATGATTGGTGACAATGGAATGCATGACCGGCAGCGACAACGACGTAACTAAGGGATTTTACGGAAGGATCGAGGAGATCTGGCAGCTTGACTACTCTGGACTGCACAGTGCGACGATGTTCTGTGTCAGATGGGCTAATAATGTCGAAAGATAAAACTGGCATTTCACTACGATGACTATACCTGACGCCAAGAGCGCTACCGTGAACGCCATCACAAAAAACGAGCCATGGGTACATTGTAAGCACGTGACATAATGCTTCTTCATAACCGACGAGAGCAATCCGAGTTGTGTTGTCGTGAGGAGAGGCAAAACGAACATCATTGGAATGGATGGAGTCGCCAACGAGGAAGACTACGACCAGTACGGCAACCCAATGAGGGAATATGACGATCACAATGAAGTATGCATCAAAAGAAGAATCAATACTACATTACCTAACAAAGATCATACTCCATGGCAAAGGAAAAGTCATAATGAGGGGCTCAATTATTCTTCAACAAACAAGAAGGGAATTGAAGCTCACTAAAAAATTAAAACGCCAAAGTTGGGAAACCGTTACCAGTCAAATGATGTAATATATATGTCCCTATTTTGTGTACACACTTAACCGTTATGCATGGTTCAAATGATGTAATATATATATATGCTCCTATTTTGTATGCATACTTAACCATCAAATGATGCAATATATATCGCCTTAGTTATATACATTGTATCACCTTCCCTTCATTCCTCCTCTTGGAAAAAAGGAAAGAAAAGAAAAAGAAGAAAATAAAAGGAAAATAAAATAAAGGAAAAGAAAATAGAAGAAACAAACAGGAAAACTGCTATAGCTACTTGTGATAGCAGTAGCGCCTTTCTGGATAACCGCTATAGCAACGTTAGATAGCAGTAGCGCTATTTGATAAAATACACTATAGCTACTATTGATAGCAGTAGCGCTTCTTGGAGAAACGCGCTATAGCTAAATTAGGTATAGCGCGTTTTGTCGAAACGCGTTGCTGCTATGTTGACTTAACCCCTCCACCGGTTTCCCACCTCTGCTTCTTCCCCCAAATCCCAAATCCCCACTCTATCTTCTCCCCTTCGTCGCCGCTGGAGCCCGTTCCCTCGCCCTTGACCTCGATGGAGCCCGTGCCCTCAACCCGACCCTGCCTCATCTCGGTGTCGCGCTGTCTCCCTCGACCCCGCCTCGCCTTGGTACTGCGCCATCTCCCCAACCCCGCCCCGGCCCCAGCCCCGATCCCGACGTGGCACGCCTCCCTCCTCTACTTCCTCCCCTCCCAACCTCGGGCGTCGTCGAGCCTGCCTCCTCACCCTGCACCCTTTGTAAGCCCCCCACAACTCCTCTCTCTCTGCCATTAGAGTTCTAGCTAGGGTTCGTAGGTCAATTTACTTAGGTTTTAGTTAGGGCAGTAGGTTAATTAGGTTATCTACTTAGTTCAGGCAGTAGGTTAATTAGGTTATCTATTTTCTAAGGGTAGTAGGTTAATTAGGATATCTATTTAGTTAAGGCAGTAGGTTAATTAGGTTATTTATTTGGTTAAGGCAGTAGGTAGTTTTTTTCTCGGTGATGAATTTAATTATGAAACCTAGCTAGGTATCAAATTCAGTTATGAATTTAGCTCGGTATGAACCCTAGTTATGAATTTTGCGGTGATGGATTTATCAAATTAATTATGAACTCTAGGTATCAAATTTAGTTATGAATTTAGCTAGGTTTCAAACTAGGATAGAAATATTATTCAATGAATTTTTATTGGTATTTAGCTAGGTATCAAACTTGGAAAGAAATTTTATTCAAGGATTTTTTTTGGTATTTAGCTAGGTATCAAATTTTATTCAAGGAATTTTTATTGGTATTTAAACAAAACCAGAATTGTTGCTATTTGATTTTTTTAGTTAAAGCTATTGTTGGTATATGAACCCTATATGATATGTGGACATGTGTCAGGACCCCGATCCTAAGCCACATTGATCTAGCATGTAACACATCATATCACTTTGCTGCCTCACGCACGGTATCCCCACGGGTGCTACCTTACCTGGCTCTGGACTATTTGCGCCTTTTGGCTCACATATATGATAGTGTCGCTAGCATCCATATGACAGAGAACCCGGGCCGACATGACTAGTCGTGAACCCAAAGTGGCACTAACTTACAGGGTTAGGCATACATGACCCAGCAACGAACGTGTCGGTCACTAGCGAGTGAATTCGGGCTATAGCAACTGGGCTAGCAGGATTCCGGGAATCCTGGCTGTAGGAGGCTAACAGGACTCCGAAAGACACCGCGTGACATTTCCTTGAAGGGACAGACACAGGATCGAAGAAGGACACATGCCGACCGGTCTTAGTGTTACGGAGCAGTAGCAACTGGGCTAATAGGACTCTGGTAAACCGGGCTGTAGCAGACTACCATGGCTTAGTGGAAGCACTAGACTACATTTCCCCATAAGAGAGGCTACCAAGGGTAGAAAACTAGGTTATCGGATCCCACACATACCAAGCATTTCAATCATACACACAATATGCTCGATATGTGTAAATACAACATGGGATCACAAAAACATTCTACGACTCAAAGTATTTATTCATAAGACTCCGAAGAGTCAGATATTACAAACATGGGTCTCATGACCCAGCATTAAAGTCATACAAGAAATAGCACATGCGGAAGCTCATCTTGTCTGAGTATAGATAACTACAAATGAAAAAGACTGAGAAGCCTGACTAACTACAAGACCCTGCCGAGGGCACAAGATCGTAGCTGAGGTAACAAGCTAAACGTCGAAGTCCATGCGGAACTACTAGCGAGACTGAAGTCTCTATGCAAAAACATAAATTACGCAAACGTGAGTACAAATGTACCCAGCAAGACTTACATCAGAACTATCTACATATGCATCAGTATCAACAAAGGGGTGGTGGAGTTGAACTGCAGCAAGCGAGCTTTGACTCAGTGGCTATCCTATACTACAAATGCAAGTAACTCTTTGGGGTAGCGTACACGAGTCCACATAATCACCAATCAATACACCACTATGGATCCGCTCCCGTCTCCCTACGAGAAGGCCATCCATAGCACTCACGCTTATCTTGCTAGTTTTAGAGTATCCACTTCAAGTTATCTATGAACTGTACAGGCAACCCAGATGTCCTTTACCACGGACACGGCTATTCGAATAGATCATTTATAACCCTGCAGGGGTGTACTTCTTCACACATGCTCTCGCCACTTACCATCGTGTACACGTCGTGTATCTCGGCAACCTTCAAGCAGAAGCTTGGGGAGGGAGTCGGCCACGTCCTGACTAACCACACCAGTCTCTAGTCTAGGTTTATCGCCTATTCAGGTTCCATCCGCAAGGAGATCCGGCCGGGATTTCGCTCACGACCCCAAACAATGAGAGCAGGGTTCCCGAGGCACCAAACGGGCATCCCGGTACACTGTGCCTCGTGTCTCTACCGCATCATAGCCCACCCCTAGGGGTCAGCACTATGCACGGCCTGCTACAAATATCCGACAAACACCAGAAACTAGTTGCAACTCCTGGACATAGATCGAGGCGATTAATAAGTCGAGAGGGGCCGAGTTACCAGAACCGAATGTGTGGTAGTAACTGTTCCTGGATCACAAACACAGAACTCAGTACCTGAGGACGGTTTCAATGAGATAACCAACCATGTACTCCAACATGGCCTCTCACCGCTACCTTTACCAAATCGTGTTCACACACTTCCCTCTTAACAATAGGACGTGTTCACCACATACCAATTCATCCCCGATGAATCAGACCTCACTCAGCTCTAAGAAGTAGCGGGCATGACAACAAGCATGAATGAGCAGGCACATCAGGGCTAGTGGGTTTCATCTATTTACTATGGCAATGCCAGGTCATGTAGAAGAATGGGGTTCAACTACCGCAACATGTAACCGTTGAATCGTTGTTATCCTAATGCAGTAAAAGAGAGCACATGTGAGAGAGTGGGATTGTATCGGAATGAACAAGGGGGTTTGCTTGCCTGGCACTTCTGAAGGTAGTATAGTTCTTCATCGGTGTCATCGATCACATCGTCGGTAGGTCGTCTATTGAGAGGGGACAAACACCAGCAATAGAGAAGGAAACACAATCAATGCAATGCACAATATGATGCATGATCATGACATGGTAAAATGAGTGTGTTGGGCTAATGCATCTATAACCAGATGGGTTTGAGCTATTTTGAACCAAAGATTCAAAGTTCAAACTCATTTGTGATCTTAAATAGTGCTTTATCATGTTTTTCACTAAACAACAAGTTAACTTGTTTAAAGATGCATGAAACTAGTACAGATGGATAGATTGGATTTTTTTGATCATTTTTCATATATAACACTTTGCATTTGGAGTTACAGATTAATTTCTATGAATTTTTGAAGTTAGCACTAATTTCTAAAATTTCCTGAATAAGAATAAATCATGAAAATGCATTACTGCGTCAGCACTGCATCAGAAGGTCAACAGGCGGTCCAGGTCAAACCTGACTTGTGGGGCCCACTGGTCAGTGGCTCAACTAATTAACATGGTTAATTTGTGTTAAGTTAATACTGACTAAACCGTTGGTGGGGTCCGGGCCCACTAGTCAGTGAGTCAAGGGGGGTTATTGGGGCTAATTAGAACTTAACCCAAGATTAGCAGGGCCTGCGTCCACATGTCAATGACCCAGGTGGGTCAAACCCTGGTCCACTCGGGTCAAACCCACTGGCGACTCAACACCAGCGAGGCCAGACATGGCGGGCAGGCTCGGGATTCCTCCTCCGGCGACCAAAATGGCCGGTGGAGGGCATCTACGTGTAGCTGGAAGGGCACCACATCTAGTGGTGTAGGTGGTTGGGTGCGGGGAGGCCAGAAACGACGGCAATGACGAAAACCGCGGTAGCCGGAGTTCGGGCCTCAATGGGAACGGCGCTCCGGTGCACGGGGAAGCTAGCGGAGGGCTCAACAGACTCCTAGCGATGCAGGGAGCATAAATACATGATCGGCCACGACAGATGCTAGCTCAAACAATGGAGGAGCTACACGGCGGCGGCATGGAGCTCTCGGCCAGGTCGGGGCTACGGCCTAGAGGTTGAGTACGACCAGAGGAGAAGGGGAAATGACTCGGGGCTCACCGCGAGTCCGTTTAGGAGGGTCAGTGGGCTCGGGGACGGGCTGGACGAAGCTAATCGATGAGCAGCGTCCGACGGCCGTGGATCAAGAATACGGCTTGATGGCGGCGATGCAGGGCGTCCGGCGATGCTTGGCTTGTCGAGGGAGTAGAGGACGTCGATGCAGAGCTTCTTGGCGTGTTAGCGAGGTGTGGGGCGGCCGATGGATGCGGCAGCGAGGGGCTGTGCGCTCCTGGGCGTCTCGGGGGAGAGGTTTCTAGAGAAGGGGGAGATCTCGGGGGAGAGCCGGACGGGTCTGGGGGGTCGCGTGGTGTCGTCTAGACGCGTGGGGAGGGGGCTGGCAGGCAGGAAGGAGTTGGCATCCTCGTCCGCGCGCGTGTGAGCACGCAGCTGCTCCTACTGGCCAGGGGTAGCAGACAGTGTTGCCCCTTGTGGGCTGGGCTGCTTCTACTAGGTAAGGCCTAGGTAAACTCTTTCTCTCTCTTTCCTTTATTCTAGTTCCTATTTTCTATTTTTCAGTTTGTTTCTGATTTAGTTTTAATACCAAACCCATTCTATAAATCTTGAAAATATTTGTGGGCAGTAAATGAATTATTTCAGAGGCCCTCGGGTGTTTTCAGAATTGTTGGAGCATTTAAAATTATTTATAGCTTTTAAATGCCCCAATTCAAATACATATGATTTAATTCAAAAATCCAGGATGACCTACAAAAATGTGCACCATTTTTGGCAGAGGCTCTAGACAATTCAAAAATGATGAACATTTTATGAAGGGCATTTTGGGTTCATTGAAAAGATTTAATTTTGACCCTAGTTGAATTTCATTTGCTGCTAGGGTTTATCAGTCCCCATTTCAAGCTTCCTTTGAGTTTAAACATGATGCATGGATGCAGATGCAACTATTGCAGGCAATTATTCTAGGGTTGTGACAACTCACCCCCATTAAATAAGAATCTCGTCCCGAGATTCAAGATGTGAGGCAAGAAGATAGAGGGGAACACATAGCTAGCACAAACTTCATGATCTAATTGCCCTCATCGTAGATTTTGATCCGTTGCATCATATGTCCTTGACGTCTTTGCTTTCGAGACCTTCATCCAACATGATGACGACAGAGAGAAACTTTACAGGAATCGATCCCCTCGAAGTTTGAGCACTCAAGATAAACTCATGGAGTGAGACGAAAGAACACCTCTTGAGCTGAGAGACAAGACACACATAAGGGGTGGAAGGAAACAGATGGCGATTGCTCTATTTGGTAAGAAACACTTCCATGCTGGAAAAGATGGTGAAAGGGTATCTCAAAGTAGCAAGGAATTAAATTGTCATGATTCCATAGTGGGACACCTTAGAGGAGGTGACTCGTAGAATTATTCCCTTAAGTGGCCAAAGAATTACTTTTGATACAAAGATCATTGGAACTCTTTATACCAGCCGAAGGCAATCACAAATGATCATTTGAAGGAGTTCGGATGAATGGCATACTTAGACTAGAATGGATGATGTGGACTACCTTGTTGCAGACAATGCAATGAGTGATATTTTCTTATCATCGGAAATGGATGGGACCCATGGTAGGACCACTTTTGAAGATGGTCTTGGACAACAACTGCTGAGAAGGCAGCCCATGGGAAATTGGCACAATGGCAGTGCAAGCTGGGAACAAAATGCAACTGTTGGGAATGTTCCAACCATCATATCCGCCTGAGATTCAGATCCGGTTGGTAACAGGATATTTCAGACAACATGTCTGAAAAGGAAAGGTTGCAACACAAATCGATGAGATGACATTGCGAGATTCTCGGGAAATGAACTACGATAGCAAGCTTCAAACATGAGTTGGTTCTGCTACACACATGTGAACATGCTGTCCCGGACAAGCATGACCACATAGTAGTCTTACAACTAAAACACGACTGAGTTCTGGATGGGAAACATAATTAATGATATCGAAGTCTCTGCGCGGAAGTCCAAAGGATTAACACTTTAGAACAGACTCCTTTATCTTCAACAAATCAATCAGTGGCTTGGCCTGCTAGGGAATACATATGGAATGAAGATGACCAGTCTATGAGACCATATAATACTATGCACATGCATGACCGACTTGGGACGATTCCAGAGGAAGCAGAAACAAACTTTCTCGAATTCACGGCGGCAACTTACATCTAATGCACGTGAATCAAAGGACATCACTCCTTTCATCAAAACATAGGCTTCATGAACGGAACATGAAGATAATGCTTACAGAAGTTTCCAACACTAGATTGATGTTCAACATGAATCATGGAGGAGACAAAATGTTGTTGATGGCTCAATAGCAACTCATCGGAATTTCCATACCACTGGACTTCCACCACTATGTGAACATGGTGATAGCACTAGTCATACCAAAAGATGTAATGGTGTATGCTCGAGGGATCAACCATGAGTAAGACAACATTACGAACATCATTGGTTCTGATTTGACTTGACGATGGCCCACACTCAAATCAAGGTTTGGCAAGACGATAGGTTGAACAACTGATTACAGGGATCAATCGATGAAGATATCATCTTTCTTCAACACACACAAAATATCCCTTGAAATGAACTAAGCTAGGCAAGCTTTTATCTTCCAACTCTCCAAGTTGTTGTTTGGCTTAACCAACTAGCTCAAGGGTATTCCACATGGTTCTTGGAGAAGGGTGGTCACAAGAACCAACTTGATCACGAGCTCAACATAATTGTCAGGAGACAACCTGGTGATACTTCCGAGAAGATAATCGGAAAATCACAAACCACCGATATGTTACTAAGCTTGAGAACAATCTTGCTCTTCAGGCAAGATGATATGATCAAAAGAGCAAGGGTTTGACAAAATCCTAACTCATCGATCGAAGAGTGCAGCAACAAAAATGGACTAGCTAGCACAATCTACCTTAGGATGATGATTCAACAACCAACACACTAAGAATGGAATTATCGTCCATTAACTACCAAGCAACGGGATTGCTAGGAGTATTGATTTCACACATCATATAGTTCACTTATCAGCATTCCGGTTACAATAACATGGAGACGGAGGAATGAATGATAATGGTGAGAAGTATCACTACGTTAATAATTCATAAGAGGTGGTGCAATTCCTATGACAATCCTGACATAAAGAGGGAATACTCCACGGTAGAACAGAACAAAAGCTGGATTGGCATTTTTTCTGCAGAATACAACTACTTTGTCCCAATCCCAGAGATGGACGAGGTACTGGAGTTTGTTTCTCCTAGTCATTCCGTAATAGAATGGCTTGACGGACCACAAGAATAATAGGCATTGATAAATGAATGCGTGCATACTCTTGACTATCAATTGATAGAAGAAGGTAAGAATACAGTTGAGGAGGGTCAACTCAAGGAACATACAACTTTCTGAGTTGTGGATGGATAGATTAGTAGGTCGAACCAAGTTCAACAAGTTTCTTCCAGATAATCCATGCATAGAGGTAGGACTGGCAGAGTCACAATATAGAATGTAGAACTCATCGAGGGTACTCTTATTGTGATCTTTTGGTTCAAAGAACTGCTCCCATAAGCAGTTCATGGTATTTGGAAGAAGGAAATACCACTAACCTTGAGGACTATCACAAAGGTTACATATATCCTGAAGGAACTGGCAAACACTATCAACATGAAGTAAGTAGGGTGAACCTCGGGTTCAAGAACCGAGGAATAGAATACCTACTCACTAATAAAATCATGGGATGCTTTCGAGAATGATGGCCAGAATCATCACACTGGGGATACAAAAGTGTTGCTAGATTACTAGGTGATTTTCTAGGATGCCTAGGGTCATAATACTAGCTCCATCTTATATGTAGAGGCAGTAGAGTACCTCAACAGAACGTTTAGTGTGCTTAACTTGGCCCAAAAGGACATCATGAATGGGAGGAAGGAATTTGCAAATGCATCAGACTGTTTAGAAACCTGGGATGACTCGGACAACATAACTGATGTAAGTGCTCAGAAAAAGATTTGAGACATTCACAAGGATTTGCATAGTCACTTAACAACATCATATCAAGGTTCTGGTTCAACTGACAACATACTAAAAGTAGTAGAAACTGAACTAAGGCATGGAACCAACAATCCTAAGATTCTATGGATTAGTAACATGTGAACCTAATAGAGATATGAGATCCTAGTCCTTAACCCATGTAGGAAAGAAGAGGATGACTCAGATCAGAAGGGCATAAGGTAAAGGAGTAAAAAGAGACTTACGTCCCTTCCCACAATCAATTCCCTTACATATAACTAAAGCATTTCTAGACTCAACTTTGACTAGTTTTGCTTGGTAATCCTATAGGCAGTGAGGCTCTGATACCAAAGCTATCAGGACCCCGATCATAAGCCACATCGATCTAGCGTGTAACACATCATATAACTTTGCGGCCTCACGCACGGTATCCTCACGGGTGCCACCTTACCTGGCATGGGACCGTTTGCGCCTTTTGGCTCATGTATATGATAGTGTCGCTAGCATCCATATGACAGAGAACCCGGGCCGACATGACTAGTCATGAACCCAAAGTGGCACTACTTAGAGGGATAGGCATACATGACCCAGGAACGAACGTGTCGGTCATCAGCGAGTGAATTCGGGCTGTAGCAACTAGGCTAGCAGGGCTCCGGGAATCCAGGCTGTAGCAGGCTAAAAGGACTCCGAAAGACATTGCGTGACATTTCCCTGAAGGGACAGACACAGGATCGAAGAAGGACACATGCCGACCAGTCTTGGTGTTCCGGTGCAGTAGCAACTGGGCTAATAGGACTCCGCTAAACCGGGCTGTAGCAGACTACCATGGCTCAGTGCAAGCACTAGACTACATTTCCCCATAAGAGAGGCTACCAAGGATAGACAACTAGGTTGTCGGATCCCACACATACCAAGTATTTCAATCATACACACAATATGCTCAATATGTGTAAATACAACATAGCATCACAACAAAATTCTTTGACTCAAAGTATTTATTCATAAGACTCCAAAGAGTCAGATATTACAAACATGGGTCTCATGACCCAACATTCAAGTCATACAACCAATAGCACATGCGGAAGCTTATCTTGTATGAGTACAAAAAACTACAAATGAAAAAGACTGAGAAGCCTGACTAACTACAAGACCCTACCAAGGGCACAAGATCGTAGCTGAGGTAACAAACTAAACGTCGAAGTCCATGAGGAACTACTAGCGAGACTGAAGTCTCTCTGCAAAAACATAAATTAAGAAAATGTGAGTACAAATGTACCCAGCAAGACTTACATCAGAACTATCTACATATGCATCAGTATCAACAAAGGGGGTGGTGAAGTTTAACTGAAACAAGCTAGCTTTGACCCAGTGGCTATCCTATACTACAACTGCACGTAACTCTTTCGGGTGGCGCACACGAGTCCACATATTCACCAATCAATACAGACCTATGGATCCGCTCCTGTCTCCCTACGAGAAGGCCATCCATATCACTCACGCTTATCTTGCGAGTTTTAGAGTATCCACATAAAGCTATCTACAAACTGTACAGGCAACCCAGAAGTCCCTTACCGCGGACACTGCTATTCGAATAGATCATTTATAACCCTGCAGGGGTGTACTTCTTCACACACATTCTCACCACTTACAACCATGTACATGTCGTGTATCTCGGCAACCTTCAAGCGAAAGCCGTGCGAGGGAGTCGGCCATGACCTGACTAACCACACAAGTCTCTAGTCCAGGTTTATCACCTATTCGGGTTCCATCCGCAAGGATATCCGGCAGGGGTTTCGCTCACGGCCCCAAACAATGAGAGCAGGGTTCCCGAGGCACCAAACGGGCGTACCAGTACACTGTGCCTCGTGGCTTTACCACATCATAGCCCACCCCTAGGGTCAGTGCTACGCACGGCCCCCAACACATATCCTACAAACACGAGAAACTAGTTGCAATTCCTGGACAAAGATCGAGGCGATTAATAAGCCGAGAGGGGTCAAGTTACCGGAACCCAATGTGTGGTAGTAACTGTTCATGGATCACAAACACAGAACTCAGTTCCTGAGGACTGTTTCAATGAGACAACCCACCATGTACTCCTAAATGGCCTCCCACGGCTACCTTTACCAAATCGTGTTCACACACTTAGCTCTCAACAGTAGGACATGTTCACCACATTCCAATTCATCCCCGATGAATCAGACCTGACTCAACTCTAAGCAGTAGCAGGCATGACAACATGCATGAATGAGTAGGCACATCAGGGCTCAAACAACTCGTACTCATGCTAGTGGGTTTCATCTATTTGTTGGGGAACGTAGTAATTTCAAAAAAATTCCTACGCACATGCAAGATCATGGTGATGCATAGCAACGAGAGGGAAGAGTGTTATCTACGTACCCTCGTAGACCGGAAGCGGAAGCTTTAGCACAACGCGGTTGATGTAGTCGTACGTCTTCAGGGCCCGACTGATCAAGCACCGAAACTACGGCACCTCCGAGTTCTAGCACAGGTTCAGCTCGATGACGATCCCCGGACTCCGATGCAGCAAAGTGTCAGGGATGAGTTCCGTCAGCACAACGGCGTGGTGACGATCTTGATGTTCTACCGTCGCAGGGCTTCGCCTAAGCACCGCTACAATATTATCGAGGATTATGGTGGGGGGCACCGCACATGGCTAAGAGATCAATGATCAATTGTTTTGTCTATGGGGTGCCCCCTGCCCCCGTATATAAAAGAGTGGAGGAGGGGTCCGTCCAAGGAGGGTGGCACGCCCTAAGGGGGAGTCCAACTCCCACAGGGAGTAGGACTCCCCTTTTTCCTATTAGGAGTAGGAGAGGGAAGGAAGAGGAAGGAGGGAGGAAGGAAAGGGGGGCTGCCCCCCTCCCAATTTGGATTGGGCTTGGGGGGCACACCCCCTCCCTTGCTCCTTTCCCCTCCTTTCCACTAAGGCCCAATAAGGCCCATATACCTCCTGGGGGGTTCCGATAACCTCCCGGTGATCCGGTATTGTCCCAATCTCACCCGAAACCTTTCCGGTGTCCAAATATAGTCGTCCAATATATCGATCTTTATGTCTCGACCATTTCGAGACTCCTCGTCAAGTCCGTGATCACATCTGGGACTCCGAACAACCATCGGTAGATCAAAATATATAAACTCATAATGAAACTGTCATCGTAACGTTAAGCATGCGAACCCTACGGGTTCGAGAACAATGTAGACATGACCGAGACACGTCTCCGGTCAATAACCAATAGCGGAACCTGGATGCTCATATTGGCTCCTACATATTCTACGAAGATCTTTATCGGTCAGACCGCATAACAACATACGTTTGTTCCCTTTGTCATCGGTATGCTACTTGCCCGAGATTCGATCGTCGGTATCTCAATACCTAGTTCAATCTCATTACCGGCAAGTCCCTTTACTCGTTCCATAACACATCATCCCGCAAATAACTCATTAGTTGCAATGCCAAGTGATGTGCATTACCGAGAGGGCCCAGAGATACCTCTCCGACAATCGGAGTGACAAATCCTAATCTCGAAATACGGCAACCCAACAGGTACCTTTGGAGACACCTGTATATCACCTTTATAATCACCCAATTACGTTGTGACGTTTGGTAGCACACAAAGTGTTCCTCCGGTAAACGGGAGTTGCATAATCTCATAGTCATGGGAACATGTATAAGTCATGAAGAAAGCAATAGCAACAAACTAAATGATCAAGTGCTAAGCTAACGGAATGGGTCAAGTCAATCACATCATTCTCCTAATGATGTGATCCCATTAATCAAATGACAACTCATGTCTATGGTTAGGAAACATAACCATCTTTGATCAACGAGCTAGTCAAGTAGAGGCATACTAGTGACACTCTGTTTGTCTATGTATTCACACATGTATTATGTTTCCGGTTAATATAATTCTAGCATGAATAATAAACATTTATCATGATATAAGGAAATAAATAATAACTTTATTATTGCCTCTAGGGCATATTTCCTTCAGTCTCCCACTTGCAATAGAGTCAATAATCTAGTTCACATCGCCATGTGATTTAATACCAATAGTTCACATCACCATGTGATTAACACCCATAGTTCACATCGACATGTGACCAACACCCAAAGGGTTTACTAGAGTCAATAATACAGTTCTTATCACTATGTGATTAACACCCAAAGAGTACTGAGGTGTGATCATGTTTTGCTTGTGAGAGAAGTTTAGTCAACGGGTCTGCCACATTCAGATCCGTAAGTATTTTGCATATTTCTATGTCAATAATGCTCTGCACTTTCAATATGTATCCATATTGAGATTTAGAGTCATCTGGATCAGTGTCAAAATTTGCATTGACGTTACCCTTTACGAGATAATTTTGACCAATGTCCAGTGATCTACTCCTAGATCACTATTGTACTCCTTTGCCGAACTCAGGGCAGGGTATACAATAGGTCTGGTACACAGCATGGCATACTTTATAGAACCTATGGCTGAGGCATAGGAAATGACTTTCATTCTCTCTTTGTCTTCTGCCATGGTCGGGTTTTGAGTCTTACTCAACTTCACACCTTGTAACGCAGGCAAGAACTCTTTCTTTGACTGTTCCATTTTGAACTACTTCAAAATCTTGTCAAGGTATGTACTCATTGAAAAACTTATCAAGCGTCTTGCTCTATCTCTATAGATCTTGATGCTCAATATGTAAGAAGCTTCACCGAGGTATTTGTTTGAAAAAACTCCTTTCAAACACTCATTTATGCTTTGTAGAATAATTCTACATTATCTCTGATCAACAATATGTTATTCACATATACTTATCAGAAATGTTGTAGTGCTCCCACTCACTTTCTTGTAAATACAGGCTTTACTGCAAGTCTATATAAAACTATATGCTTTGATCAACTTATCAAAGTGTATATTCCAACTCCGAGATGCTTGCACCAGTCCAAAGATGGATCGCTGGAGCTTGCATATTTTGTTAGCACCTTTAGGATTGACAAAACTTTCTTGTTGCATCATATACAACTCTTCTTTAATAAATCTATTAAGGAAAGCAGTTTTGTTTATCCACTTGCCAGATTTCATAAAATGCGGCAATTGCTAACATGATTCGGACAGACTTAAGCATAGATACGAGTGAGAAACTCTCATCATAGTCAACACCTTGAACTTGTCGAAAACCTTTTTGCGACAATTCTAGCTTTTGTAGATAGTGACACTACTATCAGCGTCCGTCTTCCTCTTGAAGATCCATTTAATATCATTGGCTCGCCGATCAATGGGCAAGTCAATCAAAGTCCATACTTTGTTCTTATACATGGATCTCATCTTAGATTTCATGGCCTCAAGCCATTTCACGAAATCTGGGCTCATCATCGTTTCCTCATAGTTCGTAGGCTCGTCATGGTCAAGTAACATGACCCCCAGAACAGGATTACAGTACCACTACGGTGCGGATCTTACTCTGGTTTACCTACGAGGTTCGGTAGTAACTTGATCTAAAGTTACATGATCATCATCATTAGCTTCCTCACTAATTGGTGTAGTAATCACAGGAACATATTTCTGTGATGAAGTACTTTCCAATAAGGGAGCAGGTACAGTTACCTCATCAAGTTCTACTTTCCTCCCACTCACTTCTTTCGAGAGAAACTCATTTTCTAGAAAGGATCCATTCAAAGCAACGAATATATTGCCTTCGGATCTGTGATAGAAGGTGTACCCAACATTTTCTTTTGGGTATCCTATGCAGACGCACTTCTCCGATTTGGGTTAGAGCTTATCAGGTTGAAACTTTTTCACATAAGCATTGCAACCTCAAACTTTAAGAAACGACAACTTAGGTTTCTTGCCAAACCATAGTTCATACGGTGTCGTCTCTATGGATTTAGATGGTGCCCTATTTAACGTGACTGCAGCTGTCTCTAATGCATAACCCCAAAACGATAGTGGTAGATCGGTAAGAGACATCATAGATCGCACCATATATAATAAAGTACGGTTATGACGTTTGGACACACCATTATGCTGTGGTGTTCCGGGTGGCGTGAGTAGTGAAACTATTTCACATTGTTTTTAACTGAAGGCCAAACTCGTAACTCAATTATTTTACTTCTACGATCATATCGTAGAAACTTTTATTTTTGTTACGATGATTCTCCACTTCACTCTGAAATTCTTTGAACTTTTCAAATGTTTCAGACTTGTGTTTCATCAAGTAGATATACTCATATCTGCTCAAATCATCTATGAAGATTAGAAAATAATGATACCTGCCGCGAGCTTCAATATTCATCGGACCACATACATCAGTATGCATGTTTTCCAACAAATCTGTTGCTTGCTGCATGTTCTGGAGAATGGAGTCTTAGTCATCTTGCCCATGAGGCATGGTTCGCAAGCATCAACTGATTCATAATCAAGTGATTCCAAAAGTCCATCAACATGGAGTTTCTTCATGCAATTTACACCAATATGACCTAAACGGCAGTGCCACAAATAAGTTGCACTATCATTATTAACTTTGCATCTTTTGGTTTCAATATTATGAATATGTGTATCACTACGATCGAGATCCAACAAACCATTTTCATTGGGTGTATGACCATAGAAGGTTTTATTCATGTAAACAGAGCAACAATTTATTCTCTTACTTAAATGAATAACCGTATTGCAATAAACATGATCAAATCATATTCATGCTCAACGCAAACACCAAATAACACTTATTTAGGTTCAACACTAATCCCGAAAGTATAGGGAGTGTGCGATGATGATCATATCAATCTTGGAACCACTTCCAACACACATCGTCACTTCATCCTTAACTAGTCTTTGTTCATTCTGCAACTCCCATTTCAAGTTACTACTCTTAGCAACCAAACCAGTATAAAATACCGAGGGGTTGCTACGAACACTAGTAAAATACACATCAATAATCTGTATATCAAATATACCTTTGTTCACTTTTGCCATCCTTCTTATCCGCCAAATACTTGGGGTAGTTCCGCTTCCAGTGACCAGTCCCTTTGCAATAGAAGCACTTAGTCTCAGGCTTAGGACCAGACTTGGGCTTCTTCACTTGAGAAGCAACTTGCTTGTCGTTCTTCTTGAAGTTCCCTTTTTTCCCTTTGCCCTTTTCTTGAAACTAGTGGTCTTGTCAACCATCAACACTTGATGTTTTTCTTGATTTCTACCTTCGTCGATTTCAGCATCACGAAGAGCTTGGGAATAGTTTCCGTTATCCCTTGCATATTATAGTTCATCATGAAGTTCTACTAACTTGGTGATGGTGACTAGAGAATTCAGTCAATCACTATTTTATCTGGAAGATTAACTCCCACTTGATTCAAGCGATTGTAGTACCCAGACAATCTGAGCACATGCTCACTGCTTGAGCTATTCTCTTCCATCTTTTAGCAATAGAACTTGTTGGAGACTTCATATCTCTCAACTCGGGTATTTGCTTGAAATATTAACTTCAACTCCTGGAACATCTCATATGGTCCATGATGTTCAAAACATCTTTGAAATCCCGATTCTAAGCTGTTAAGCATGGTGCACAAAACTATCAAGTAGTCATCATACTGAGCTAGCCAAACGTTCATAACGTCTGCATCTGCTCCTGCAGTAGGTCACTCACCTAGCGGTGCATCAAGGACATAATTCTTCTATGCAGCAATGAGGATAAACCTCAGATCACGGATCCAATCCGCATCATTGCTACTAACATTTTTCAACTTAGTTTTCTCCAGGAACATATAAAATTAAACGGGGAACAACATCGCGAGCTATTGATCTACAACATAGATCTTCTAATACTACCAGGACTAAGTTCATGATAAATTAAAGTTCAATTAATCATATTACTTAAGAACTCCCACTTAGATAGACATCCCTCTAATCATCTAAGTGATCACGTGATCCAAATCAACTAAACCATAACCTATCATCACGTGAAATGGAGTAGCTTTCAATGGTGAACATCATTATGTTGATCATATCTACTATATGATTCACGCTCGACCTTTCGGTCTCAGTGTTCCGAGGCCATATCTGCATATGCTAGCCTCATCAAGTTTAACATGGGTATTCTGCATGTGCAAAACTGTCTTGCACCTGTTGTAGATGGACGTAGAGCTTATCACACCCGATCATCACGTGGTGTCTGGACACGACGAACTTTGGCAACGGTGCATACTCATGGAGAACACTTATATATTGAAATTTTAGTAAGGGATCATCTTATAAAGCTACCATTGAACTAAGCAAAATAAGATGCATAAAAGATAAACATCATATGCAATCATAATATGTGACATGATATGGCCATGATCATCTTGCGCCTTTGATCTCCATCTCCAAAGTACTGTCATGATCTCCATCGTCACCGGCATGACACCATGATCTCCATCATCTTGATCTATATCAATGTGTCGTCACATGGTCGTCTTGCCCACTATTGCTCTTGCAAGTATTTCTATCGCATAGCGATAAAGTAAAGCAATTATTTGGCGCTTGCATCTTATGCAATAAAGAGACAACCATAAGAATTCTGCCAGTTGTCGATAACTTCAACAAAACATGATCATCTTATACAACAACTTATATCTCATCACGTCTTGACCATATCACATCACAACATGCCCTGCAAAAACAAGTTAGACATCCTCTACTTTGTTCTTGCAAGTTTTACGTGGCTGCTATGGGCTTAGCAAGAACTGTTCTTACCTACGCATCAAAACCACAACGATAGTATGTCAAGTTGGTGCTGTTTTAACCTTCACAAGGACCGGGCGTAGCCACACTCGGTTCAACTAAAGTCGGAGAAACTGACACCCGCCAGCCACCTGTGTGCAAAGCACGTCGGTAGAACCAGTCTCGCGTAAGCGTACGCGTAATGTCGGTCTGGGCCGCTTCATCCAATAATACCGCCGAACCAAAGTATGACATGCTGGTAAGCAGTATGACTTATATCGCCCACTCACTTGTGTTCTACTCGTGCATATGACATCTACGCATAAAACCTAGCTCGAATGCCACTGTTGGGGAACGTAGTAATTTCAAAAAAAATTCCTACGCACACGCAAGATCATGGTGATGCATAGCAACGAGAGGGAAGAGTGTTATCTACGTACCCACGTAGACTGGAAGTGTTAGCACAACGCGGTTGATGTAGTCGTACGTCTTCACGGCCCGACCGATCAAGCACCGAAACTACGGCACCTCCGAGTTCTAGCACACGTTCAGCTCGATGACGATCCCCGGACTCCGTTCCAGCAAAGTGTCGGGGATGAGTTCCGTCAGCACGACGGCGTGGTGACGATCTTGATGTTCTACCGTCACAGGGCTTCGCCTAAGCACCGCTACAATATTATCGAGGATTATGGTGGAGGGGGGCACCGCACACGGCTAAGAGATTAATAATCAATTGTTTTGTCTATGGGGTGCCCCCCTGCCCCCGTATATGAAGGAGTGGAGGAGGGGGGCCACCAATGAGGGTGGCGTGCCCTAAGGGGGAGTCCTACTCCCACAGGGAGTAGGACTCCCCTTTTTCCTAATAGGAGTTGGAGAGGGAAGGAAGAGGAAGGAGGGAGGAAGGAAAGGGGGGCCGGCCCCCCTCCCAATTCGGATTGGGCTTGGGGGGGCGCCCCCTCCCTTGCTCCTTTCCCATCCTTTCCACTAAGGCCCAATAAGGCCCATATACCTCCCGGGGGGTTCCGATAACCTCTCGGTGATCCAGTATTGTCCCAATCTCACCTGGAACCTTTCCGGTGTCCAAATATAGTCGTCCAATATATCGATATTTATGTCTCGAGCATTTCGAGACTCCTCGTCAAGTCTGTGATCACATCCGGGATTCCAAAAAACTTTCGGTACATCAAAATATATAAACTCATAATGAAACTGTCATCATAACGTTAAGCGTGCGGACCCTACGGGTTCGAGAACAATGTAGACATGACCGAGACACGTCTCCGGTCAATAACCAATAGCGGAACCTGGATGCTCATATTGGCTCCTACATATTCTATGAAGATCTTTATTGGTCACACCGCATAACAACATACATTTGTTCCCTTTGTCATCGGTATGTTACTTGCCCGAGATTCGATCGTCGGTATCTCAATACCTAGTTCAATCTCGTTACCGGCAAGTCTCTTTACTCATTCCGTAACACATCATCCCGCAACTAACTCATTAGTTGCAATGCTTGAAAGGCTTTAAGTGATGTGCATTACCGAGAGGGCCCAGAGATACCTCTCCGACAATCGGAGTGACAAATCCTAATCTCGAAATATGCCAACCCAACAAGTAACTCCGGAGACACCTGTAGAGCACCTTTATAATCACCTAGTTACTTGTGACGTTTGGTAGCACACAAAGTGTTCCTCCGGTAAATGGGAGTTGCATAATCTCATAGTCATAGGAACATGTATAAGTCATGAAGAAAGCAATAGCAACAAACTAAACGATCAAGTGCTAAGCTAACGGAATGGGTCAAGTCAATCACATCATTCTCCTAATGATGTGATCCCGTTAATAAAATGCCAACTCATGTCTATGGTTAGGAAACATAACCATCTTTGATCAACGAGCTAGTCAAGTAGAGGCATACTAGTGACACTCTGTTTGTCTATGTATTCACACATATATTATGTTTCCGGTTAATACAATTCTAGCATGAATAATAAACATTTACCATGATATATGGAAATAAATAATAACTTTATTATTGCCTCTAGGGCATATTTCCTTCACTATTTACTTTGACACTGACAGGTCATGCAGAGGAAAGGTGTTCAACTACCGCAACATGTAACAGTTGAATCGTTGTTATCCTAATGCAGTAAAAGAGAGCACATGTGAGAGAGTGGGATTGTATCAGAATGAACAAGGGGGTTTGCTTGCTTGGCACTTCTGAATATAGTATAGTTCTTCATCGGTGTCACCGATCACATCGTCAGTAGGTCATCTATTGAGAGGGGACAAACACCGGCAACAGAGAAGGAAACACAATGAATGCAATGCACAATATGATGCATGATCATGACATGGTAAAATGAGTGTGTTGGGCTAATGCATCTATAACCAGATGGGTTTGAGCTATTTTGAACCAAATATTCAAAGTTCAAACTCATTTGTGATCTTAAATAGTGCTTTATCATGTTTTGCACTAAGCAGTAAGTTAACTTGTTTAAAGATGCATGAAACTAGTACAGATGGATAGATTGGATTTTTTTGATCATTTTTCATATATAAAACTTTGCATTTGGAGTTAGAGATTAATTTCTATGAATTTTTGAAGTTAGCACTAATTTCTCAAATTTCCTGAATAACAATAAATCCAGAAAATGCATTACTGCGTCAGCACTGCATTAGAAGGTCAACAGGCGGTCCAAGTCAAACCTGACCTATGGGGCCCACTGGTCAGTGGCTCAACTAATTAACATGGTTAATTTGTGTTAAGTTAATACTAACTAAACCGTTGGTGGGGTCCGGGCCCACTAGTTAGTGAGTCAAGGGGGGTTATTGGGGTTAACTAGAACTTAACCCAAGATTAGCAGGGATGGGGCCCACATGTCAATGACCTAGGTGGGTCAAACCCTCGTCCACTTGGGTCAAACCTGTCGGCGACTCAATGCCGGCGAGGCCAGACACAGCGGGGAGGCTCAGGATTCCTCCTCCGGTGAACAAAATGGCCACCGGAGGGCATCTATGTGCAGCTGGATGGGCTCCGTGTCTAGTGGTGTAGGTGGTTGGGTGCGGGGAGGCCGGAAACGACGGCAATGACGACAACCGCGGAAGCCGGAGTTTGGACCTCAACGGGAACGTTGCTCCGGTGCACGGGGAAGCTAGCGGAGGGCTCAGAAGACTCCTGGCGATGCGGGGAGCACGAATACGTGCTCGGCCGTGAAGGATGCTAGCTCAAACAATGGCGGAGCCACACGGCGGCGGCATGGAGCTCTCACCCAAGGCGGGGCTACGGCCTAGAGGTCGAGTGCGATCATGGGAGAAGGGGAAATGACTCGGGGCTCACCGCGAGTCCGTTTGTGAGGGTTAGTGGGCTTGTGGATGGCCTGGATGAAGCCAATCGACGAGCGGCATCCGACGGCCGTGCATGATGAAGATGGCCTGATGGCGGCGATGCAGGGCATCCGGCGATGCTTGTCTTGTCGAGGGATTAGAGGACGTCGATGCAGAGCTTCTTGGCGTGTCAGCGTGGTGTGAGGTGGCCGATGGAAGCGGCGGCGAGGGGCGGCATGCTCCTGGGCGTCTCGGAGAAGAGGGGGAGTGGTTGCTAGAGAAGGGGGAGAGCTCGAGGGAGAGAGAGGGACAACCGGATGGGTCGGGTGGGGGTCCCGTGGTGTCATCCAGACACGTCGGGGAGGGGCAGGCAGGCAGGGAGGAGCTGGCCTCCTCGGCCGCGCGCGTGTAAGCACGCGACTGCTCGTACTGGCAAGGGGTAGAAGACAGTGTTGCCCCTAGTTAAGGCCCAGGTAAACTCTTTCTATCTCTTTCCTTTATTCTAGTTCATGTTTCCTATTTTTGCAGTTTGTTTCTGATTTAGTTTTAATAAAACCAAACACATTCTATAAATCCTGAAAATATTTGTCGGCAGAAATTAATTATTTCAGAGGCCCTCGGCTGTTTTCAGAATTGTTGGAGCATTTAAAATTATTTACATCTTTTAAATGCCCCAATTCAAATACATATGATTTAATTCAAAAATCCAGGATGACCTACAAAAATGTGCACCATTTTTGGCAGAGGCTCTAGACAATTCAAAAATGATGAACATTTTATGAAGGGCATTTTGGGTTCATTGAAAAGATTTAATTTTGACCCTAGTTGAATTTCATTTGCTGCTAGGGTTTATCAGTCCCCATTTCAAGCTTCCTTTGAGTTTAAACATGATGCATGGATGCAGATGCAACTATTGCAGGCAATTATTCTAGGGTTGTGAAAGTATGGTGGAAAAGGGAATAAACTTTAATTTCTGTTTGGGAACCACCTATGATATATCTAGCATGGAAAGTGTTGGGAACTCTAAGTCGTTTTCGTTGGTGGGATTGACACATCTCCCAAAATGTTTTTATCTCTAAGTTTTTTGCTTTGAGCTTTGGCACCTCTACAAATCCCAACTTCCCTCTGCGATGGGCCCTTCTTGTAGTTTATGCAATTTTTATTTTTGAATTTGACTCTCCATCTTCTCTTATAAAAGCACCAACTAGGAGGCACTATGATCGTACTTGAGTATTGAGTGTAGTTAATATGGGAGTGTGTTTCATGAATGGATCAATGATTGAGCATGATAGGGTAGGTATAGCTTATTTTAGCATTGATATTTTGAAAGACATGGTTGCTTGTTGATATGCTTGAGTACTTAAGTTATCACGTCAAAACTAGATTACTGCTTTGAACAAAATAAAAGTCCAAATGTCCATGCTACAAAGAAAAGAAATATGAGATGACATGTTAGGCAGCATTCCACATCAAAAATTCTATTTTTATCACTTACCTACTTGAGGACGAGCAGGAGTTAAGCTTGGGGATGCCGATACGTCTCCAACGTATCTATAATTTTTGATTGTTCCATGCTGTTATATTATCAATATTGGATGTTCTATAATAATTTTATAGTCATTTTATATCATTTTTTGGTACTAGCCTATTGACATAGTGCCAAGTGCAAGTTGTTGTTTTCTGCATGTTTTTTACATCACAGGAAATCAATACCAAACAGAGTCCAAATGCAATGAAACTTTATGGAGATTTCTTATGGACAAGAAGACACCCAGTGGGCCAAGGCAGCGTCTTAGGGGTGCTCCATGGGGAACACAACCCACCAGGGCACGCCAGGAGGCCCAGGCGTGCCCTGCTGGGTTGTGCCCACCTCGGGTGCCCCCCGGTCCGCCTCTTTGCTCTATAAATACCCCAATATTCTAGAAACCCTACGGGAGTCGATGAAAATCAGCCGCAGTATGGACGTGTGCACGGCGCCACGTGGAAGGTGTTTTACAACAAGTGCCTGTAGGCGAAAAAGCATAAAAAGAAGTTTAGTCAGGCGGACATCAACGAGAAGGTGAAGCTTGCGTTTGAGAAAAGAGCAGCTGAGGACGCCAAAAAAGTAGCCAAGGAGAAAAATGAGTTGCTAAAGGAGGCAATAGATTCTTGTAGAAATGATTTCTCTACTAACTTGATCCTGGCTATCATCAACTAGACGAAGGAAAATCCTAACAAGACGGTAGATGATTTCCCCATGCCCAGTTTCATCGGGAGCAAATCGGTGAACACCACCACCGCACTATCACCGGCTCTCGCAACTGCGCCTACTCCCGCACCCACACCCGCTCATAGGAGCCTGTCCTTAGACTCTGGCGTGCTAGGCGGGCTTTCGTCTTTGGCTGAGCTCGTCGCCCTCACGGTAATTACATGTTGCACCAACATATATCTAGAATACTCCATTTTCTTTGCCTTTCGGATGTTTTATGTTGCAGACATGTGTTTGTAGGCTGACAAAACCTCATGCATCATACTCTACTTGATCAAAGGATGGAAGGTGGATGTGGGAAAGACGGTGATAACGAAGCCCTTGGAACTCACGTTCCACGGCTAGCCGATGCCCGGTGGGCACTTTAGGGTTACCTTGTCGAGTGTGAAATCGGGGCATGAGGATTTGCCTCCTCCATTATGGCTAAGGGGAGAGGATGACGAGACCCCATCGTGGATTGGAAACTGCAAGGGTTGGGTGCTGCTATGGCCGAAGAATCTTCTTTGTCTGGAGCCGGCCGAGAGCACACCAATAACCACACATCAACAAGCAGGTATGAACACCACCACCCCGCCTATGCAATTACCAGCGCCTATAGTGCCGGGTGAGAGCATCGGACGACGTGATGAAGGGGGCCCAATAGTGGCTGATGTAATCGCCCCCGTAGAACAAAGAATGGATGATGAGATGGAAAAGGACCCGCTTCGGGTCCTCAATACATGCGCCTACGACGGTGACTTGGATATGATGAGTCAGCCATATGACGACTCGGGTTATTAGCATGTTGATGAGGATATGGATGATTTACCCGGGTAGGAACATCCTAGCTGGGATTGCAAGAAGTCTCTCTTCATGCAATCCTCATAGGACACGCCTGAATATGCCGCCTCAACACAGGCTCAACTAGCCGAGGGTTGTACAGTGCTTAGCCCGACAACACTGGGGCAGGGGTTAAGGAAGGGTCTGGAAGGTCAGCCCAAGAAAAAGGAGAGGAAGAGACCAGGAAAGAGAGGCTCTGCTACCTACAAACAAGCCCGAGCACATAGCAGCCAGATGGTGGATTTTGAAGAGCGTGTACCTGTCAAATGTGCGGCCATGTTCCATGTCACAGGTGAGCCAATGCTACCGCCAAAACCGCTGGAGGCAATATCAGGGGATCTCAGGAGACTGCACGACCATGTGTTGTCGACTAAGAAAAGCCTACTAGCCTCGAAGGATCCAGGATATCTGACATACGTGGCTCATGTGCCTTAGGGGAAGTGCTACGTCGACACACGGCCTGCGGAGGTGTTCATCCTATGGTTCAAGCAAATCTTCGAGATGTTTCTGACAAGGTGGATCAACTGTACAATCATCCGTCTTTTTCGCTACATATGAGCTCAGTCATGAAGAGAGAAGATGAACCTGTGTGGTGGATCCATACTACATACACGAGTCCTTCTTGAGTCTCGGCGACTTTGAGCGTAAAACTGCTAGGGAGTACCTCGAAAACTTCATGGTACAGAATGAGGACCAGGAAATTGTCCTCCTGCCTTATAAACGATGATCACCAAAAGCTTCACATGACAAGCAGAAACGATGATCATATCTGCAAGTGGATAGAATCTCATGGAGAAGCGGATTATAAACTTAGAGATGACTTCTTCGCATCCAGAGGGACATTGCGACGATCATCATGAAAGAAGTCATCGAAGAGAAGGGGATGTTCCACCACAACCCTATATCGCAAGCTGATGTGAACTCGCATAGGCATGCAACGTTAGGACCTCATGCCATTCAAGAAGCTAGGGTCCATCATCGATGGTATGGAAGGGTGGAAATTCTAGTGATTTACGATGCCGATGATGATGATATGTGTCAGTTCAACTTGTATAGTTTCTTTAGCAATGAAACTTTGTGATGTTCACGGTACCTATCGAACTTATGTAACACTAGTTTGTTAGTTTGTGTACAATGACTTGCATACCTCTAGTTAATTAGTTTGCGTATGATGAAACTACGTTGATTATTTATATGTTTACTATACGCTGCATCTAGTTTCTAACCCTTTCTTTTTCGTGTTGCTCAAGTATATTTTGTTGCATATGATTGTACATTCTCTTGACGAATATGCATCTCTAACAGGTACCTAGATTCTTGATGGCGAAGAAGCAGTCCTATGTTGTGTATAATGGGAAGGTCCCAGGAGTGTACGATGAGTGTCCTGAGAGTCAGGCGCAAGTGGAGGGGGTCTCGGGCGCCAGCCATAAAGGCTTCAAAAGCAGACAAGAAGCACAAAGTAGTTTCTTGAGGTTCACGCTAGCGTCAGAGAGGACTCATAACCGCCGCCTCATGTACTGCATAGTTCCGCTCTCACTCATAGTTATAGATCTTCTTGCGTATATCATTGTTTAGATGGATGACGATGTAGTTGCAAGTATTCGAGACTTGTATCACTATTTTGAGATAATGACGAGAGACCACTTTGTGTTGGATGATGATTATGATGATGACATGATTTGATGAGACTATCTGTATGTATATGCTATGATGACATTTGTATGTGTATGATATGCTAAAGATTATTGTATTAAGCCTGTTCAAATACAAAACAAATATGCAAAAAAACTGAAACTAATAAAACTTGCAGTAGCGAGGGGAATAAAGTTAGCAGCAGCGCGCTCTTACCAGTAGCGCGGCTTAATTAAAAGCGCTGTAGCTACTAGCAGTAGCGTGTCACTCCAAAGCTCGCTACTGCTACCCATGTATAGCAATAGCGTGGGCCAACCCACGCTACTCCTACATGTTAGCTGTAGCACCGTATTAGTAGCGCGGGTACTCACGCTACTGATACACCAAATACCCATGCTATTGCTAGGCTTATCCCTAGTAGTGCACATGTGTGTCTTTGGGTGAATTTATAGGTCCCATGCAAGAATGAGAATGAAATTCAAACATCTGGAAGTCGTGGCTCGGCCGGAACATTGAGAAACTTGGTTTTTATATTCCTATAAATCGAAAACTCGCCTGAAAATCTTGAAACTTGGCATGGTGTCATTTCATGGCACCGACATGCCATGGTAAAAAAATTGCCCGAATTGGGACAAGTTTTGGTATAAGCTTCTTGCAAATTGCAGCTTCTCTCAAGAAGGTGTGTGGTTTTTACAGGGAACGTGTCACCTTTGTGTGCGAAATGACATATGCTACCCCCTCTTGATTTTTTTACAGAGCAAACATATAACTATATGAGTGTTGTGTTAAAATTTGGAATTATTCCGGGTTCGTTTGGCCATTTTATGCATTAATTGAGATTTTGGGCATTTAATGTGAATAATTCAAATTTGAACTACAAGCACATGCTCAAGTGCACCAAGGTTGGTTGAAAAATCACATGTGTGTCCTTGGGTGAATTTCTAGGTCCCATGCAAGACATGGAAATGAAATTCAAACATCTGGGTGTCGTGGCTCATCCGGTAACAATGAGAAACGTGGTTTTTAAAATTGTAGTAAATTCAAAACTCGCCTGAAAATCATGAAACTTGGCATGGTGTCATTTCATGGCACCAACATGCCATGGTAAAATTTTTGGACGAATTGTGACAAGTTTTGGTATAAGTTTCTTGCAAACTGGAGCTTCTCTCAAAAAGACTCATGGTTCCGAGAGGCAATATGTAACCTTTGTGTGTGAAACGATATACGTTGCCTCTTGTCGGTGTCAAAACTGGCGGATCTCAGGTAGGGGGTCCCGAACTGTGCGTCTAGGATCGATGGTAACAGGAGATAGGGGACACGATGTTTACCCAGGTTCAGGCCCTCTTGATGGAGGTAATACCCTACGTCCTGCTTGATTGATATTGGTAAGTATGAGGATTACGAGAGTTGATCTACCATGGGATTGTTGTAGCTAAACCCTAAAATTCTAGCATGTATGATTATGATTGCCTCTACGGACTAAACCCTCCGGTTTATATAGACACTGGAGGGGACTAGGGTTGTACAAAGTCGGTTACAGAGATAGGAAATAATACATCCGGCCACCTAGCTTGCCTTCCACGCAAAGGAGAATCCCATCCGGACACGGGAGGAAGTCTTCGATCTTGTATCTTCATGGCCCATTAGTCCGGCCCATGTCCAACAGGTTGGACGCCCGAGGACCCCTTAATCCAGGACTCACTCAGTAGCCCCTGAACCAGGCTTCAATGACGAGGTGTCTGGCGGTCAGATTGTCTTCGGCATTACAAGGCGGGTTCCTCCTCCGATTGTCGGTGTTCTGGGAATGGGGGTCCCTAGACTTGCCTGCCTGGGGCCCGCGGTGTGGCTAAGCCAGCAGGCCGTACGGCCCATCTTCATCAACAAGGCATCCAAGACCCTCACGAGGGGCCAAGCCTCACGAGACAGACGACGCAAGACCTCCTCTGGAGTGGCCTAGTCGGGCAGGCTAACGAGGGGCAGAGATAACAAGGCGAGGCAAACCTCACAAGGCTCTCGTGATGTGAGCGATGACGATCGACACCAGGCGGGCGCCAGCGCGCGCAGCGTCCTTGTTTCCTCTTTGGTGCTAAGGAGGCCAGCGCAGGCGAGGAGTATCGAGGCATCAGGCAAAGATTGCCATATCGGTGCAACAAGATCAAGACTAGAGGGACGACAAGACGGAGGTCATTGTGGAGCCCAAGACGGCGTCACCACCAGAGCCTTTCGCAAGAGGAGACCACCTTTGTCAGGATAGCTTGTACTAGCCGTCCCCCTTCAAATTTGCCCGCCGTTTTGGGCTCCCTTCCCGCTCAATATTTGGGAAGAGGACCAGGGCCTCTATAAATAGGACTAGCCACCACCATAGGCAGGGACGGATCATCAAGATCGTCCCCACCCACACAAGTTAGCCAAGCACAAGAACACCTCTCCCTCAGGAGGCTGTTCTTCCCCTTGTATTGTTCATCATCAGCCCAAGAGGCAATCCACCACCACCACACTGGAGTAGGGTATTACACCACAACGGTGGCCCGAACCAGTATAAATCTTGTGTCTTTCTGTGTTGCGAGTTCGTCGAGTTCGTCCGCGAGATCTTAGTGAGCTAGGGAGTATATCGGTGGGGGGACAAGACTTCGCGCACTCCCCAGTGTTTGAACGTTAAGGGTTTGCCGGAACCCCACATCCGACATTTGGCGCGCTAGGTATGGGGGCGCCGTAGCTTCCCTTCCGTCAGTCCGTCGCTCCATTGTCTCCATGGCGGACGCTCGCTGAGCTCGAGCTGAGCGTCTGCTGCCCTCACCGCCCGCATTGCTCAGACGACCCCATCGGCGGGCCACCTCGTCCTTCTCCATCTCCCGCCGCCAACGCTTCCACCGGCCCAATGGGGAACGAGCAGCAAGCGTCTTCGCTGCATCCTTCGGTACAGAAGGACGGCCGCACCACCAATCCATCCCTGACCCTAGCCGGTTCTTCGTCCCATGCATGCCACACTCCCATGGAGGCGCCGGCCGCACTCCTCGCCGCAAACAAACTCCTGCGCTACCGCCCAGTCGATGACCTCAACGAGGAGTGGCTCGACCGCGCCGTCGAGCTCGTCCGCGCCGCAGGGGGCTCCCCGGCGGCGTCCCACTCTCTGCCTCACCCCTAGCCGGTCACAGGCAATGAGGCCCGAGGCGCGCCTCCACCACCCCAGCCCAAAGATGGTGCCTTGGCACCAAGGCGCATGGCCCCGCGGTGTGATCCGCCATGCCCAGTGCCTGCGCGCGAAGAGAGAAGCTGCCAAGAAATCCCTCTGCTGCGAGGAGCTGCACCCGTGCTTCCCGCGCCGCCTCGTCAAGACCGCGTGCCGCCCGCGGTGGCGCCGCGCGGACCTCATCAAGACCAAGCTCCAGCTCTGAAGCGGCCCCCAATAAGTATGGCCGGTTGCCGCACCTTCACCCCCGAGCTGCGCAACATTGCCTGGCCAGGCAAGTTCAAGCCGAATCTGCCACCTCGCTATGACGGCACCACCGGCCCCATGGAGTTCCTGCAGCTCTACAAGCTGAGTATCGAAGCAGCCAACGGCGACGAGAAAGTCAAGGCAAACTGGTTTCCCATGGCTCACAAGGACGGGGCCCGCTCCTGGCTCCAGAACCTGCAGCACGACTCGATCTCCTCCTGGGACGAGATGCACAACCGCTTTGTCGCCAACTTCCAGGGCACTCGCGACCGCTCACCGGCCATGGGCGACCAGCGCCGCGTCAAGCAACAACCAGGGGAGACCCTCCAGAAGTACATTCAGTTCTTCAACAACACCCGCCTCAAGATCCCCAAGGTCATGGGTGAGGCCATCATCTGCGTGTTCTGTGACGGTGTCAGTGACGTCAAGATGAAGGAAGAGCTTGCTATCCACGAGGAGCTCTGCACATCTCAGGAGCTGTTCAACCTAGCGACCAAGTGCGCAAGAGCTTAGGAGGGGCGCCTCTCTCTCCTTGAGCTGCCAGCCGCGGACATAGAGGAGAGAAAGCCAAGGCCAAGGACCTGAAGCGCAAGGAAGCAGTGGTGCTAGAAGCGGAGCCCGACACAAAATGGGGCAGAGATCAGCCCGAGTCATCCAAGAACAGCCGACCGTTCTGCGCCTTCCACAACCTGAACACCCACAACACCAGCGACTGCCAAGAGCTCAGAGCCATACAAGAAGGATGCTATGGTCGACGCCCCGAGCGCAGCAACTGGGGCTATGGCCATGGAGGAGGACGTGGAAGCGGATGCTCAGACGACCGTGGCCCATGCCAGGAATGGCGCGACGGGCATCGTGAGGACCGATGGCAAGACCATCCTCGCGAGGGGCCCGGGAGGGACCAGGCTCTTGAGGATCACCCCAAAGCAACGCCGGTCTTGCCCCGCTGCCGCCACCAAGAAGGAATGACGACTATTATCAGGACGAGGGGGCTGGGGGCTTCCAGGAGCCGCGTGCAATCGCCTGCATCTTGGGCGGTGCCCAGGCCCCATCCTCTCAGCGCATCTTCAAACGGTTCGCGTGTGAGGTGAACGCGGTGCTCCCCAAGCTTGAGGCCACGCGCCCGCTCAAGTGGTCCCAGTGCGCGGCCACCGCCGACGTCCTCCCGATGTTGTGTTCCCAGTCATCAGCAATGTGCAGGTTACAAAGACCCTCATCGGCGGTGGTACTGGGCTCAACGTCCCGTCCATCGACATGTTCGGCAACCTCCAAGTGCCATATGAGTAGCTCCAGCCTACCATACCTTTCTCAGGAGTGACCGATGGCTCCGCCACACCAATAGGGCAGGTCCGCCTGCCTGTCACCTTCGGCACGTGCGACAACTACCGCATCGAGCTTGTCGACTTCGAAGTTGCTCACATCCGCCTGCCATACAACAACATCCTCAGGTATCCGGCCCTGGCTACAACGTCT
Source organism: Triticum dicoccoides (assembly GCF_002162155.2). NCBI lineage: Eukaryota > Viridiplantae > Streptophyta > Magnoliopsida > Poales > Poaceae > Triticum > Triticum dicoccoides. Next base: position 396,986,426 of record NC_041392.1, read on the forward strand.
TCAAGATGCCTGGAAGCGGCGGGGTCATCATGGTCCCGTGTGAAGAAAGGGATGCGGTGTGCTCCCTCGAGCGCCCCTTCCAAGATGCAGCAATCGACGACCCCGACAACAAAAGTGAGGGCCCTTCGGAGGCCACCCCCAAGAAGGAGCCGCTGCGCCACGCAGGACCTCAGGAGGATGCCCTCGCGGTAGGAGCCTCATCAGGATCAGCGTCCGTCCTAAGGGCGCCTCCCTCCATCGCATAGGAAGGCGCGCCCAGCGCCCTCCTCGGGCAGGGCTCGGGGGCTCTCTTCTGGAGGGCCTCAGGCCTTGCCAACCTCATGAGGGAGGCGCTTGGGCACCACATGGAGGCATGCTATGCGACACGTTTTCCTCAGGAGGACATAGGGAAGGGGTCCCCACCACTCAGGAGTTCATTGCCAAGACCACACAGGAACTGCAAGACGCAAGAGCCATGCGCGGCGACAGCCGCTCACAGGGCGCAGCTCACCAACCAGGAGAGGGTGCTAAGCTGCGTGTCTGCATCGATGTCCCAGGGCTCAATACGGCCGCGTCTGAGGAGCGCTTGTGGCCTTCGCGTGTGGGCCGTTGCGAGGGCCCGCCACACAGCTACGTTCGCATGCCCCTCGGCTTGCCGAGCATGGCGTCGGTGTAACACCCACTATGCGGCTATATCTCCCACGTGTCGGAGCACGACTTAGAGGCATAACCGCATGGTAGGCATGTCGCAAGAGGGGTAATCTTTACACATCCCATGTACTGAAAAGAATGGGATAAAGAGTTGGCTTACAATCACCACTTCACACAATACATTAATATAGCATACATCATCCCGAATACAATCAAAGTCCGACTACGGAACCAAAATAAAAGAAGCCAACCCCAATGCTAGATCCCCGATCGTCCCAATAGGGCTCCACTACTGATCAAAAGGGAATGAAACAAAACAACGACGACGATCTTCATCAAGCTCCCACTTGAGCTCGGTTGCATCACCTGCACTTGTATCATCGGGACCTGCAACTGTTTGGAAGTATCTGTGAGTCACGAGGACTCAGCAATCTCACACCCGCGAGATCAAGACTATTTAAGCTTACGGGTAGGAAAGGTAGTGAGGTGGAGCTGCAACAAGCACTAGCATATATGGTGGCTAACTTATGCAAAAGAGAGCGAGAAGAGAAGCAAAGCACGGTCGAGAAGCTAATAATGATCAAGAAGTGATCCTGAAGCTACTTACGTTCAAGCATAACACGAGACCGTGTTCTCTTCCCAGACTCTGCCGAAAAGAGACCATCACGGCTACACACGTGGTTGATTCATTTTAATTAGATTAAGTGTCAAGTTCTCTACAACCGGATATTAACAAATTCCCATCTGCCCATAACCGCGGGCACGGCTTTCGAAAGTTCAAAACCCTGCAGGGGTGTCCCAACTTAGCCCATCACAAGCTCTCACAGTCAACAAAGGATATTCCTTCTCCCAAGAAGACCCGATCAGTCTCGGAATCCCGGTTACAAGACATTTCGACAATGGTAAAACAAGACCAGCAAAGCCGCCCGATGTGCCGACATCCTGATAGGAGTTGCACATATCTCGTTCTCAGGGCAACACCGGTTGTCCAAAATTCCGGTAGGCTAGCCCAGAGTTGCCGCTGGTGGCCACCGGCGGCTGACAGGTTCGGGCCAACACTTAGACAAGCACTGGCCTGGGGGGGATTAAAATAAAGATGACACTTGAGTCTGCAGAACCCAAGGGAAGGTGATAGGTTGTTAGGCAAATGTAAAACCAAGGTTGGGCCTTGCTGGTGGAGTTTTATTCAAAGCGAACTATCAAGGGTTTCCATAACACCCAACCGTGTAAGGAACGCAAAATCAAGGAACATAACACCGGTATGACGGAAACTAGGGCCGCAAGAGTGGAACAAAACACCAGGCATAAGGCCGATCCTTCCACCCTTTACCAAGTATATAGATGCATTAAAGTAAATACGATATAATAATGACATCCCATCAATATCCATGTTCCAACAAGGAACAAACTTCATCTTCACCTGCAACAAACAACGCTTTAAGAGGGGCCGAGAAAAGCGGTAACATAGACAAACAACGGTTTGCTAGGAAAGGTGGGTTAGAGGCTTGACATGGCAATATGGGAGGCATGATATAGCAAGCGGTAGGTATCGCAGCATAGCAAAAGAGTGAGCAACTAGAAAGCAAAGATAGAAGTGATTTTGAGGGTATGGTCATCTTGCCTGCAAAGTTCTCCGAGTTGACGAAAAATTGATCCTCATAAGCATACTCAACGGGTTCCTCGATCACGAACTCGTCTCTCGGCTCTACCCAAGGCAGGAACACAAGCAAAGGAAGCAACAATCAACCACGGTGCAATGCACAAAAAACATGATGCAAAACATGGCATGACATGCGGGATGTGATATGCAATGCATATGCACGCTCCGGAAGGAAAAGATTGATCAAGGCATCAACTTGGCAATCCAAGAGTGCTGCTGGAAAGAGGAGATGATTTCGGTCGAAATCGATATAAAGATCACCGGAATCGGATGCACGCTTTGCAAATGGCAAGCAAAACAAGAATGGCACAAGTCTGCGATTAACAGCACGATGCCATCTAAAATACAACAAGAAACTAAGCTACTGCACTGCAACATAGCAACAAATCACATGGCAGCAATCTACTCAAGAGCGGGTTCAAAAAAGCATGGCAAAAGTGCAAAAGATATCAGCTTCACAAACTTGGTGAAAATACTAACATGCCAGGAATTAACATCAAGAAGCAATGTTTAGAGCAAGCAAACAACATGCTACAGAACAGATCATAGCAAAACAAGGCATGGCATGAATCTACTCAAAGCATAGGACAAAAGTCCCTTACTGACCATCAGCCAAAAAGGCACAGAAGATATGATGGCACCCATGTAAACATAGCATGTTTTATAAACAGATTCAGACTTAGCAGAAAACTGAGCATGACATAAACAGAATTATGAAGGCCTCTTTGCGAGCTCGATTCACACATCACATGGCCTTGCATGACAAGCTAAGCATAGAATCAGCAAGAAGACATGTTCATAAGGTTAACCATGGGAAGAACAAGTTTATAGCATGCTTGGGTCAACTACAACATCCATGGCAAAATTGATTAACATGTAAACAATCTGCCAGGAACATTTTATAGCAAAAGTAGAGCAAGATTAAGTCATGCTAGGACACTCCATATGTCCAAATCATCCTTACTGAAGCAACTCAAAACAAGCATGGATCTCGCTGTAGCATCATGGTTACAGGGCATAAAAATAACAGCAGGAAAAGAACTTAGTAAAATTCCATGTCCCTGAAAACAGCAATATCACGAAGACTACTTTGGATGCCTGTGCTAGTCACCATATTGATCAAACAAATACATGGAAAGCAGCGCTATAAAGATAGCATGGCATAGACCAAACACATGTAGAGCTCATGCCAATATGAAGCACACAACAAAAGTGACAAAAATGACAAATCCTCATAATCTGCTAAGTAACAGCCCATACCAATTTATAGCACTCTTGCATCAGTGATTAGGACATCAAGATGGACTCAAACAACCATGCCACACTGCAACAAAATGAAAACCACATCATTATGAACATTTTGACATATCACACGCACGAAACGGAGCTACGGATGAGAAGTTATGGCAGGATGAACATAGCATGAAAAAGTTACAGAAAAGGACTTAGACGGAAATTATACCCTCAGGGCAAGATCTAGGGTTCGTCGGTGGCGAGCGAACCGAGGTCAACTCCGGTGAGGGGGCCTTCTCCGGCAAGGTGCGGCTGCGGAGGAGGTTGTGGAAGACAGCGGTGAGGAAAGGAGACGGCGGATCTGGCCATCCCCAGCCCGGGTCTGACCGGTGGAAGTCGGACGGCCATCGGAGGAGACGAAGGAGCAGAGCAGGCAGCGTCGCGGTCCCCGTGCTCCGGCGAGCTCGCTGGAGGTCAGCCGGCGGTTCCTGTGAGGCCACCCGGGGCGCGAGGTGGCACAGTGGTGGAAGGGCGATGGCGTCCCACGGGCGGTGGCGCGGGGCGCACGGCGTGGAGGCGCGGTGGCAAGGTGCGGATGGCGGCGACGCAGAAGCTAAGGCGAAGTCCGGCTAGGTCGGAGCGGTGTCTGGCAAAGCGTCGGCGAGGTGCGAGGCGGAGGAGGAGTGCGCGGGCGGCGCGGGCGAGTGGTGGCGGAGGGTGGGTCGGGCGCAGCCCGGTTCGGCCCGGGCGGGCCGGATCTGGGCCTCGGGTGGCACGGCGAAGTGGGGCGCTGGCGGCGGTGACGTGGCACGACACGAGTGGAGGGAAGCGGCGGTGGGGTGACGTGGTGGCTTCGGATTGGCTGGAGTGAGGTGGCCGGGCGCGGTGGACATGTCCGGCACGAACGGAAGTGTCCAGCGGCATGAGGAGGAAGACACTAGGGTTTCATATGCACGAATTTTTGAAGGGAGACACATATTTATAGGTAGGAGGAGGTAGGAGTGTCCAAATGAGGTGTAGTTTTCGGCCACGCGATCGTGATCCGACGGCAGAGGACATGTAAGGGGTTTGGAAGGGTTACTGGGCCACTTTAGAGGGGTGTTAGGCTGCAACACGCATGTGGTCTTTACGGTTCCCCGGTTAACCGTTGGAGTATGAAACGGACTCCAAATGTCACGAAACTTGAAAGGCGGTCTACCGGTGGTGTACCTACGCCGCTTGGGAAATCTCAGACCATTTCAAGAAAATTTAACACCCGCTCACGAAAAGAGACAAAAGGGGGCACCGGAGGACGTAGGAGTGCCGGTGCAAAACGGACAACGGGGAAAATGCTCGGATGCATGAGTCGAACACGTATGCAAATGCGATGCACATGATGACATGATATGAAATGCATGACATGAACAAAAAGCAAAACAAAGACAAAATCCAACCACGAAGGGAAACTCATATCGCATCTCCGGAAAAGGCAAGAGTCGGAGTTACAAATATGGAAAGTTGTATCCAGGGCGTTGTAACACTCCACCACTACGAGAGGATTTCGTCCCGAGATCTAGGATGGCACCGGAGGAAAAAGGAAGAGGAAGAGAAGAGGTAAAACTAAGTTGATTCTTTGACAAATGAGTGAAACCAAAGAACCTTGGGAGGTTAAACCATTTCCAGAAAATAATACAACAGAGATAAACGAAGTTGACAATCTCCGTCAGAAAAGAGGAACAAGGAAGAACAATTTCGGACAACACTCCGGTTGAAAAGAGATGCAACACTTGATAAGATGAAAAGAACTTAAGCAGAGGACACAGCATTTCGGTTAAATGGATAAGCATGAAAAGAACATGATCCTCATGATTCGAGATGATGAGTGAAGAGAGCAACATCACAATGCCTCCGGAAGAAAGAAAGACTGGAAAGAAGTGAACGGAGGGAAACAAGATTCTGAGAGAGCATGCTTACAAACAATGCTCGCACGGAGTTGTTGGATTAACAATAACGAAAGGATAAACGTGACGTGGACATATGGAAGACAACTCAAAATTATGAGATGAAATTCTGCCATTAATGGAAAACAATAGGTTGGATTGATATCAATAAGGAGACGAGAAACTTATTCCACTGGGAGGGTAAATGTATAACTTGGGTTATTTATAAGCACCATAAATAGCAACAATCCTTAGGTAAAAGCTTCAGGTGAAATATAACCCAAGATAACTCCAATGACGAGATTTATAGGATTGAAAAGATGTCCCGAATGAATTGAAAATGATGGATTTACGATATGTCACTCTTGAAAACTTATGAATCATGAAACACGAAGGGAGATTATCAACAATGACATAACACCACCTCAAAATATGAGATATGAAAGAGTTGCATTTCGGAATGCAAGATTAAGAATTCTTGAACTCCTCAGAAAAGAATCTTGATGAACACTTCGAGAAGGAATTAAATCCTTGATGAATCACCATGTAGAACCTCCATGATGAACTCTGGTAATAAAAGAATGATCAAAAGAAGTGAAGGATGAAAAGAATAAGATGAACCTTGAATTGATTAAATGGAGCTTTGCGATGAGATAATGCGAAAAAACATGGAACTCCGGAAAGGAAAGATGAAACAATTGAAACCGACAATTTGATGAACCTCCGGAATAAGAATTAATCACTTGGATGAAACAAGAATAAGAATTACATTATGCTTATCCTTCACCTATTTAAATTGATGACAAGCAAAGGATTTGGAATAATACTTATTCTCGTGGAAAGGATTAAAGAGAGGTATAGCTTAAACTTGAGAAGGTCTTCAACGATCCACTGGTAGGATTGAAACAACGAATAAATTGATATGGTAATGAAGGAAGAGAAAACTTGAACGAACCACTGTAAGAATTGAAAATGAACGAAGAAAAGAGAAGGAAACACCAAGAAGAATTAGAGAATGAATGAAGATACTTGAGGGAATTTAGATACATGAGAACAAAGAGATCACGATCTGATTAGAGAAAACTTGAACGATGCACCGGTAAGATTTGTAGAACAAGAGCTGAAGGCTAGAATGAATAAATCTTCTGAAATGATAGCCTCCAGAGAATCAAACTGACAAAGGTTCCTGAAATGCTCCGGATCGTGGAAAAGAATTCTCACAATCGAAAACAATTACGAGAGGATGGAAAACAAGCTAGAATCACGAATCTTTGAGAGAAACGGATAAGATCTGGAGGAAAACCTCTTCTTCGGTCTTCAAATGTTGAGAATGATGATAAGAAACACCACCATGAATTGTTGAGATACTTCGGGATGAAAATTAGAAAGATTGAACCAACGATAAAAAGATTCTTGACAAAAGATGAACACTGAGCTATGGCTAAATCACACAAGAGCAAATCCAAACAAGCATGCCAAAAGTGCAAAAGATATCAGCTTCACAGACTTGGTGAAAATACTAACATGCCAGAAATTAACATCAGGAAGCCAGGTTTAGAGCAAGCAAACAACATGCTACAGGAAAAGATCATAGCAAAACAGGGCATGGCATGAATCTACTCAAAGCATAGGACAAAAGTCCCTTACTGACTATGAGACAAAAAGGCACAGAAGATATGATGGCACCCATGTAAACATAGCAAGTTTTATAAACAGATTCAGACTTAGCAGAAAACTGAGCATGGCATAAACAGAATAGTGAAGGCCTCTTTGCGAGCTTGATTCACACATCACAAGGCCTTGCATGACAAGCTACGCATAGCATCAACAATAAGACATGTTCATAAGGCTAACCATGGCAAGAACACGTTTATAGCATGCTGGGGTCAACTACAACATCCATGGAAAAATTGATTAATATGTAAACAATCTGCTAGGAGCATTTTATAGCAAAAGTACAGCAAGATGAAGTCATGGTAGGGCACTACATAAATGCAAAAAGGTGCATGGATGGATAGAGCACAACCATATGTCCAAATCATCCTTACTGAAGAAACTCAAAACAAGCATGGATCTCACTGTAGCATCATGGTTACATGGCATAAAAATAACAGCAGGAAAAGGACCTAGTAAAATTCTAAGTCCCTGAAAACGGCAATATCACGAAGACTAGTTTGCATGCTTGTGCTATTCACCACATTGATCACGAAAATAGATGGCAAGCACCCCTGTAAGATAGCATGGCATAGACCAAAACACATGTAGAGCTCATGCCCATATGAAGCACAAAACAAAAGTGACAAAAATGGCAAATCCTCATAATCTGCTAAGTAACAACACATAACAATTTTTAGCACTCTTGCATCAGTGATTTGGACATCAAGATGGACTCAAACATGCATGCCACAATGGAACAAAATGAAGTGCACATCATGATGAACATTTTGACATATCACACGGACGAAACGGAGTTACAAATGAGAAGTTATGGCAGGATGAACATAGCATGAAAAAGTTACACAAAAGGACTTGGACAGAAATTATACCCTCAGGGCCAGATCTAGGGTTCGTCGATGGCACGCGAACCGAGGTCAACTCCGGCGAGGGGGCCTTCACCGGCGAGGTGCGGCTGTGGAGGAGGTCGTGGAAGACGCCGGTGAGGAAAGGAGATGGCGGATCCGGCCATCCCCAGCCCGGATCTGACCGGTGGAAGCCGGGCGGCCATCGGGGGAGATGGAGGAGCGGAGCGGGCGGCGTCGCGGTCCCCGTGCTCCGGCGAGCTCGCTGGAGGTCGAGCACGATGTGGAGGCGCGGTGGCGAGGTGCGGACGGTGGCGACGCGAAAGCCGAGGAAAAGTCCGGCGAGGTCGGAGCAGCTCCGGTGAAGCACCTGCAAGGTATGAGGCAGAGGAGGAGTGCGCGGGCGAGCGGCGGCAGAGGGTGGGCCCGGCGCGGCCCGGTTTGGCCCGGGGCGGGCCGGATCTGCGCCCCGGGATGGCGCGTTGAAGTGGGGTGCTGGCGGCAGTGACGTGGCGCGACGCGAGTGGAGGGAAGCGGCGGCGCAGTGACGTGGCAGCTTCGGATTGGCTGGAGTAAGGTGGCCGGGCACGACGGACATATCCGGCGCGGACGGATATGTCCGGCGGCACGAGAAGGAAGACTCTAGGGTTTCATCTACGCGAATTTTTGAAGGGAGACACATATTTATAGGTAGGAGGACGTTGGAGTGTCCAAATGAGGTGTAGTTTTCGGCCACGGGATCATGATCCGGAGGCGGAGGACATGGAAGGGGTTTGGGAGGGTTATTGGGCAACTTTAGAGGGGTGTCGGGCTGCAACACACAGGAGGTCTTTATGGTTACCCGGATAACCGTTGGAGTATCAAACGGACTCCAAATGGCTTGAAACTTGACAGGTGGTCTACCGGTGGTGTACCAAGGCCGCCTGGAAAATCTCGGACAATTTTGAGAATGTTTAGTACCCTCTCACGAAAAGAGACAAAAGGGGCGCCAGAGGACGTAGGAGTGCTAGATTGCAAAATGGACAACGGGGAAAATGCTCGGATGCATGAGTCAAACACGTATGCAAATGTGATGCACATGATGACATGATATGAAATGCATGACATGACCAAAAGCAAAACAAAGACAAAACCCAATGACGAAGGGAAACTCATATCGCATCTCCGAAAAAGGTAATAGTCGGAGTTACAAATATGGAAAGTTGTATCCGCAACATGCAGCGTAACCTGGCGGCTCAAGAGGCAAGGTACCGTGCCGTCCTGGAGGAAACAGAGACGGTCTTCAGGGAGCCTCCTGAACCCCAGAGCCTCCTGAGGCTCAGGGCCCCGGTGGCTCATGAGGAGTCATTTCTTCGACGCACGCCTTCAGCTCCACCAACTCTGCTTCACCTACAGAACCAGGTGACATATTCCAAGCTTGTTTAAGGTGGGAGCGGCCCTCGGGCTGCATTACTCCCAGGCCGCGTGGGTCCGTCCCTGCGGCATGTATCCCTTTTGCTCATGTCTTTAGCTTACTTTGCTGGGGGCGCCCCTCGGGCTGCATCATCCCGAAGCCGCTTGGGCCGGACCCAGTGGCATGTATCTTCCTGCATTTACCCAAGCTGATTTGCCTTCCCAGCTTAACCTGCATATGATTATCACCTGCTCGATCTTCGCCTCCCATGGGGCCTCCTCACAAGCACGGTGCTGGTGCATGGGTCCGTCCCTGCCACGTCAACAAATCTGAGCGGTCGAGCTCTGGCTCGTGGCACGCCCTGTGCACGTCACCTCACCAGGCCCTCAGCGCCTTCACTTCATACGAACCAACTAGCGGCAAGCAGGCGACTATAACGACAAACCATGTTCTTCTTGTGCATGTTCATAGGGACCCTATGGGGAGGATAGCAGGTGGCACCGCAAGTCTCCTTTTCTCTCGTGCACTTCGCTTGTGCATTAAAAGGGGGGCTCCTGAGCATCACGACTAAGGAGCTCTTACTGGCTCTCTAGCCCTCACTCCCTGGCCTTGACCACGGCATCACGACCTGGCATACCAGCGGCGGCTGAGCTCACTCGAGGGCCGGGACCTGAGGACGCAGAGCACTAAGGAGAGCATGGAAGGAGGGAAACCCGTGTGGGCCAGCCTAGCTATGCCGCACAAGTTGGCGTGCAGCCCTAGCACAACATCAGGAATCGCCACAAAGTTCACAAGATAAGTCTCACCCTCGGATCGGCTAAATGTCTGAGCCTTGTGGTCACCCACGCCTTGCCGCAACCCTGTTGCGGCCACGTCAACTCCCTTTCTTCCCTTACCGTGGCTGCTTGAGCGCTAAGGGGGACCTCCTGAGCATCGCGCCTCAGGGGCTCTTACTGGACCTTGGGCCGCACACCTCCTGGCCTTGACCACGGCACGCAACCTGGCATACCAGCGACGGCTGTAGCTTGCCTGGGGACCAGGACCTGTCGGCGTAGAGCAACAAGCCATCTCGAGGAAAGAAAGGGGGGACCGAGCCTTAACGGGACGCGCGTTCACCAAATCTTCATAACAGGGAAAATAAGCACAAAGGACATTACAGCCCATTATATGCCCCCACGGGGCGCTTCATGATTCTTTGCAGGGAATGAAAGCTAAGACTAAGAAGGACCCTATCTACACCCTCCTGTGGCAGACGCCATCATCAACAGTGGGCCACGGGAGGCCGGCGCCAACCCCATCCTGATCAGCGGTGGCGACGGCCAGATGCGGTGGCGCTGCTCCGAACGCGGCGAGAGCTCGGGGGCACGTAGCTGTCGTCGCTTGTCTCCGGAGTCTTGTAGAGCTTAGGAGAGCTGCTGGACTGCCAAGGGCTGCTGCTGCTGGAGTGGCCGCGAGCGGAGCGCATGTCAGCCTCACGCTCCTCTCTGGAGCAGCACTCCAGGCGGCGGCCCTCGGCATCGAAGACCTTGAAGAAGAGCGTGGAGACGCCGTCGTACTCAAGGTGGATCACGAGGGCACCCCTCGCGCGGCAGGCCCGCGCGATCTCGCCCCAGCCATGAGTCATGAAGATCTTACCGGTGGGGACCGCTTCAATCACTGCTCCAGTCGCCGGAGCACCACAGTCGACGTGCTGCAACCAGAGCTCGAGAGGCCCCCTCGGCGGCATCACGTCAGAGAAGAACCGCGGGAAGCGGATCCAAGAGCTTGGGGGCATCGGCACCCACAGCACCAGCTCGCGCGAGGTGTCCACGGCGTGGATTCCAGGGGTGACGGCGCGCGTCGCCGCGGCACGGCGACCCTGGGCGCGGCGCGGGCGGCCCTGCTCGTCGCTCCTCCTTCCAGAGTCCTCAGCTGGGACATACAAGTGTAGCGGATACCCTGGGGGAGGCCACCCGCACCAAGGCCTCGTCACCACCTGCATCGCCGCTTTGTCACGGCGGTGGATTGCCCTTTTCTTCGGCGGAAGTAGCTCCGGGTCATCTCGGGGGGCCTTCACCATTTCTTCGGCGGAGAACCTTCTGATATGTGCCATTGATGTTAGAAGTGGAGCGAGGAGGAAGAAGCAAGCGAGCAAGGAAGAGATGGGCAACGGGGGCTCAGCCCCCCTCCCCATTTATAGCAATAGAAGGCCAACCAGCACCTCTCACGATTGCAGGTAATGATGGTTGTCCTTGCATGTCACAGCGACTTGTCAAGTCGTGCAAATTGCCGAGACAGCATGGGGAAGTGGAGACGCCCATGTCCAATCAACCGCCACACGTCAACCGAGGCCGTAGGCTTTTGGGGGCACGCGGTGCTCCATACTTGACCCTTGGCCTCGCCGTGAAGCCAAGCCCGAGCGGACCTTGGGCCCGGGGGCTACAGTCGGCATTCTGGGAACGGGGGTCCCCAGACTTGCCTGCTTGCGGCCCGAGGCGTGCCTAAGCCAGCAGGCCGTATGGCCCATCTTCATCAACAAGGAATCCAAGACCCCGCGAGGGGCCAAGCCAGGTGAGGCGGACGACACAAGACCTCCTCTGGAGAGGCCTAGTCGGGCAGGCTCACGAGGGGCGGAGATAACAAGGCGAGGCAAACCTCACGAGGCTCTCATGACATGAGCCATGACGATTGACACCAGGCGGGTGCCAGGCGCGCACAGCGTCCTTGTTTCCTCTTTGGTGCTAAGGAGGCCAGCGCAGGCGAGGAGTATCGAGGCATCAGGCAAGGGTTGCCATATCGGTGCAACAAGACCAAGACTAGAAGGACGGCAAGACGGAGGTCATTGTGGATCCCAGGACGGCGTCACCACCAGAGCCTTTCGCAGGCGGAGACCACTTTTGGTAGGATAGCTTGTACTAGTTGTCCCCCTTCAAATTTTCCCACCGTTGTTGGCTTCCTTCCAGCTCAATATTTGGGAAGAGGACCAGGGCCGCTATAAATAGGACTAGCCACCACCATAGGCAGGGACGGATCATCAAGATCATGCCCACCCACACATGTTAGCCAAGCACGAGAACACCTCGCCCTCAGGAGGCTGTTCTTCCCCTTGTATTGTTCATCATGAGCCCAAGAGGCAATCCACCACCACCACACTGGAGTAGGGTATTACACCACAATGGTGGCCCGAACTAGTATAAATCTTGTGTCTTTTTGTGTTGCGAGTTCGTCGAGTTCGTCCGCGAGATCTTAGTGAGCTGGGGCGTAGATCGGTGGGGGGACAAGACTTCGCACGCTCCCAGTGTTCGAACCTTAAGGGTTTGCTGGAACCCCACATCCGACACCGATCACTCCAAAGTACCTGACTTAAAGAGTTGTATTCGGCCTCCCATTTAATGTCACACCCATCGGCTTCCATGCCTTCACACCTTCTGCTTCCACGTGTCGAACAAATACGAGAGGTCGGGGTATTTTTTGCACATAACCCCTCGGCCACGTAAGAAAGGCCTCTATTTAAAGGAATTGGATCTCAGATCCATTCCACACCCAACGGAAAATCCTTAGAGTCTTTCCAGGAGAAACCATTCAACATGGCTAGCGTCCCCAGTTTTTCCTCTCGTCCGCACGGCTCCGAAAAAGGTGATTGGGAGAGATGTTCTATAACCCATGATATGTTGGTTAAGCTCCAA